>NW_020799091.1:3502813-3580857 GCF_003259725.1 Athene cunicularia | reverse complement strand
TGCAATTATATAATCCAGTTTTACACCAGAAAGGAAACTTAATAGAAGGAAAGAAAGAGAATTGGTACCCATGCAATAACTTAATTCAGAGGGACTAAATTCAGCAACCTAGCAAATAATGTCTTTATTAGGTGCTAGCCCAGATATTTGTGTGCTTTTAGTATACCCTGATGTGTAATTGTTCAGCTGCTGAAATAGTGGCATAGTTTCACAGAAGTCAATGAAGCTGTAACAGTCCAGCTAAGGATGATGTACAGAGCTGTATACATATTCCTTCCTTCCTTCCTCCCTCCCTGCCTTCCTTCTTCCTCTCTCTTTCCTTCCCTCCTTCCTTCCCTCCTTCCTTCCTCCCTCCCTCCCTCCCCTTTTTCCCTTTTTCCCTTTTTCACTTTCTTTTTGTGCTATTCTTCAAACTTGGGAAAATTCTTATCCACTTCATTATTGCTGCTTGCCTATACTTTAAGGATGCTATTCCCATGTCAGTGAGCAGCAGTTATAGTGACATTTATATACCATACACTATTAAATATTGGCAAATACAGCTTTTTAACAGTACCTATTTGCTATTGTTTTGCCCAAGGTCAAACGTTAGGGCAGTGGTAGACTGTGATAGGTCACTTACCTGGGTGCCCCTGTCTTTGGAACCTTTACTCAAAGCTCTGGCTGACAAGCTAAGTCAGGTGAAAAAGGAATATATAAAAGCATATAGTGAGCATAGGGTCAGGGAAAGGATTTAAATAGCGCTGTAGGCAAAGAATAGAGACAGGCCTTAAGAAGGACCAAGAAGCCAATCTTGGGTTTCAGAAGAGGGTTGTTACTTTATAGAAGACTGGTATTGGTAGTGAATTGTTTCTTTACTTAAAAAAAATTAGCACAAAGAAGTTATTGCATTTCCACTACTATGGGACTTGCTGTTTAAGATGCCATACTGTGAGCCAGCCCCATGGACAACAAGAAGATCGAACCCTTGTTTCTCCTTCCTCCTTCTTTTCTTTTCCAAAGGGAATACTGATGAGTGTTCATCAAGAAATAATAGAGAGCAGAAACAAAAACACAGGCTTCGCAGTAAGCCTTTGAGCCTTGACCACCTCCGAGACTTGTCTTGCCACGCTGCAACTCTATGAGAGTCAACTGCTGTGCTTCCCCTACCCTCTCCCTTGTAATCAGATAAAATACAGTAAGAAAAATGAGTGAAGAGAAGAAACCATGTGGGGAGAGAAAGAGAGAGAACATTACATGGGCACTAGAGACATCAAGGCTGTGTACGTCTGTGAAACAGAGTTTTCTAAGCCTCACGATTGTAGCTGCTGCACCATGAGTGTACTCAACAGGGTTCTACTTGAGTTTCAGTTAATATAATTTTAGAAGCACTTTAAAGTGCTGAAACACATTGGAAATAAATCTAAAGTAACCCAGTGGACTGATTTTTCTTCCACCAGCTTCCATTTAAAAAAATAATATACACAAACATCGTATAACAAGGGACTAGATTCTGTTTCCATTTACATTGGTGGAATGAATGCCATATGATTCTATCAGTAAATAGAATTAGAATTTTCAAGAGTGCCACTCGTAGAACTAGATAGCAAAGAAATGTATTGGGGTTGTTTGGGGTTTTTTTGGTAAATGTTTGGATTTTTTAACTTACTGTTTCTTTGCAGTTAAATGCAATGAAGAAAGCAACGCGAATACCAAATGAATTTATTTATGTTTACAACCTTCCTAAAGCTGCAAAATTTAATTGCATAAATATAGGACTAATACAAAAGGGAATGAGAGTGCTTGATGTACTTTGTTTTTGGATCTCCTGTGGAGATCGCCAATCCTCTAATCCTTCCATTCATTTCCATGTCTTGGCGGAAATACCTGGTGGTAGTTCAATGCAGAAGTGTGATAGTACTTTGTTAATGTTTTGAAGAAGGCACACAGAGTTAGGGATTACTATATCAAATTTTGCAAGACCCATGTAACGTGTCTGCTTATCTTTCATTTACTTCACATTAGCTGAAGAAATCACCACTCTCTGCAGTTTAATCAACTGCTATGGATCGCACTATCAAGCTAAAAATAAAAGAAGCTGGATTAATGAAATAGTCAAGGAATATGTCCAAACACTCAGCTGGCGATTTCTTTTTTTTCAGTGTTTTTCTTTCTATATTGTTGAAAAAGCAGTGCTGTACTATTGAACTTCTACTGTAAAATACTATCGACCCCTTTTTTACCAGTTCCCTCTCCTGTGCTCATTTACTCTTGTAAAATGATATAAAAATCTATCAGATGGCAACGGTAGGCAACGGCTTTCCATTTGCATTTTCTCTCACCAGCCACATGACTTTGCTCTCCCCCTCCCCGCTCTCTGTTTCCAACACTCCCTCCCAGCCCTTCCTGATGACTGGAGACATCTCAAATATGTAATGAAGCTAGTTGGATCATCAGACTGACCTTTGTTGCCCTCTCTTTTTACCAGTTTAGACGGCAATCTCTCTTATATCCGTCTTTTCTTCAAATGCTCTCCAGGTCTTCTCAGTAGCACACTAGCAAGCTTGTCGGGGGTGTCTTTAATTGCTCCCACAAATCTGCTCATGCAAGATTTCCACACCACATTTAGATTTTGTTTATGCAACATGCTTCCCACATGCAAACTGCACCCATAGCCAAGTGTGGAGGATGTGGTTGCCATCACTACCTAACTGGAAGTGACTGTGAATCTCTTCAGTGCCTGGCTTGCATCTGAGGAATTGTGTCTTCAGTTCACGTGGCAGAGGCCGATACATCTGATACTGAACTGGGTTTGTCTGTGACCATCTCCAGTCTGCTGTGAGAGCTTTCAAGCAGTTGCAGAACCACTCTGAATATTGGGTTCTGCATTGCTCTCCACGAGACACAGCATACAGCCATGACAACTTGATATCTCATCATACAGCAAATAGTTACCAGGCATGAACAATTGCTTGGATCCCATTTTGGCATGGCATATGTAAAAAAAAAGCACAAATCAGAATATGAAAACATGCGATTTTCAACTCTGTCTCCATCTCACAGCAATCAGTGGAAAGATTTTTAATGGAGATGCAGTCCAGTGATACCTAAGAGATGAAACACTTCAAAAGATAAAGGGTGAACAAGATAAATTTTCCTTTTACTACAAATAGTTCAGCAGATTACATGTTGTGGTCATCTGGATAACTTGTCTCAGAGATGGGTTTATTTAAAATAAAGGATTTAAAGCTGTTTAACACTGAAATCCATGGGAAGATGGAGTCTACAGAGTACCAGCTGAAGGCTAAAACTGCCTCCTCTTTTCCTGGACAAAGATTATTTAAAAAAATTAACAACCAAGAGTAAATGTCTTCTATTGCTACGCTGGGAATAGAGTTACAACACATTTACGCTTCCGTAAATGAGATCAAATTTGGCCCTTCTTAATTAATCCTGGGTCATAGTGAGACTTCACAGTTCTTTACTCTGGAAATCGTGAAATAACTTCAAAGAACATATTTTAATTGACAAGTGTATTCATTGCCAGAGAGGGGTATAACATGAAAAGGGGATTAACACCCAGCTGTGCTCTAGAGGAAATTTAAGACACAGACATATAAAGTCTGCATTAATGTTCACAAATGTGAAATTTCATTGTCTTCACTGATGCTAAGCAGTGCACATCTGCCAATTAGAAGTCTCTCCATTCTGGTGTCCTCTCTGTAGTGGTGGGTCTGTTCGCCCAGACTCACTGTTACTATTGAATTACTGCAGTTAGAGCTGCACGTCTTCGTAGTCAGCGGAGTATTTGCTTCCTCCCTGAGGGTACTACAAAGCTGGAACAAACTGACGGTTTCCAGATCTCCCATGAATATGTCTCACAAAAGCAAGAACGCTGGGATATTCTGAAGCTTAGTGATGTTACTTGGTGGCTCCGCTCCTGCTCCCCGTCAAAGCTGCTATGAGAAGCATCTCCTGCCTTCAATCAAGCTATCATCTCAACTGCCCTCCCGGGCCGCCTTCCAGCAGCTGTTGCGATAAGTTAAGGATTATTTAAGACCCATTACAAACTTCTGAGGATTGCCATTGAGTAAGGAATCTAGCCCACGCTCCATACAAATAACAGGCAGATGTTTGGGCGGGGGGAGGGGAGGAGGCTTGGATAGCAGCTCTGCAGCTCCAGAAGTTTTCCTTACAGAGAATCGATCTTCTAATGCCAGGACTATGAATTCAGACTTTTGTTGTGTCAGTGAATTGCATCCTGGTTGTATGGAGGGTACCCCAGCATTGTCATATGGGTATGTATCTCCATTAAATGGAAACAGCATGCTTTTTTTTTTTTTTTTTTTCCTCCCTTTACAATACCAGGAGGTGGCAAAGTAGACAGGAGCTTGGTCCACATCTGCCTGGTTTGGGATACTGAGAAACAGAGACAGACTTTTGCAATCATTGGTACAGATCTATCTACCTCCACTGTGAATTACCCAGTATAGTAAACCTAAGAAGTGAAAGAGAATCTACCAGGCTATTCCATTCTCAGTCCAACAGAAGGCTTCTCATCTATATACAACGCTGTGTTTCTATAGTGCTTTGGAAAGTTTCAGATATCTGTTTTGGTTTTTTTAAAATATTATTTATTTTATTCTACTTCCCCAAGGGATCTGATCATTAGGAAAATATTTCATTACCAGAAATTTCCTTCTTAATCAGATCTTCTTCTGAATTAAATAGTAACACTGATATCCCTTTCTTTTTTTGTCTTGATGCTTGAATCCTTCAGACTTCTGTGTATTTTTATAACCCCATTGTCTCCACGGCTTGCCAATCTGCATGCATTCATTGCAGGTGATGTTTAATAGATCAGCTCTTCTTACCTATTCCTTTTAAGCTTTCTTCCACACACACTCTCTTCAGCATACTGATACACTTCTGGTGATGACCTAGGGATATATGACACACTCTAAGCCTGCTTGTAGCAGTCATGTAGAGAGAGACACACCTCGCTGCTGTAGGAGGTACGAGTGAAACGGTAGAGTTAGTGATGTAGCTTGGCTGTGATGTAGGACTGTAATGAAAGGAATAAACTCCATCAGAGTTTATTTTTAAAATGCTGGGAAGTAGCAGAGCAGCTGGAACATCTGCTGAGAACCAAGAGACCTTGGTGTACTTTCCCCTTCAGCCTTTAGGGACTAAAAGTCACATTTCTCATAACAGAAATCATACCCATCAAGAAGCAATAGTGCAGGAAGTGTGGAGGTGTGATTGGGAGAGAGAAGGTGAGGAAACAATACATGGAGAAAAAGAATAACCATGGCCTGGGCTCTGCGCTAGGGAGCACATACACAGGCATGAGCAGTCCTTGGTTCTCATCTGCTTTTAAGATTACCTCCTATTTTACAGGTATGGAAGGTGAAAGCAGAATTTCAGGCAGCCCTTTGCAGGTATTGAGCTATGGAGACATAATTAAACCATTTTAATCATATTAGTAACAGGGTCTGGATTTACGTACCCTGCACTGGGATCACTGGGACACAACTGAGCTTGACTAGGTCAATGTTTACTGATCTGGGACTGGGCAACAGACCTTCCTGGATGGATATGTCCAACCTCCACTTGCTTCAGAGCTTCTAATACGCCATGGTAAGCTCAGAGAGTCTCCTTCACTTGTTTTTCTATTCCCAAAGCAAACTCTAGAATACGTGCACCCTACTCCCCACCTTAAGCTAACAGATAAAAAACAGATTTTGTTGCTGCTGTTGTTGTTTTAAGGCAATAAGAAAGCATCTGTAATATTTCTGCTATAATTAAGAAGATATGATCATTAAATTAGTACCCTGCTATCACTCTTTGACATACATTTCAGTGGCTCAGGTCATAACGTAAGGGAATTTTGAAGAACATCACATTGCAGCAGGCATAGATGGATTATCTGCACAGCCTTTTCCAGGCTGTTCTTCAAGGTCCTATTTCTTATCTCCAGCTATGACTCACAGAGCAGTGACACAAACAGCATGGGCTACATGGACCTTCTACTCCACACAAATCCCCCTCTCTGTTTCATGGCCAGCATCCCCAGCCAAGCGTGACAGAACGCATCTGACCCATTTATCAGCCAGCTCGCAAGTGGTTATCACAGCTTGCCAGCCTCAAGCTGCTTGAGTCTTAAAGAAACAAATGCTCCCGGTACACGTCTCACAATTCTGATGTGTATTTCTTCCACCACGCCAGTCTCCTCCTTCATTTCAGACACCTTTACTCCCTCTTACAGCTCCAACAACAATTTTTCCTCCTGTTTACATTTCAGATCCTGGACCACACCCAAATTTTTAAGCTCCTATGCACCTTCAAGTCCTGTTTGCTTCTTTCATTGTTCTGGAGACTGATTGTCTTAATTTGGGAAGGTAAACTCCATAGTTGCTGTACAAACTCCACACCCATTGAAGGTTTCTCCTTAGCTCCCCTTGGTTTTATGTGTCTCACTATCTCTCTGTGCCTCCCAAATGGGAAGGCTCCTTCAGCTTCTGTCTAAACTTCTCTCCTTAGATGACATGAAAATAGTATTTCCAGCAGGTTTTGGACCCTGCAGGCAGGACCTTCAGACATTGTCCTGGGATCACAATCTTTGATCTTCTCCCCAGGAGAACTGTAGCACATGGCCACACCTGGAGGACCCCCACAACCAAGTCACCGTGTGCAGGTGCCTCCCACGGAAGAGGCTTTTCTTTGGTTGGTCTTAAGAGCTAATCTGATCCAAAATATTATTTCACTCTGTGGATCAGGCTGCTCCCAGCTCAGAATGTTGCCCAGTCCTCTGCTGTCAAACTGGTGTCTTTCTAGAGAGGTAAAACATGTGTCTGACAATTGTTGTCTAGAGTCTACATATTAAATGACGCCTTAAAAGCAACACAGATAAAAAGAAATGTCCAACAATCCAGCTCTGTTTTATCTAAAAGACAGTTAAAGAAAGAAAATTACTTAATAGTCAAATTTAGAAGGACCATGTGAAGTCACTACTGAAATATCCCCTTGAGTTCATTGAATCATCCGAATATTTGAATACACAACTAGAAGAAAAGAAGCCAAGACGTGGCAAAGGGAGGGAGGAAGGGATTTTAGCTGTTAAGCCAACAAGCTTGGGATGGATATGTGCTCTCCAGTAGATAATGCTTCCCCTGCAGTGACAGAAAAGCATTAACATCTCAAAGTTGAGACTAGCATAACTGCAAGACTTAGACTAGATCTGGATCAGGAAACAGAGGATCCCAGTTCAGTTCCCGGTTCTGCTGCCAGCTGAGGCATCGAGTGATGCACCGCATGTGTTTGTCACTCAATTTTCTTCCTCTTTGCCTCTGCTTCCCCAGCTGTAACTGGAGCTCTGCTTTCCCACACACCATCTGCGGTCATTTCCTAGACTTCTTTACTGAGAAGACATATTTATTTTTAATACAGACAGCTTGACAAGGCAACTTCTGTTACTAATGAGTGCACAGTCCTTTAATTATTCTACCTTTCTGTTTACCTTGGTGTGATATCCATATCCAAGAATGACAAAATTGATAAAAACAAACAGAACCTCCTAAGTAGAAAGGACTTAACCAGATAACAAGCTAGTCCTTTTTATGTTGATGGATAAGCAGGAGCATGGGTCATTGCTAGGAGGAGCACTGCTTAGCTGCCTGCTCTTTGGCCAGGGCAACAGCACTTGACCTGTCTTGCCCACATCTTCTATTACCTTGTGATTCATGATTAATTCACTTGATGGATGGCACTTCCCAGATGTCAAGCAAAGTCACAGCCCTGGCCTTCAGGAAGAGCCCACCTCTGTGTCAAGCATCCTGAAGATAAACAGCAGCATAAATACTGCTGAGGTAGAGAGCCTTGATCCTGTTAGGTCTCTGCTAAACGGTTTTTCATAGAAAAATGCACAAAGAACCCAGGCTTTCATTCGTTCATTTGCATGCCCCTCTAAAATTTGCTTATTCAGCTTTCATACAAAAAAGAGTTATGGGCAATGTATAGATAATTTAAGATAACGTTGGGTATTTGGCTTGGAGACAGGCATTCCAAATCAGGCTACTGAGCTGCTCTGAACAATCATGGCTCTGTTTCCATCCTATGGCTCGCAGGGAAAGTTTTTGGTGGGGTTTTGTTGTTGTTGTTGTTGTTGGGGTTTTTTGGTTTGGTTTTTGGTTTTTGTTGGTGGTGGTTTGTTTTTTTGTTTGGGCTTTGGTTTGGTTTTTGGGTTTTTTTTTTGCTTTCCTCTGAGAAGTTTCTTATACTCACAGCTGGCCAGTGTTGGCAAAAAGGCCAATTCTGCAAAGATGGAAGGATTAAAGTGGTCTGTCTCCTGGTGGATTCCACATGCTCGTGGGCTTCAGAATCAATTGTTCATAATGCACCTTATTAAAGTGAAAATTTGAAGTTGAAAGTAGAGAGGGGAGAAGGGGGAGAGAGAGAGAAAACATCTGTTTCAGTGCGTAATGAAATCATAGCTGCAGGCAGGCATGGGTGAGATCAAGGGATGCTTTTAAAATATTAACAAAATTGCAAAACAATCCCTAGAGGTGCTTTAAGAATATTTGATTTGACAACAGCGTGATTCCAATTCGCTCTTTGCGAAGAGCTGGGAGAGATAACATTCATGTCCAGTAATCCCCCCAAAATGGCACCTTTCTTTCTTAAACACACCTTCATTATTCTGCGCATTGTTTGTTTATTTGTAGGGCTTCATGTAATAGCTTGAAATCAGAGATTAGGGTCCAGAGGGCAACCCGGCAACGTTTCCTCTGTGTCTGGTGTTGCCTTCACTCCGGGGCAACCTGTTCTAGATGATATCTGCTCCATCAATGGACTTCTAATGAAAGAAGTTCCACTTCAGTTGCTCTTTTTGCTCTTAAAAAAAAAAAAAAAAAAAAAAAAAAAAAAAAAAAAAAAAAAAAAAAAAGGAAGAAAGAAAATTAAATTGAATGCTGAGAAAAACTGCACTGCTCAAACAACCTTGGGAGGAAAGGGAAGGAGCAGGGATTTCCTTCAAAAACAAATCCAAGGTCCCAATTATTGTTGCATTCAATCCTGCCAGCTGTGAGACTACCAGCACCTAGCTCCTCCAAGGTCTCTGCAATGCACATAAGGCAATGCTAGCGAGGGGTAAAGAGCAGGATATCACACCGATTTCATGGCTTGTGTCATTAACTTGCAATCAAAACAAGAAGCACTTTTTTTTTTTTTTACAAAAGAATTCTGAAAACTACTGTAAATGTGGAGGAACGTATTTCCTTACAGTTTGGCCAGCTGCAGTTTTGTCTCTGTTTATGCTAGTAGATGAAATAATACCAGGCAGTTATTGTTTGTATTTTTGAATAACAGCTAAACAACAATTAATAGAGGTTCCTGGCAGTGGTTTGACCTGGGCCAAACAATTTCTGAACACAACTCAAGCATAAGTATAGGCTAGGGACCAGTCCCAAAATGCAGAAGACTACAGCCACCCTGTTTTGGATACTGGGAGAGTTTATTATATAGATGGAGGCTTCTCCATGCCAGTTGGCCTCAGTACCAGGGAACAGTCCCAGACTGTTATTTACTGTAATAAAATATTTAATTTACTAGTTTAGATATCTCATTTGTGTCTCCAATTTCAGTTGAGCTGTTCCCAGATTAGACTGGTGAAAATTCTGTTTGAGGACTAATACATTATTAGTATTCCTGTTCAGCAATAAATGTAACCATTAAAGCCATTTTTTAAAAAAAAAAAAAGGAAAAAAAAAAAAAAAAAGTTTAAATACATTTGTTTCCAAACTTACAAATTACTGAGGCCATTTCTTATATCTTAGAGAAATGCTTTCATTTCAGCCTTAGCCTATATAAAACCCTGGGCCAATTGGAAAGCTTCTATAGTTCTCATACCAGTTAATAAAATGCAAACACAGACCAGAAAAGGGGTGGGTGGTGTTGGCTAAGGAAGACAAGACAGGCCAGCTACTAATAGGTACGTGATTAATATACTGCTTAAACACTCTCCTGAGGTGCTTCTCCCTCTGCAGTCCTACAGGAGAAAGCATTGGCCTGACCCTGAGCCCAGCACTGGGATCCCAACGGTTGCCTCTTGCCCTTCCTCATCTCATTTACCTTGTTTCCAAAATCCTGGAGTCAGATGTGTGGTCTACCTGCTTTCCTCCTTCCCCCATGAAACAGCTTCTCACTCCGATACAGATCAGCTAATTTGAGCTGAAAAGCATGAAGCAAGAGAGCCACAGGCATGTTCGCCTTAAGCCAGGATCTCGATGGTGTCTGCCTGTGATCCTCACGCCCCTTGCCCGTACATTTCTGCAGAGCCCTCCCATTGAGAGCAGCTTTGCACCGTAGCATAAAATCCGAGGCTTAAAGCAGTACCAAGCCCAGCTCTCCGCCTGCTTTCCTGCCATTGCTGCAGCAGAGAGGGTGGAAGGGAAGGTGTGGAAGAAGCCTCATGCTTGTCATCCTTGTGCCAACCCAGTTTATGCAGGGTTAATAAATTGAATTATAATGCTGGGATTAACACTAGTGAGGCTCCAGGGCAGGCACATTTATTTATTGCTGCTGACCTTACAGGACCATTAACTTCTAGAAGAAAGGGTGATGTGAAAAACCAGACTGGAAGGGGAATGCTCAATGTCACCACAAGTCCAGCCAGGTCACCTCTGTCACACCCCGGTCTCTGCTTTTGGCATCGATGTCACCGTGTGCTTTCAGAGCTGCAGCTGGCAGGCCCTCAGCGGGGCAAGATAACCTCTTGCTGCAACTTCTTGCTCTTTATTTACCAGCCAAGGACATGCCAAAGCAGCCACTGACTGCTGTTAGAGGGGGCTGGGGAGCAGAGCAGAGTCCCTAGACCGTGTTCTCCCACCACGACTGGTGCCTTTCCTACATCACTTCATCCCCTTGGCTTCTGAATGTTCTTCCCCCCTCTTCCTCAGAGGCAACTACTTAAGAAACAATCCTCTCCAAATCTAGGCCATGGAGACCTCTGCTTGTTTCCATTAAGCATATAATTACACAGAGAATGTTGTTTGACTCATTGGCTTCAGTCCAAGCCAATGGACTGAACAATGCCAGGGTAGGAGTTAAAACACATGTGAATAAGATTTCCATTTACAGCTCCTTGCTTTGCTGCTTTACTCGTCCCTCCTTACACACATCCTTCCCTGAATTACAATTTGTAGCCTAACAGAGGAAAAGCTCAGCTGAGAAAGCTCAGCTATGGGCTTCTCCTCCACATTCCTGGATGAGCTGAGGTGTGAGGGAGGCAAAAAGGCGCTTAAGATCCCCCAGTCTGGCTAAAATCTTCACACCCCCTCCATCCAGATGTTACCACATCTGGGGATGCAGAGCAGGAGTTTCGGTGCAGCAGGGTGACAGGGACACGGGACCTGCCTTTACCCTCAGCACGGCATTGTGTTCTCTCAGAAATCCTCCCTCAGCCCATAGCTTTGGCCAGCAGCAGATCCTGGCTGCCCTACCCCCAGTCCCACCATGGAGCAGTGAACCAGGTTGGATGCCTGGTCAGCAAAAGTGCATTCAATTTATTTTCATTTCTGCAATCATTTTATACCAGATGAGAGTCACACAGATGTTTGTATTATCTCAAGGAAGGAGACATGCATGGGGAAAAATGACCAGCCAAGGTGAGATAGGGAAGGGTCTTTGCTTTAAGCTTTCGTCTATGCAAACGTTTCTCTGCCTCAAAAGACTACGAGGTGCACAAACTGTGATGCCCAGTACCACTCAAAAGCAGTCACAGGAAAAGCCAGTAAAATTCAGTTTCTAATCCCAGGGAAAAGCGGAGAAACAGATTTGAGAGAGGAAGATCATAAAACTGGGGGGGAAAAAAATCCTTTACTTAATCAGATTTATCCCCAGACTAGAGTCCAATCGACTGACCTACAGATTTGGCTTGTTATAAGATTGCTGTCACCAGGATATCTAAGCGTCTCAATATTATCCCTTCACAGAGCAAATAATTGAATGCTCTTCAGTTTATGTCACGGCACCACATCCCCAGTATCTCTGGGACTGAGCAGCTGAAGATACTGAACCCGCTCTCAGATGAAGGAAGAAGCCAAGGACCATGGATCAGCCCCTGAGAGCAAACCAGAATTTTAAAAGAATTACATATTCCACCTCCTTTCACTTTTAATTACTCTTCATGGAGTGCATCTGCCAGCAGCAGGACTTTGTGTGCAAGCCCACATAGAGGGGCAAGGGTCGTGTTTACACACCCGTGTGTTTCAAGAAAACTGCAAAGACATCCCAGCCCTTGGCGTCGGCAGGACTGCAATATTTTCATCTGCTTTGGGGATGCAGTAATTGCCATTGCTCGAGCTGCGAAGCGTCTGGTGTGTGTCCCCCACCTTTAGCACCTTTGTGAGTGTTTGCCTCCAGCCTGCTGTGCCTATCAAGGATGGGGAGAGTCGTCTTCTCTTTCATTTTCATTCCCATTAACACAGTTGTATTTTGTGAGGTGTTTGTTTACATGAGTCTTCTCCGTTCACTCCTCTCAGGGGAGCCATTAATTCATCTGCTTTGCTTTCCGTCAACGGGAGTTGACAGAGGGAGTTATGGGTTAACTGCTCTGTTTGGAGCGAGTGGCAGGTGCTGGTATCACTCAAGCTAAATGAAAATATAAATATCTCTTTACCTACCCAAGAAATCAGCTTAAATGCACAGGCCCCTGTGTTTAGGTTCAACCTGTTTATAAGCCTAATGACCCAACGTGACACTGAACGTGCTTAGTGACAGCTTGAATGGCAGCCTGCCCCCAGACCCCAGCTTCATATAATTATGGAATGAAAATTTCAAAAAAGCCTTAATTATAGTAGGCACTATGCTCATAATGCCAGAAAGGAGCCTAATTTTGGAGAAATACCTGCTCCATCAAACCCAGGCCCCCTAGAAGGTCCTTGGGGGGATCCTTGCAAATCAGAGGCTCCCTAGGTTACGGGCTACATCTGAAAAAAATTGCCAGTGTGCTTTCTTATATGTTTCTTCATCGGTTCATTTTGGCTCACTCTGGGAAGGAGATTTCCAAAAGACTCCAATTTCTTAATTTTATTCCTTTTCATCCTCACTGACACTTTTGAAGGCTGAAATATGATGCAGTGCAGCCCATACCATAAATGTGAACGTTAAAAGGTTTTGTACGGGGAGCTGAGCTTATAAAGCCCCATTTTACTCCCCAAGTGAAATGAATGGAAAATACTTCCATGTAATTTAATGGGCTTTGGATCACATGCACAGTTCACAAAAGCCATTGCTGGTGTAAAACCCAATGCCAGTCAGGAGGTGACACAACAAATTCACTTCTCACCAGTCAGAAATACAGGGAGAAAAAAGTGTTTTGTGGAATATCTTAAAATAGAGCTTACACACAGCATGATTTACAAAACAAAAAGCTCCAAGGCAATAGGAAAGATCTAATTATATTTTTTTTTAACATTCATTTCTCCTATATGGAATACCAGTAATTGCTACTGAAATAAAAGGGAAGAAAAAGAGGAAGAAAATGCTGACTGTATTTGACTGGTTTGCTTTCAACAGTTTTCAACTTTTTTTTTTTTTTTTTTTTTTTTTTTTTTTTTTTTTTTTTTTTTTTGAAAACAGTGTGGTAAAGACATTGCAGAGAGAATAAAGTATTAACAGAAATTCCAATTAAAGACAGAGAAACTTCAGTCTGTAAGCAAGGAGAAATAGATGAGCTGTGGACATGAAGCAGAAGGGTCTCAGCAACGCAGCTTCCACGAAGCAGCAGCAGCAGCTCTCTTGGCTGAAATGAAGTGATATTATCTCTCAGTGTTACAAAATGCAGGTCTGATCATGGGTGGTAGGGGATAGAGCAGGAAAAGATGTATTAGAAGGGATATGGGAAACCCCCTGTTCTACTGCTTGAAAAGTGGTTAGAAATACAGATATTTTTTTTTTTTTTTTTAGATCAGGCGAGATATTGCATGCCATGACCTAAAATGGATATAGTTCCATCTTCCAGTTTAGATGGTAGAAATGCGTTTCCCAATCTGTTTTCCTTCCCACCCCAGCGTATTTCCTTCTTGCCTGAACCAGTGCAATGACTTGTGAAACCCCGGTATAAAACCAGATTGATTATAATCTCGCCCAAGTAAAGCTGGGGTAGGTTAAAAAAATTAAAAAGCTAAGGATTTGGCAGATAAGGGATCTTTTTCTTGCTACTTCCAGACCATTTCCCTGATTTGCTTGTGGTGTGGTTTTACAAACAGCTGCATCAGTATCCCCGGGGAGGCAGCACGCAGCAGGGTGGCTGAGCCCTAGCAGGAGGGAACATCTGAAGCCGGGTTTGTCATCAGACACGTTGAAACCTGGAACCATTCCTCCACCAAAGTCGACATTTTCAAACCCAGGAGCCAGAACTTTGGTTAAAAACAAACTTATGTTTAAAGGCTTCTTGGCAGTTGGATTTCCTGCAGATTTCTGCATCCAACAGATGTAAGCACTGATCCAGCTTCACTTGGGCAATGATATGTACAATGAGACATTTGGCTTCAGGAGCTTATGACCGAGGATGTTGCTGTCTCCTCTGTCTCCATCTGTACCACTTCCTTCTTTACAGATATAACAGTTAGCTAATAAATTAACATTTGTATACTGCTTTAAAAATCACGAGCACTAAATATAGGGTTTTATTAGCTCATATCCTGGCAAAGTATTTCTTTCATATAAATGACTGCTTTAATTGCAATTTTTAAAACGTACAAAATGATTGGAGCTCTGTTATTTATCATTCTTCTCTGCAAAAGTTTGCCAAGGTAGGAAGGAAATTGGGTCAAGAATTTATTGCAAAAAAAAGCAGATAAGCATTTTATTTTAGGGTTCTTTTATGTCCATGATTCCAGGCCTAATAATCTTTGCAAATCATTAGCGTGTCATGGACCAGAATCCATCCTGAAACTGTATGATCTCACCTAATAAGTTTTGTGTGAAACTCCTAGACTCTCTCGGTCATCTTCTTGATAGTGATGTATGTCTCATAGATTATTTATTGAAATGACATGCTTAAAAGCATCAAACAAGACCCTTCACTTGGCTGTGAAACAGCAAAGGATGGCTATATCTGTTTTTCATAAAATGAACCCAAAAGGTTAAATGCCTTGTCCAGGATCACACAATAAATTAACGGTACAGCAAGGCATAAGAGAAACTAGCCCTGTTTCCCAGACTCTTGCTTCTCAGCAGTAGACAGAACTATCTCTTCATCTCTGGAAGGATTGCATGGCCCAAAATGAAGATGGTTTACTCGCTGCTTAAACCCGTGGCCTCGATCTCTTAAATTCTCTTGTCTTTTGACCTTGTGCAAGGTCGGAAATGCACACAGTACACTGCAGAGATAGTGGCCTCGTGATAAGCATCTAGCCTTGGTTGTTTGGGTGGGGTTATTTTTTTCATTTTCTAGAAGACAGACTTTCCAGAGATAGAAATTCACCTTACGACTCCAAATGAAACGCTCATGATTCAGAGGTAGCCACTGAATGAGACACTGTGTGGTTTCTTGAATGTGCTCTGCTATCTCTCAGCTAAATGGTGGAGCCTCTTACTGAATTTTGCTTTTTTGTCTTTTACTATTAAATACTGGAGCCTGTTACTGAGTTTTGGGGTTTTTTTGCCTTTTACATCGTAAGACTTATAAAAGATTGTGTTTGTTGCATCTATTTGAAACAAATAGCAATAATTAACATTTATATAGCACTTTCTGCTTTCTAAGCACTGCGCAAACACTAACTAATTACTCTTGGTTTAGTGTAAATTAATGTAATCCTACTCTGCTTTACAATCTATTTGCATCTTTTGTTGACTGAGAGCTAGTTCAATTACTTCTGATCTTTGGTCTAACTAGTCATTAAAGGTATGGCTAAGAAGAGCCATTTATATCTTTGATTGCCTTCTCCCCTCCCCAACTCCTTCATTTGCTTTTCCCTTTTCTTCCCACAATGTCTTTTTGCTGAATATTCCTCAGACTGAATTCCTGAGCATGGCAGCAAAGATTTCCTTCAGGAGACTAGCGAGCGTTTCCACTCATTTTGTTAAATGATACAAAACCTTTCTCTTCACTATATGAATGACTGAATAAGTCATTCTGTTTTGCCACAGAAAATCACACACAAGATGTTTTTTCTATGGCAAACCAAACAATTTATGACTTAGTCACCAAATTAGTGATCTTAGTACCAATAATCCAGAATTCAGTTTCTAGTTTGGGTTTGGATGAACCACCTAATCTCTTACCTAGCACTTTATCTACTGAAAAATGTGAAAAGTATTTGGCTTTCATGAATACTAGCACAGAATTCAAGAACTCCAGCAAACAGGCTTCTGAAGTGCAGAAGAGGAGCTGGTGTTTGTGCGGTCTCTGCCACTGACTTTTTGCATGACCTTGATCAGGTCACGTCCCTTCTGCCAGTCTGTTCTGCCTGTTACATGGGACAGATGCCAGTGGACCTCCTTGAAAAGCTAAATCATTCAGAAATCAAAATCACACAACAACATGAATGAAGATCTTTACAGCGTGGTTAATCCAAGTGAATTTAGACTTCTACTCTTCAATGAGTCAATCTAAGGTCCTGCTGGAGTCAATAAAGACAGTAATTTCTAGGTAATAATGTATCTGTCTGTAATAGAGGTCTAATTTTTTTTTTTTTTTAATGAATCTTGTCCTAGAAATGACTTTTTTTCTTCAGTGATAGCAGAAGGAATCAAGTGTGACTAGTTTGCTGCAGGTGTTTGCAGGATTGATATTTAAATTTAGGTGAGACAACTTCTACTTACATGGGCAGCCTGATCACCCCACCACGTAGATTTACAAGTGAAGCATAAAATCAGAATATAAATTTTACCTTCTGAGATTTTACCATGGTGGTAATAAAAACCCCAAAAGTAAATAAAAATAAACCCTGCTGTTATTTTTTTTTTATCCTTGGGCACGTAGAGAAGCAGAATTTTGCAAGGATAATATAAATGCAACGTTTTATCTTTTCACCTGAGCTACAGCATCACTTATCATTATCTCATGAAGCCCCCTCCTTAACACATCTTGCAGTCCTGCAGCATTTGTACATCCAGAAGAGTGCCTCCACGTCTGTTTTGGAGGTTCGTCCCCTGTACTTAGCTGCAACCCAACAATCAGGTGTAAATTCTCTTCCCAGAGTGTAGTCTGTGTCAAGCAGTGATTTGTGGGTACGTCAGGTGGAGTTCTCTTTGTAAGAGGGATAGCATCTGCTTAAAATCTCTTTATTGTTATTCCAATGAGGTAACCCTTTGTTTAAAAACAAACAAACAAAACCCAAAACACTCTAATTATTTTCTATTTCTAATTTACTATTCTTATCTATTTTTCCCTCATAGGCATTTTACCTAAGAAAAATATACTGCCTACTGCATAAGCTTGGTGTGTAATTGAGAGTTAAGCTTTGGACACAGTAGGGGTTATACTGATTAATCAATCCCTAGCATCTTTCAATGCACTCTGATTATCTCACAGAGAAGTCCTAAAATAAGTCCATAGAAAAGCAGAAATCAATTCATGGGCCTTTGCAGTCTTTTTACAGATAATTCATATTTTAATAAATTTAGTTTGAAGTCAGACTCTTTGGGGGATTTTATCAACACAAGAAAACAGACTCGTTTCTTTCACCACTGAAGGAATGCAAGGACGGATTACCCGGTACCTCAGCATCTGTGACAAGAGCAGGGACAGTTTTGCACATGACGCCGTAGTAAGGACAGGTTGGGTGTTAATTACTGGAATTAACCTGGACAAGATACTTGCCTTTGCCTGCAGCAGAGGGAAGGTGATACTTTTCCCTGTGCTGTTTGTCCTGCCTGATTAGGTGAGAGCTTCCCTCTGCTGCAGGAAGTTTTCCATCATATAGTTCTGCAGGGTGTCTACATAAATAGTGTTAATAAACAGGTGGGTACAGAAAGCATCAGTTCCGAGCAATGCTTTTTGAGCACATCTTTAAATACTCCAAATTCAGCTGAAACTATGGTATCCCCTGGCCACCCGATTGCAGTAGCGAATCCCAGTGCAGGCATAAACTATTATTCTATCATTTTCACAGCCAAGCCCCCCCCCCAAAAAAAAAAACCAACCCTCAGTTATTGCAAGTTTTACATCACACTTCTCCTTCAATTCAAGCTGCCACCCTGTAGCAGCTCAGATCCTGGGCTACATCCAAAGGGTGTAAAACAGATGTGCTCTGAACTTGTGTTTCGCATAGGAGGTGTACACCGACATGATACTTTTACGGAGTGATACAGATACATGACAAGGTTTATGCTTTAAACTTTATCTACCAACAGTTTTCTCTTTCTTAGTTTTCTTGCAGCAAACACAGCCACTCCTGATAGTGTCAATGTTTTTAGAGGCAGGATTAGAGCCTGCTGTGGTGACGGCAGGGAGGAAAGGCAGACATGCCTTCTTTCATAAATGAGTCCCAGCCTTCATTCTCTTCTGTGAGAGCAGAAATAAGGCATACAAGTGATAAACAAGGGACATCTGAGAGTAGGTATGAGTTCAAAGCCTCGTTCTTATGGGAAGGGCTGTGAGCTCATCAATATCCGCATGGAAGAGACAAGACCTCTACACACCAGGCAGTGAGTTTAAAAAAGACAAGGGCTTTTTCCACACAACACATAATCACGTTGTGGGGTCTACCCACAAGATGTTGCAAAGGGCGAAAGCATTTAAATGGGTTTAAAAAAACTTTCAAAGTACAGGTCCATGAAGGAATGTCAAACCCAATGGTCCAGCTAAAACATTTGCTGAACCCCAGTCGTCTGAAAATGTATCATGGTTAAGGACCAACCTTACTCCTTAAATCCCTGTTCCCAACCACTTTTCCCTTCTGCTTTTCCAAAGCACCCACTGCTGGGAGACAGGATATAGGGCTTGATGCTCATTTGGCCTGACCCAGTACAATCATTCTCCTGTGTGTGATTTCAGGAGCTCTTCAGAGGATGGGCAACTGGTCAACCCTTAAGACACAACTACATGGTACACAACAGGCATGAAGTTGTTGAGTATAGACAGCTATTGGAGAAGTTAATGTACAATCTTGTAAAAAGTTCTCCTGTGTAAAAGAGAGTTCATCTGGCCTCTGATGCCTCACCAAGTTCTGCTTTGTATATTTATACGCAGATACGAGACTTTTTTTCTTCTTGTTTTTCCTAGAAGCTCAAAAAAAAGCAAATATTGCCTATGACTGCATTGAGTCCACACAGAGGTAATAAGGATATAGAGTTTCCTTGTCCAGTTCACTTGGCAGAGAAGTGGAGATGCAGAGGGAGTGAATCTGTGTGGGTATTCCCTTACCAAATGGTGGGATAAAGAGGTTGAATGACACAAGGTGTGCATGGGAGCTGCCTTGAGAATCTTGCTACATGTTAATATGGGCCACCATTTTATACTAAAAGTTGCCTGTAGGCCACAGCAGACCACTAAGAATTAGAGCTTACCCAATAGTGGGTGCAAACCTTACCGCCCTGAGTGAGTGTACTGGGTCTGACTGAGGTGGAGTTAATTTTCCCCATAGCAGCCCTCATCGTGCTGTGTATTGGTACCTAGAAGGCTGCTGGTACCACACCTGATGCTCGCACAGCATCAGGGCTGTCTCTCCTGCATCCCCCCTCACCAGTGGGCTGGGGGTGGGCAAGACTTGGGAGGGTACGCAGCCAGGACAGCTGACCTGAACTGACCAAAGGGATATTCCAGACCATGTGACATCTGCTCAGCAATAACAGCTAAGAGGGAGAAGGAGAAGGGAGGGCATTTGTTATTGTGATGTTTGCATCTGGAGCAACAGCTATGTTCATTGGAGCCCCACTTCCCGGGAAGTGACTGGACTTCTCCTGCTGATGGGAAGTAGAGAATATTTTTTTGTTTTCCTTTGATTCCACGTGCAGCCTTTGCTTTTGCTGTATTAAATTGCCTTCATCTTGACCCACAAGTTTCTCCCATCTTATTTTCTACCCCTGTCCTGCTGAGGAGGGGAGTGATAGAGCAGCTCAGTGGGCACCGGGTGTCCAGTCTAGGTCAGCCCACCACAGTCAGCCTTGTACCAGTGTTTTCTGACTGTCTAGAAAACTAGAGGTTTATCAAATACATTTTTATTATTTTTCAGAAGACAGAACAGATTCTGATTTTCTTTTCTGGAGAAGCACATTGAGGAAGCCTCTGCCTAGGACTTTCACCTAGGATGCTTGAGACACATTCAAGACTTTGATGCAGATTAACATCTTAAATCTTGGTCTTCTGTATCCCAGGTAAAAGCCCAGATTGGCAGATGGTGGGCGATGGAGGAAAAATCAGATGGTGGATGATGGGGGAAAAGTGGGAGCTCTTTGGTGGCATTCATTCAGTGACTACATGGAATGGAGATGACAGTTCTGCATTTGATGCCACCACTGGGACTCACTCTCACACTCTGGGATTCACTGATACACAGGCTGGTTTCACTGGCACATCACACACCCAAAACTTGAGTCTTACATAGTGACCCAGGAAAAATACACAGACTGGACCTAAATTAGTCCATGTTGTCAAGCTGACTCTTCTAGCATTTATTATTTTAATACCTTTATGCATTATCTATTAAACTGAGGTTCTGAAGAAAGCCTCCTTTTTCCAAGAATAGCTAAATAGACTAATAAAGAGTATTTGAATATAAAAATGTTTCCAAAGTAATTTCCATTTTAGAGGAAGCCAGAGTAGGGTTCTGATGACTGCAGCTGCAAACTGCTTATATTATATTATAAAAAAACTATTTGAAAGCTTTTTTAACTTTTGGCCCTAAAATCTTCCCCTAGCACAGGCTAAGGGCTGCAACCCATGAGGAAAAACTTAAGGGTTTGCAAACCAGAAATAATTGAGATAATTGCATTCCAGCCCCCTTCATGCTTTCCCACCATACTTCAAATCTCAACTACTGTTTCAAGCTTTTCTGGGCCTCCAACTCATTGCAGTTTTATTTTTATTCACGAGAAGGTCACAAACCACATCTTTTAGACAGGACATTACCAATTGCCTAGCAAGCCTCTTACCAGTAGAAGAAAAGCTTAGTGGTTGAGACCACAAAAGGGAGTTTTTGTTACTTTCTTTGAGTACTGGGTTGAAGCCAAGTAGTATTAACTTGACTCTTCATTCTTCTCTCTTGTGCCTGCTTCTTTCCAAAGCCTTTGCCAAAAATGTGAGAGGATGTTATACCTACAGCTTAATTTATTTCCTACAAATACCTCCTGGGATTGGAACCTCTGTTATAAATCTGAAGCTTAAAGTTTAATAAAAAACACAGGAGTCTTTTATGTTATAGAAGAATCTCCCAGAGATCTGGTAAATAGCATCACACTGTTTAAGCCATGGTTGTGTATTTGCTAAGATCAGATCATTGCAGCCTCTGATCACCTGGCAATATAAATTCGATTTGAACCACTTCTAAGTACATGCCTAAATATCTGCTGAATACATCAGAACATTCAACACTACATTTCTGCTGGCTTTGTGCTTTAGACCAGGTGTGGAACGGCAGGCAATATCACAGACTTTTCTGGACAAACAGAAACGACCAAATAAGATTTTCCAGGTTCAACATTTTGTGTCGTGAGACCAGAATACAGAGCCCCAAACCAGGCATTTGCATCCTCATGGAAGTGTGGTGGGACTGTCACAGTGGATTGAGTTGTATCAGATAAGATGTTAAATGTCAGGTGATGACTTAACTTGGTGTAGGATATTAATAACCACAGCCACAAAGTTATTCAAGCATCTGGACTCACAACATCTTCGGTTGCAGCTTAAGATCCTGAGTTGGAGCTAACTTCCTAAATAACATTGCTGGTTTGACCCCAATATCTGTTGTTTTGGAGAAGATTAATGTATTACATGGTGAAAAACTCTCTGTTCAGACTCTGTGGGGTTTTTTCATCATCCACCATGGGATTTCACTAGTCAGACACAACTGCAATTGTACATGCTCCACAGTCTTTCTGACTGAAAGGCACTACCCAAACATGAAAAAGCGTCTTGTTAATAATACCTGAAGTTCATACCACTCTTCTCGCACAAAGATTTCAGACATGCATTGGCCAAGATATTTTAAATTAAGTATTCCGCTGTGCTTATGTGACTTGATTCTCAAAAAAAAAAAATCCATGGCTCAGTGTAAGACTCTGCCTGGGAGATCAAGAGTCTGCTCTCAGTCCTGTTGCTTTCTTCTTGTACCACCTTAAGCAAGTCACTTTGACTTCCCATGCCTCCTCTCTTCCTCTATAAAGTGAAGAAAAGGATACTTGCTCACTACTTACCAGCATTAGGTCTTAGTTAATGATTCGATTTGTGGAGCCCAAAGGACTGAAAATAAAATCCAGCTTGCTATTCAGTATTCTGTGGCTGTGCTCATTCTACAAAGGGCAGCAGCAATAAAAAAATAGGGAAAAAAATTGCCCTAAGCAGTGGAACGAGATCTACTTTAAGAAGATAAAAAGCAGGCCCTGGCTGAGTAAGAAGATGCCATTTTTTGCACAAGCAGTTTTGCAGAGGAAACCCAATGACTATGGGAAGTTGCTTTGCTTCCCCCAGCACAAAGGTGGGCTGAATCAACCCACCGGGACTCGTGCTCACATTTTCATGGAGATGAGATATTTTACTCTTCCAGCTTTCTCATCACCTGGTTGCCATAACTATATAGGAAACACATAAAGCTATCTCTACCATTTAAACCCTCACATTTTGACAGAAAATTGGATGATAGGACATGCTGCCTTCCAGAACAGGCGCTTTCTATCACCTTGCTGCTAATCTCTGTGATTAGTGACCTGCAATGTAAGTCAGCTATCAAAGACCACCTGTCCCTTTTGCTGTAAGCGCCTCCTAGCATATCGCTTTGTGGTGTCACACTCTCTTGTCTGGTTTTTGATTGATGGAAGTTTGTCTTTTGAGCGGTGACTCAGAAAATAAATCATTCCCCTTGCCATTCATTGAGTGCGATTCTGCAGCACAAAGCCAGTGTGGTTAATCAAAGCTCCAAAGAGCCACAAAAAGTAACAGAACTGAGAATGAGGAGGATAGATATAAAGGATAAAACATAATAAAAAGGATTATTTGGGAGCCGACCAAAGCAAAAGCAAAATAAAAAGAGCTGCAAATAAGCATTGTGTTTACTGCACTACTGCACCAGAACCAGAAAACTGATTTTTTTGTTCCGCTTCTTGACATATATGCAAGGATTCAAGAGGAGTCCCACACCTCTGAAATATGTAACTATGTCAAGGAGTCGGATTTTATAGGCTTTAGCACGTGAGTAACCCTTTCTGGGGTCAGGGGGATTTTTTTCTGAGTTATTTGAATAAGTAAAGCCCGAAGGACGCTTCTGTTTGTGAATTGTACTCCAGGTCAGCTTGTGGTCCAGCTGGGATTGTACGCTCAGAGAGACCTGACAAAAATAAGAATGGATATTTCCATTGATTGGACAGGAGAGAGAAAAGAAAAAAAAAAAAAAAAAAAAAAGTGAAATTTGATATGTTATGCAGACAACAGTGAGATGAAAGAATCAAACTGAGCGAGAAACACCACATTATAGGACAGGAAAGTCCTTTCCAAACAGAGATGGTTCAGAGCAGAAGGCTTTTATGGAGGGAGGAGGAGTGAAGGGATGGAAAGGACAATATGAGAAGCCTTGGTATTTTTATATCAGGTTCAGCAAGCTTATGGAAGCTTTTAAAATTATGAGGAGCAATCATGAGCTAAAGGTGGAAAGAAACTGGTCGTTGAGTATGTAACTGAGACGAGTGTAATTCTTTGTATTCACCATGTGCCAGAGAAGTCAGGAAAAAGGTGAGGTGTTGATGGCACGGGTGAAATTGTAGAAGTGAAATCAAGACACAAGGAGTAGCAGATAAAAAATAATAATCTATCACAGAAACACCGCGAGGCAAATTCCCTGACAACACAACTCCATCGAAGGGAAGGTATCTAAGCCATCTGGTTATTGGGCCATAAAAATGAGATGACAAGAACTGCATGTCCATGGAGAGGTGCTGGAAACTTACTTAAGTCGGTTAAATGCAACAGTTCCTTCTTTCAAAAAAGTAAAAATAAAAATTAAAAAAATCTTCATTATGTGTTTTGGGGGTGACCTTTCTAGTTAAAGAGTGTCTCCTTACAAGCAGCGAGAGAGAGAGAGAAAGAAAGGGCTGAGGAGAGTTAAATTTATAGACATGAATGAACTGGGAATTGAAGCAGTGTTCTGGAGGAATGTGTATGTGAATGGTGCAAATTTACAGGGCTATATTTGATGAACTGTAGGAGGAATTTCAGTTTTTCAGCACCTTTCTTTAAAGAAAAGAAAAACCTTCATCTGGTGGGAATTCAGTCAATTTCCTGATGGGTTTTTGGTTTTTTTTTTTGACCATTTCCAAAGTTGCAAGGTTACTAATGGTAATTACAGACCCTGTTTGTACCTTGTGGCTCTAACTGTGCAGAAAGGTTTTCTTGGCACGTGTGTCTCTCCCTCCAGAGGTTTGTTTTTTGGGTTTTTTTTTTAATGACTGGCCCTTGGTAGGAATTGCTGCAATACTCATAAGCAGAGAGAAGCCACCTTTCCTTATTTCATTCCTTAGAGTATAGTAACGGCTTCTTGCTCACATTTTTCTATCTCTGTCCCCCATGAAAATAAACCACAGTTTAAGTGTTCGTTATTAAAAGGTCTTACTACAGCACCGTTGTGAAAGAGCCTGGTTTAAGGTGCTTTTTTTCAAAAAGGCGTAACAAACCTGCACCTTTCGAGGATTTCACGTGGAGATGGTATAAAGGAGAAAAAACAATTCAATAACAATTGGGGGAAAAAAAAAATAAAAAACAGTCACAATTTTTCAAGCCAAGAAAATCTTTGGTTTTTTTAAGGGAGGAAGACAGTACACTGAAAAGCAATCAGATGCTCTGTTCCTTTTACCTCTCTCGAGTGTGAAAGTGCCAATTTATTTGATTCAATACAGCAAAATATCTACCAATATGCTGTAGATCTCTTACATGCTATTACTATGTTAAACTGGCCCTTGGCTTAACACCGTTTCCTTCACTATTGCTTCTATATTCAGGCCTTAGCTTTTGCACCTCTCAGGCCCTTACCCTGCAAAATATTTAACGTGTGTAAATTTTGGCTGGTGTGTAATCCCATTTGCATTCACTATATTGAATTTACGCAGTTCGTGAATGAATTGAAGTCAGTGAGTTTGGTGGATTTAAACACATGTTTAAAATCAAAGCGGTGCTCGAATCTCCGTGGATGACTTAAGCAAAGCCCAATTATAAGACGCTCTCTCCTTCCCCCTCATCCTCCCATTTGTGTTCGATAGTTTCTGTGTGTTTTGCTGACAAATAGAAAGTGTGAACTTGGTCTGCTGCCATCACTGGAATAGATTGAGAGAGAATTAAGTGGATTTTTTTTCTTTTTAAAGTAGTGTCTTAATTTCCGGGAAGAGTGCCACAGAAATCGTACAAGCCATCAGAATTGGGTTCTGTCATTGCACAGCTCATTTTGGAGGTTAAAGGGACAAAACCCAGTGAGCAGTCTTAGCAAAGACAGGATTGCAGAAATAGGAGTGGGACCCTCTTTTTCTTTGCCCAGCTGCAGGGGTATCTCACAGCCATCCTACAGCTCTTGCTCCCTCCTGCGCTCTCTCTTCAACTCGAGAATTTCCTTAATTACGCTTGTGACAGAACGATTGACAAGTGAAGAATTCATAATAAAATGTTTTCTTTAAGCTTCTTCATTACTATTATGATTTGTAGGTTATCAGAACCTGTGCTGAGTCTTCCATCCTGCTCAGGCTCATCGCTTTGAGAGCCACAAAGGCTACATTACACCACGTCCCTTTAAACCGATCTCACAGGGCATCCGTCCTCAGCTATTGCACCAGAGCTGTGTTGTGCTGCAACACAGATCCAGGGCACAGCATCTGAAGTAAGGATGGGGTCTAAGACTTAGGGAGGAATAAGATTTATTAGGATGTTCCAGATTTAACCTTTCAAGAGAGAAATACCAGTAGAATGTGATTCAGTCCCTGCCAGTGCATTTCTATACGTGTTTGATATTGATATGGTATATATGGTGTAGTTGGGAACTGTCAGTGTGAGGTTAATGTTTGGACTGGATGATCTTCAAGGTCTTTTCCAACCTAGGCAATTCTGTGATTCTGTATTTGCTATGAAAAAGACTGAGAACTGATAAGTGTTCTTTGATCCTCTCCCTTTCTGTTTTTAAGTACTGCTAGTAAACAACGACATCCTGGTGTGGCATTTACTAAGCTTCTGTTCTTTAGCGGTCAGGAGGACTCAGTTCCTGAGAAACTCAGCCTATAATTACAGATTTCAATGTTTGGTTTGTGGGTTTTATCAGTATTTTTCCTCAGAAACCAGTTTAGGTATTCAAAAACATATTTTAACGTCTTGCTACAAGTCATTTTTTTTTTTTTTTTTTTCCCTGTGGCTTATGTTGCATTTAATAAACTTAAAGTGAAAAGACAATTTATGAATTATTTTGACAAAATACTTCTATTACATGTTTTATTTCTGGTATCAATTTCCTCTGTGTGCAGATATGTATGCTTGCATACTCATGCAATATACATTGGTTTTCTCACAGCCATAAATCCCAGCCCATGCTGGTTACACGAAGCAGAGCACTACCATTTATTTACACTTTCTCAATTCTGCTTGAGTTCTAATATATTTCTTTGAATAGGAAGACACTTTCATCTGATTTCCATCCATATCTCACCCCTTCATTCTTCTTTTCTCCCCCTCCCTTCCCACTTGCATTCTTACACTGTCTCATTCTTTTGTTCATTCCTTCTAACCTCACGATCTATCAGAACACTTTTAAAACTATAGGACAGCATTTTTCCAAAGTCCTCTGGCTACCCAAATAGAGACTTTTCAGCATGGCCTGATTTCCCAGAGATTAAGTGAAGGATGTACTGAATACGTGCCTCCTGGAGGTGTCTGAATCACTTCCCCTGGAAAGAAGACACAGAAAATCACAATGAGTTTCAAATCCCCAAGTGCGTGCCCGGTTCAGGCAGATGCAGGTTGCTGCGTGTATGCATCCCGCTAGCTGTGGCAATTATTAAATGAGTCACACATAATTGACACTTTCTTTCCATTGGTAATTGTTCTAAGAGGGTTTTCCTGCAGTCCATTAAATAACCTCTCTTTTGTTCAGTGCAAGAATGTACAAAGAAGGCAAATTAGCCTTCAGGTGCCCAAAGGCATGAACCTAGATCCTATTTCTTTTATTCTCTCTTTCAGGTTATTCCAATCTGACCACCAGACGAACGTCATTATTTTAATGTTGAATACTCAGACAAGGGTGCCATGGATGTAAAAGAAAGGAAACCGTATCGATCTCTGACTCGGCGCCGCGACACTGAGCGCCGCTACACCAGCTCTTCCGCCGAGAGTGAGGACAGCAAGGCACCCCAGAAGTCCTACAGCTCCAGCGAGACGCTGAAGGCTTATGATCAAGACTCCAGACTGACCTACAGCAATCGGGTCAAAGACATGGTGCACCAGGAGGCCGATGAATTCTGCCGAGCAGGTGAGTACCTTTCAGCAGATGCTGCCGCACGCAGTGGGAGTTAATCAGCTGAGAGCTGGGACTGGGTGGGAGGATGCCTTTGAAGGACTCGAGTCCAAACGGAAGACACAAGGGGGGAGAGCATCAAGGAACATCTTCAGTTGTATTGCACAGATGCGGGATGCGTGCAAACCGAGGTCCCTAAGTGGGATATGACGAGCCTGTGTTTATTACTGTCTGCTAAGGCACATTTTCTGTGTCTTAGCCTTTCTGCCTCCAGCAGCCCTTTGCCGCTTCCCACCATGAGACCAGAGCCCCTGTGCAGTACTGACACTTCACAGTACTGACATGGTGTGGGAAGTCCCTGTCTGCTCAAGAGCACCTTTCACTGGTACCTGCTCTGTCACGGACAAAGTCAACAAGGATGCTGAAGCAGAAGACAATGAGGGGAGAGTGACACTGTCAACAGTGTCCATCTGGGCGACAGCAAAACCCAAGAAGCCTGGAAGAAGGCAGGCAACTGAGCTGCAGATGGGATGAGCTGCCCTTGGCATTGTATGTGGCCTGCAGGCTGTAGATTTGAGATGGAGACATGCTCCGATATTACAGGAGTGGTAAAGAACCACTTTTAAGACTTACAGGAGTCCATTTAGTGAGTGTGTAGCTGTGAAGATGTAGAGGTTCAAGGGTCAGCATGGGCTCCACAGTTCTAACAGAGATTCCAGACATCCTCCTTCATATAGCTAGCCTGAAGTCAGCGCAGTTACATTTTCACTATTGCTGTTTCCTACATGAGGTAGATTTCTGGCCCCTGCTATAGTCTCATCTTCATTTTTCCATAGAGACAAGAGTGGTTCAGAAACCAAGCAGGGTTTCACATAAATTATTTTTAGAAGTCCATCAAGAAAAGCATAAAATGGCAAAGTGAGTCAAATAGAGTAGGCAGCATTCCAGACAATGAACAGAAAATAGCTGACCCAGGCTGCTCTGAGCGCACCCTCTGCAGTTTGTAGAAGCTGATTCCCCAAAGGGAATGCATATAATTGCACTTGTTTAGCTTGGGGGCTGCTTAATTTCACTCTTCAAAAACCAAACGCTTGTGGTTTTGGTGCAAGACTCATCTTTAAGGCATGCACAAGGAAAATGACTTGCAGCAGTATCTTTGTGCACATGGCTTTGGTGTTTGTATTTGAGGATAACTGCAGCAGCCAATAATTAACAAAAGGGCCAATGGGTGTTGTAAGCAATACTTTGCAATCATAAAAGGAGTTTCCCTCTTAGCAACTCTGAAGTACTTCATCCTCTCTAAGGAATCTACGAAATTATAAAGAAAAGGAAACCTTTTAGGTCATTGAGTTTGCTCACTTCATACAATATATTCACCATGCAGGATAGATGTGAATTAGTACAGGTCAGTGGTTTTCAGCCTGAGGGTCTGTAAGGCCATGAAGGTCCACGGACTTCTCCTAAGAAGCCCACAAAAGATAAATAAGAAGAGCGAGTCTATTGGCAGGGAATATAAATTTGCTGTACACAAGTTCATACTTCCCTAGGAAAATTTTGTAGAGTACTGACAAATAGTAAAAAAAAAAACAAACACTGGTCTAAATGGCTGAAATTAATTGAGAAGTTACAATTAACCATGTCAGTACACCCAGTTCTACTTCCGATACATCACCTAGAGATTTTTCAATTTATAATTCTCTCCCAGTTTATCCTGAGAGTCCCGAAACTGGCCTGAAGAGTGTTAACAATAGCCCCAGACTTCTGTGCCACATTTTTCACTGGCAGAAAGCCATGAATGGACCTCACTTTGTGGTGCTGCTTGGCCTGATGCCAGCCGAAACCAAGCCTTATTAGCCTGCATGACATCAACAAGGCAAAGTGAATTTCTCTCCTGCATCAGTTTGGAAGGCAGAGGAGGGAAACATTTCAAATTGACCAAATAAATTCAGTAAATAAACAAGTCAGCATTTAAATGGTTTTAACTAGAGTGAGAGTGCCAGCAAACATGCAAGTCAGCACAGGAAAAAATAGACCAGATCTGAATTAAAAAGTCTGAGATATTTATTATCTTCCTTTTATTGACTTGAGTTCTTCCAGCTTAAAAGGCAACAGTGAGCATAGAATATGAAAATCGATGCATCTCCTGCTGTTTATTGCAAATAAATTTGATTTTCAGTTAATTGTAGCAGTCATTTTTCATAATTTATGAGCTGCTGTTACTGGAGAGCATCAGTCATGCTGCACATTGATGTGTCTGATGATGCTGAGTGTGACTTGTTTTAGGGGAACGTGCCACTCACCATCAGTGACTCAAAAGCACAAGGAAAACCAAAAGATGACGTTTTCCAGTACTCCACGGAGGAGGGTTTAAAAACTATCCTGACTTTGCATGAAAGTCAAAACTGGAGGAGAAGAGCAAGGTCTCTGGGAAAATACCGCTTCTTTGTGTTTGTAACTTAGGTCAAGTTCATTTGCTGCCTCATGCCGAGGAGTGGTGGAGGATGCTCTCTCAGACTGCTTTGCAGTCAGGTTAAATGGATTAATTTGCCACAAGCTTGCATTGTGCTTCCTAAGCAAGGCCCAAGGGTTTGACGGAGGTGTGAACCCCATCTAACCTTATCTGTCCACTCTGCCTGAAAGCTTTACTCTTGTCCGGTCAATTAAAAAGGTGTGAGGTTCCTGAATGCTTTATATAGTTTGAGTGCTATCAGCTGTCGAACTGTAACAAGCTGAACCATAATTATTTCCTCCTGACGTCAAAAAGCTCCTTCTCCAAACTTTACATGGAAGTGTTGTCCAGTCCCATTATTCATCTTGCATTCAAACATCTTCTCACTGTTCACTATGAGCTGCAAAGTCAACCGACAAGTGTAGTAAAATAGCATCTCCTTGGGGCCAGCTGATCATTCAGTGCCTGTGCGCTATGATCCAAGACCTTCCCCATACAGCAGGGCTCGGGGGCAAGCCAGGGTGTTTCCACATGTGTGAAATCAGACTCTGGAAAAGCAGAAAACTGATTTTTTTTTTCTACCTCATACACATTTTCCACAATGCGATATTTAACATCAATAAATGGAAATGTGAGGAGAGCCATGTGCTTGTGTGGTTTTGAGCAGAGAATCAGACACTCGGTTTTGGATACAGCTTTGAGGTCCAGATGTGATGAACAGGTTTCAATAGTGGGTAGATGTGAACCTCACTGTTCGAAGGTAGGTTTGGGCCTGAACTTTCCTGGTGATCATGCATTCAGATTTATCTTCTTGAAACACGTCTGAGCTGCCGACACCACTCTAAAACTAAGTCTGTGGACTGTGCATAGATTTGGCAGGTTCTACCTCTCTTTATTGCAGGGGATTTATGTACTGAAATAATGGGAAGAAGCCAGCTAGACTGACTCTGATCACCGGCGTTGGTATTTAGCCATGATCCAGGGTCTGATGCCTCCTACAGTTATAGATAAAGTTCCTTAATCCATCCGATCAAGGCATAGTGTAGCAGGAGTGAGGGTGTGTTGTGCCGTATAAACACACAGCGCAGCTAACGGCATTCGCGGGTGGCCAAAATCTTTTAAAGACATTCAGGGTTGAAAAATAAAAGCATGCATTAATAAATGAATGTGGATTTAAATGGAGCCGCTAATTGCCCTCCCCAGCCTCCTAGCACAACTTCCCAAACAAAGTGTGTTAATATTTGAAGCCTCATTCACATTGATTCAGTCTGATTTTGAAGCTCTGCGGGTAACTAGGCATGAACTCAAGAGTCATTTTTCAGGTTGCGTTTTTCGTCAGCTAAACAACTGCATCTGTTTGCAGCCAAATAACCTCTGCTGTGACTGTATCAGAACGAATAGCTAAACTGAGTCAAGGTGTGAGTGGCCAGCAAGGGTAAAGCGAGATCAACAAAGGAAATGTAACCCCCCAGTATGTAATTTCAGGGATTTCAGTGAGCAGAACTCACTCAAATTTCCTATTGAAGTAGAGTAGCTGGGTGTATGGTACGACTTTTGATCGTTGCATGCCTCATTTTGCTTTTCTCCCAAGAAGATTTGCCTCTCTTTTTGCCTCTCCAAGACTTTCACCATTTCTCCATCCATTGTTGCTTTCTAATTTGATGATTTCATTGAACACACCCGGAGATTTTGTCAGGTTCCAGAAGCGGGAATCCAGCTGCTTTTTGGTCTTGATGTTGTCATTTCATCTGACACTAAGCAAGGCCACAAAACAGGGGGAATCTTTGGTGTGATGTTAGGACTCGTTAGCTGCTGTATCCCACTTGAAAAAAGAGGATGAACGGTTCTTCCATTGACTTTTTCTAGATGAAACCATCCCCTATTAAAGAGTAACCACTAAGAGTTGCTGTGTTTTGTCCCAGGAGCCAACTTCTCTTTGCGAGAGCTGGGTCTTGAAGACGTGACCCCCACCCACGGGACTTTGTACCGGACTGATATCGGGCTGCCTCACTGCGGCTACTCCATCAGCGCCGGCTCGGATGCTGACACAGAGGCAGACGTGGTCATGTCTCCCGAGCATCCCGTGAGGCTCTGGGGACGCAACACCAAGTCGGGACGCAGCTCCTGCTTGTCAAGCCGGGCCAACTCTAACCTCACCCTCACCGACACAGAGCATGAGAATACCGAAACCGGTAAGTGATGACAGCACGTGCGATGTCAGCCTTGAGCTATACCTCTTTTTACCACTCCACCTTAATCTTCCTTAGGTTTTGTGTTGGTTTGTTGGTTTTGGGTTTTTTTTTTATCAGACTCAGTGAAAACACTCTTCTAATAGCCCCATGTCGTGGCCTTTTGTACTGTCCTACAGAGTGTTTGTTAATAAACTGCTGGAGAAGGTCCTACTTATTTATCACAGCGACAGAGATCATTAAGTGGCTGTAATACTCTCTCTGCTTTTTGTAGCGACCTTTCAGAGAAAAAGCATTTAAATCTCCCCTCCCCTGGCCAATGCCGCTCTTATCTTTGCTACAGATTTTCGGGGCAGATAATTTCCTTCTTTTCCTCGCTGGTTCCTTGACAGGAGCCGTTTCATTTATGTAAATCAGCTGACTGCTCTCTGAAGGAAAACGATGGTGAAATATTTTTAGAAGCCTTTTTCTTCATGCGAAATAAAAGCTGAAGGTCACAGATTTTTTTATCTCTGTAACTTTGTGTTCCCAGCTGTGGGGACTCCTGCATGTGTTTTGTAAGTCTGCGAACCTTTTGGTCAGCAGTTCTGCCAAGCAGTGTAGGAAGGAGAGAGGATTTTGATTCAATTGCAGCTTGACCCAGGAGTTCACACAGCCCTATATGCCTTTGCACCTTTAATTCAATTATGGCACAGCCTGCTTCTTAATATAGCTACTACGCACAAGTCATCGGGAGCTTGAGCTCAGCGCAGAAAGCTGATGTGAAATGACTGTATTGCTTGTTCTCTTTATGCTTTTTGCCACAGTATTATAGTGACAAATGATGATAACTTTTCCTTGGGAAGCCATGACATGGTGAGACATACACCACCCACATGATTTTATGTTTAACTCCCAACAAAATTACAGCAGAAGCTTATTAAGTTTCTGCTCAAAGATAATGATATATTAGGCAAAGTTCAAAGATAAACGGCCTTCTGTTTAAAGGATGTACGGAAGAATCTTTTAAAATTACCTTTAAAATATTTTTTTAAGTTTCTTAGTGTAATATCTTAGACGGTCGCACCCGTTAGGGACAGGCAGACACGCCAGATGATATGGTTTTCTTTCTAAGCCTTGTGTTTTGATGAAAGCCTAGAGAGATCATCAGTGTCCATTACAGTTGTATACCCTCCCGAGAAATCACTAGAAAACAACCAAAACCAAACACCTTGCACTTCCATCCCATTCTTCTGTACCCAGAGCTCTCTCTGGTACTTTCCATGGTAGTGTATCAGCAGCTATGATCCTATCCCATACATTTTTCTTTCCACGCCTACTAAGAAAAACAAAGTACAGAATTTGCCTTTTTTGTTTGTTTGTTTCTGTGTCTTAAAAAAGAAGAATTACGTTAAGTGCTGGAGGTTTTTTTCACTGGTTTCCATAATGCTATCTCTGCATGTGCAAATGCAACTTTGTACCTACAGATCACTTACAAATGCAATTATATTAGCACAACACATTAGCAACAGCACGTCATAGAATGACAGACTGGTTTGGGTTGGAAGGGACCTTAAAGACCATCCAGTTCCAACCCCCTGCCCCAGGCAGGGCCACCTTCCACTAGCCCAGGTTGCCCAAAGCCCCATCCAACCTGGCCTTGAACCCTTCCAGGGAGGGGGCAGCCACAGCTTCTCTGGGCAACCTGTGCCAGGGCCTCACCCCCCTCGCAGGGAATAATTTCTTCTTCATATCTAATCTAAATCTCCCCTCTGACAGTTTAAAACTTTTACCCCTCATCCTATCCCTACACCCCCTGATGACGAGTCCCTCCCCCCATTCCCGCAGCCCCTTTCAGCCCTGGGGGGCCGCTCTAAGGTCTCCCTGGAGCCTTCTCTTCTCCAGCTGAACCCCCCAACTCTCCCAGCCTGTCCTCACAGGGGAGGTGCTCCAGCTCTCTGATCATCCTGCCTTGAAAGGCTTTACTGAAAGTAATGAGGCAGTAGTACTCATGTCAGCATTACCGTAAAAGCCGGCAGAGGAGCTCTCTAAGTCTGGTTTTGGAGTTTTAGAAAGACAAAAAGCAAGACAGAGATAGAAAAAAAATATAAATGTTAGCAAGACATTTTGGCTTATATCAGGACTGAGACAACCTCCAATTCCTATTCCCTTAAATTTAATGACACACTAACCATTTGTTTAAGCGTCATTTCATAGCAATTAAAAGGGGAAGACAGAAAAGTGGAGTACATACCTGCAGGTTTTTAAGTTCTTTACAGATGTAGGAGTTTCTTTGGGCCCTAGGCATTCACAGTCCTAGATGTTGAGTGTTTTGAATGAGAAAGGCTCTATCATAATATGCACAAAGTCTGTGTAGCATAAATGAAATCTAGAGTGGTGGTGTCCAGTATGTGATTGTAGTATTAATATGGACAAAAAAAAAAAAGAGGTGGTGGAACTTGAGAGAAAATATTACGCTCCAAACTGTGGTGTTGGGGAGCTGCAGCTGATGCTTAGAGTTCCCTGGGAAGAGACAGCAGGTAGGTTCAGGTCACAAAAAGTGGTCCAGAGCTGAGAGAAAGACATATCATTTCAACATAGGCGGTATAAACATATCCAAACAAAAGCTGCAAGGGAGGAAAAGAAGGACTGAGGAAGAGTCTTAAATGTACCCCAAACTTGGGCATTTTCATTTTGTAATTGCTTAGCACAGATAAAGGTGTGAAACACTTTTGCACACAAACCCCTCTCAGCCTGAAACCTTCTGTTGGAGCAAATGAAGCCTGAGATCTTCTCAGAAGCTTTGTCTAGCAAAACCAAAGGTTACTCTGTGTTTCCTCCCTCTGCACATAAGTGTTACGCTGGGCCCTCTGCTGCTAGCTACCACACGGGCTATTTTGAGAAATCCCAGATTTATGGGAGAAATGTTTTCAAGAAGACCTGAAATTTTGCTAATGGCAGCATAAAGTAACATAATGCTATGACTCAGTTTACAGGATACCTTTAGTAGTCAATATTAATTGTTGACAGTATTGATAGAAGTTATAGCCTTTAGCTGAAGTCAATATGGAGCTTTATGAACCTGCCATCAATAGAAGATTTTATGGGGCCCATTAAACCAACTTTTCCAATGAAGGTTAACGTCAGCGATTTTTATGCTGTTCATTATTTATCCAAAATAAATAATCAGAATTTACTTCTGATGTTTGTAAATCCAAAGCTGTCAAAGCATGTTTCTACCAAGACGGTTATTGTGTTCATCGAAAATGAGAGGTCTGGCTCCCTCAGAAAAGCAGGTTTGCTTTTATTTGAGGAGTGGTGATGCCTGGAAGGAATAGAGACGCTGCTCAGTAGGTGCAGCCACAATCCACCCTCCTGTCTTTAAGGAAACCAATGAAGTGGTCTGGTTCCATAGCATATCACAGTCCATAAATCACTTGCACAGGCAGCTGGCATGGAAAGCCATACATTGCTTTATCTGAACCGTTCCCAGGCTTTCTAGGAGGCTGAATACTTTAACTAGTTTTTTTTCAACTGAAGAATTAGCTTGAGTTATAACCCTGGCATTGCCCTGAGCTTCAGATCCTGCACACCCAAACTGTCCCAGTGGCTTCCCCTCCACTGGGCAGTGCTTTTCACTCCACCTGGACTGTCACTTTGCAGAGTAAGGGGACAGAGGTGACAGCTGAAGTTACTGCACCTTGTCTGGGGATAATGCAATCACTCTGTGCTGCTCATGCAGCAGGCACTTCATATAGCTCAAGGGTTATTCTGCAGCATGTCCATCTAAACTGAAATTGTGAACGCCCATGAGCAGTTCAGACCCGTGCACAGGGAGGAGTTTTGGTTCCTGGAAATCTAGCAATGAAATTAGAAGAACCTCTTTCCTACACTAGTTCTCACTGTTTCTCAGCAAGACTGACTCAAGAAAAAGAAGTTCCTGAAGTAGTCATTTGGATCTGAGCCTGGAGTTAACTGGCATTACCTTAGGGAACCCTGAGCAGGTTTTGTACTGAGCCAGCAATTGTTTAATATAGAGAAAAGCACAATGAAGGAGAACAAGGTAATAGTCTTCCAGAAATTGACTTATTTTGCAGCAATTCAGTCACATACTGAAAGCAAAATACTTTAATCATAAAGATGTCATCATAAAAATACAGTACCACAGAATAATTTATGTCGGGAGGCATCACTGAAGGTCTCTGGTCCAGTCTCCTGCTTAAAGCGGGGCTAATGTTGAGGTCAGATCAGGTTGCTCAGGGCTATGTTCAGTTACACTCTGAGTATCTCACAGGATGGAGAGGCCACAACCTCTATGTCCTGGTTCAGGTGCCGACCACTCTTGTTTTGAACAACTCTCCTCCTAAGAGTAGGCAGAATGTCCACTGCCACAACTCATGTCCATTGCCTGTCATCCACTCACTGAGCATCTCCAAGAACAATCCGACTCCATCTTCTGTATATCCCACATACCTAAAATAGTTAAAAGACTGCAGCTAGATCTCCCTTTAGCCGTCTCTTCTACTAACTCATCAAAGCCACCTAGACCCTCCTCTCCTTGTGAACGGTTTGTAGGCAGTTAGGCGCTGGAGGAGACAGTCAGAGGAATCTGAGCAACTCCAATGCTAGAAGTTTTTAACTGTAAACTAGACAAATAGCTGCTGAGGATGGTCTAGATTGGATGCTGCCTCAGTCAGAGTGGCTGTACACACCAGCCTATTGAGCGTCCCTCTTTCTCCAGTTTTAGTAGTTTGTAGCATTGTTGTGCCTTCTTTGACTTCAGGGCCACGCAGGACTATTCGGGCCGGGCTTAGAGCACCTCAAGCTTTTGTACTGCCTCGGGCACTCTTAATAGATGTAAAGATGGACAGTGAGTGTAAGCACCCATAAAACAGGCTCTGAATATTTCCCTTGGGTCTGTAGGGCAGATTTTACCCCAGATCCACTCAAACCATGATGAATCATGCTGGTAGTCCCCGGATAGATCCAAACATGAGAGATGGGTAGAAAACGTGGATATTCCCATACTTAAACCCTTCTCACACACACACACACACAAAAAAAAAATTAAAAAATCCACACCAGACACAAACAAACCACTTCTTTCTCTGCCTTCACTGTGATAATGAGTTTACTGGTTTATTCAGCACAGTTGCTGCAGTATTACTTTAGACAGGGGCCAACTGCATTTTTAAAATTTATCTTTTTGAAAGTGGAGTTGCAGCCCTTTTATAAAAATAAAAAACCCAAACACAAACAAAACAAGTACAGCTTAACTTTCAGCTCTTCCAAAGAAGCTGTGACAACCTAAGGATTCACTTCAGTTTTAATCTGGGTTTAGTGTTAATATCCATCAAGGCATGTAGTTGCTTAAATATGACAAGGAGCAGGAGAGAGGGGGAGTAATTTCCTTCATTAGCAGGACAAGTCAGCAGTGATTAATGCTGTGTACATGTGCAGAGTGGAGCTGATGTTTCTCTCTGTCATCATCTCCTCTTGGGAAGAATGTGGGCAGTATCAAGTGGCCAGAGGATCTCACAGGCAGGATGAGTCACCTCAGATGGCTCAAGACAGTTCAACTGAGTTGGAGATGCTCAGTTGTGATACATTTGCATAAAGAAATCCTTGCAGTAGAAGTGTTGCTGAAGTATGGCATTTTCTTATCTAGCAGACTGAGAGATTAGTAGACGTGAACTAAACTTCCAGATCTAACCACCCTGGAAGCCACACTGCAGGACCATTGCTGTCAAATTACGCTGTGCTGCTTCTTTCCATCTTCACAATTCAAGGATATGTAGGAAACATCCTGCAAACAATTCTGCAGGCATTTTATGTGTGCAAAAAGGGTGAAAATGTCATTGCCGGGCTCAAATTTCCCATTTAACAATGAACTAGATGCAGGTATGAGCAGCCGCAACACTTCCACCACACATCTGTTGGTCACCTCTGTTTAGGAAGAATCTCCAGGTTGATCTCCAGGTCCGTTTGTCTTTGGCTTCACCTCTGAAATCACCAGTCAGTTGTCAAAAGTGGTATGGTGACTATAGCAGCACAGACACTTACTGGTGACAAGATTAAAAGCACCAATTCATTTTACTTTGCTGGACCCACATCCTACAGAGAGGAATAATTTTTCTTTTAGTCACTGCTGTTCTGGGATGCATTTAAATGAGCTTTAAAACTGTCACGCCAACAACCAGCCCAATATCCAAACCTGCTCTCCAAGCCGTACCAACCTGACCAGAAAGTTAGTGGATATGCTTACAGTTAACTTTTACTTTCCCGTGAAATAAATTGCCTTTCTGGAAAATTCTCATAGGCTTTTGCAAAACTGAAGCGTCCTGGCAATCAGGAGCTGGGAAGCTCACATGATAGCTCTGCCTACTCTACCATCACAGACCCAACTCTTAGCTATTTTAATTGACATAATACATGATTTAAAGAGCGTTTCTTGCAGTAACCGCCACACTTTCTGCTTCCACACTGCTTAAGCCATTACTGCTGCTGGAAAGAGTGCTTAGGAAACTGCATAGGAAATTAGGACTCAGTAGAATTGAATACTTATAGAAGATATTTAGAAGAACGGGGATACATTACAGCAGGAAATATTTAAAGACAAGTCTTTCAAACAAGGAACACCAAAGAAATGATATAATTTTGTTTCTCCTGGGTAGTTAAGAAATCTAACTAATGCTTTCACTTACTCAGAGGTGTCTGATACAGACCTGACTGAAGCCTTTGAATATTCCCCCTGCCATGAGCAGTGTTAAATCAGGTCCTAGGTGCATGGTGGCAACTACCTGTTTTTGCTACAGAGTCAGCATGCCAGAGTGGTGTAACTCCCAGAACTCTTGGTTAAATACACCACAACATAGAATCACAGACTGGTTTGGGTTGGGAGGGACATTAAAGCTCATCCAGTTCCAACCCCCCTGCCGTGGGCAGGGCCACCTTCCACCAGCCCAGGTTGCCCAAAGCCCCGTCCAACCTGGCCTTGAACCCTCCCAGGGAGGGGGCAGCCACAGCTTCTCTGGGCAGCCTGTGCCAGGGCCTCACCACCCTCACAGGGAACAATTTCTTAGATCTAATCTAAATCTCCCCTCTTTCAGTTTAAAACCATTATCCCTTGTCCTATCCCTACACCCCTGATAAAGAGTCCCTCCCCATCTTTCCTGTAGCCCCCCTCAAGTACTGGAGGGCCACTGTAGGTAACATGCTGTTCGCCACTAGTTTTCCTGTATACATTTTGGCTTCTTATTAAATCAGAATGCTGTCCCGATGATCAAGCCACATGCTCCAGATTTCCTCAGCTTTTTCCAAATATTTTCTCTTCAGAGCTGGTTTACAAAAGCTAGGGGAGATCTAGTCAAATGATGATAATTTTTGTATGTTTTTCTTCTTCCCATCGGCTGTCCAGAGCTCATCTACTAATGTTGTCTATACTTGGTACCAGAGGCCTTGCCAGGTTCTCCTGAATATCTCTGAACTTCTGCAGAGGAAGGATAGTTACCCAGTCTTCTTTACATTCAACTTCTTGTTTCCCAAATCATGTTGACCTAAATCACTGGCCCAAAACACAATTCAGTATATCAGTACAATTAGTAGTGCCAGAGTTACTGAGTAATCTTAGCATTACAAATTATTTGTTAATACCCCAGTTGATAATCCATGGTGACTTTTCTTTTTATTACCATGTTTTGCTGAGTAATTTCCTTTCAGGCTTCATGCACTCTATTGTTAATATTGTTACCGTGGTTGCAGCAACATCATCCTTTTCTTTTTCTCCTTTGAATTAAATAATGCATTATAAAATATTTCCAGTAAATGAGTGTGTGCTTCAGACAGGCTTCTTCTGAAAACCGTGTAGGCAAAAATGTGATACTCAGACTGTGGAGAATTCAGAAAGGAGATTTAAAAAAAAAAAAAATAAAAATTTCTTCATAATAAATAAATACATAAATAAATAAACAATGTGCTATGAGCTATACTTTATTAAGCTTCCTTTATGCCTTTTGAGTAGGGGAAGACAAGAATAAATTAGAATTACCTAGTCAAGATCAGGCATCTGCTGGCTGTCATCTTTCACTTGTCTCTTATCAGTTGTAACCTTAATATTAACAAGATGTTTCAGCTTGAAATAAAAATTAACCAGAACCCTTACCACTAAAGATCCATCATCAGTTGCAGAAGTTAGTGAAGAACTACAGAAACAAGTAGCAGATCCAGAAGGGAATTTTCACTAATCCCCTTCCCTGTTTCAGCTCCTCCAAGCTCTTACACTGCTCCTTTCCAGGTAGGATTTGCAATTCCCCATTTTAACAGCACATGGGGATTGCTTGAATATTGCAACGGGCTGAAGCCACCTTGCAGAGATACTCAGAGACTTGGTGATCACTTGAAATGTGAAGGTCAGGGGAAGGGATGTGCCTTCAGGCTCTCCAACCATAAAGATACTAATATTCCTATGAAGAATATTAGTCCTAAAAATGAGACTTTAGCCATATGACTATCCCAGATGCTACATTCCCCACTGAAAAATGGCTCCCTTGAAGGCTGTTACATCTTCCTAACTTGTGATCCAACTTTCTACCCAGTGACATTCTTGATGATGGATTCTTCATATTTTCTGTCCTCTTATCTTTTTTGTCCTCTTTCGATACTAGCCCCGAGACACTTCTTGACAGCGAAAAGGTGAGCCACCACCTCACTTCTTCACAAGAGTCTCAGAGAAAGTTTTACCTTGATGAGACAGTGAATTGATGGGGTTTAGGGCAACAGACCCTTAATCTCCCTCCACATTCAACCAACCCCCTGTCCACTGGGTGTAAAACAGCCTTACAAATGAGGATGCCACTGTCTCTCTGGAAAGATTCAACCCACTCCAGAGCTGATTGTCCCCTTGGTAGCACCTTGTTCACCCCAGGGACCACAAAGGGAGCCAGCAGCATCTGTAGGTAGGTACACAGGATTAATCTGAGTTTAATACTTCAATTGCTGCATTAGCGATCAGTGTCTTGATTTTATTCCACAGTGAAGAAATTCCCACTGATTTCTAGGGCTAATCCATCTCATCACTTGGCCTCTTTGCCTCTAAAGGAAGTCTATCCATTTCCTTTTTTTATTATTATTTTTATTCCCATATGGTCTATCCCACAGAGAATGTATTTTCTGTATTACCGTAATCTATGTCTGAAAGGATGCTGACATTAAAACCCTTCACAATGTTATTCTGCTGTAATGAACTGCAGTTCAATATAGGTTAGTGTGTAGGTTTCATGTTATTATTATTGTAATGATGGTGAAGCCATTAAGCAGGAAAAAAAGGCCCAAACTCTAGAAAGTCATTAATAGCCTTGATATTGGAGGAAACGGCATGTAGGAAAAACATTAACAGGTAAGAATTGACTGTTCTTTTCAATTACTCTGTTAATTTTCGTCCTTTCCTTTGCCACTTTAAACTGCCGTGTCATGGAGATTTTTTTTTTTTTTTTTTGATTTTTTTTTTTTTTTTTTTTTTTAAGGAAAATAATTGCATTTATTAATACTGCTGGCAAGCTGCCAAGTCTTCGGGAAGTAAATCTGCACATTTTTTTTACACTGTTTCCGAGTGCCGTAAATAATTTACTTTGGTGTGAAACACCCTAGGGGGAATAAAGCTAGGTTCAGCAGCGTAAGACCTATTGCTCTTTTGACAGCAATACTTTGCTTCCAGCCTGGTTTTGGGGTGGGATTTATATGCAGTGCCAATGGGGAATGGTTAATGCCATGGGGTGAGGGTTATGGTCAGGACACTGAGGGCCATCAGGGATGGTGTAGACATCAGTGCTTGGGTCGGGATGGACCTGCAGCTCGGTGGTCACTTGGAGGGAGATTTTGCTTTTAGGGCCAGACACGAGCTCTGTCCTAAGCAAACGATTGAGCCCTCCTGGAACAGATGAAAGAGAAGTAACATGGAGAAAACCAAAGGATTAGAGAGAACAATAAATTCAAACAAGGAATGATGGTTGAGGGCTCAAAACGGTCTGATATCTATCTCTGTGGTCGAAGGACCCCTGCCCTGCAGAGTTAAGCCTGCTGATTCAGCGCAGACCAGGAAGCCAAAGCTTATTTTCCCTTTGCCTCTTCCCCTTTTTCTGCTTCATCCTGGATCTGTAGGGGTCACACCAAGCTGCAACGGGCAGGGCATGTCCATATGCCAGCCCAGCTTTTGAAAGAGTTACAGCACTGTTTCCTGCACAGGGGAAAGGTGTACCAGGCTTCTGCCCCAATCTGGCTTTTCCAGATGCTCATGTCTGTATTTCTGAATTCCCATTTGGGCCACTGCATCTACTTCTAGGTCCAGCACACAGAGAGTTAGTCCAAATCTGGACCAGCCTCCTCCCATGCCCCTTGAGGTATCTGGCTTTGCTTTTTTTCCGCGAAGATGCATCTCCACCCATAAGCAGAACAAAGTGAGAGAAAAGAGCATGTTATTTTTGTTTTACCCATGCCCAGAGGTGCACACTTTCCAAATAAAGGAAAGCACAGCTTCTGCCATGAGAATTTGTTCATTAAAATCTCATTGCTTTATTTCTCAGAGGCCTTTGATTAACTTTTAGCAAAAATGCCATTTTATACAATCCAGGGCAATGATTGAAAATGCAGCACTGCCCTAATTTTGCAGAGGTCTCGGTGTTTCTTCGAACTGTCCCTAAAAAATAATTATACACTCTAAGGCAGGTTGCTGTTTTGTTTTGTCCATCCCAGCACAGATAATTTTGAAATATGTATATAAAGAGAAAATAGTAATTTCTATGTGGTGTTCATGTAGATTAAACACTTTACGAACTTAACTTTGTTATGGCCTGATCAAAAATAAGTCTTTGCCACATGTGAATAAATTGTAGAAAGACGTTTGGGGAGCAAGACTCAGGGAAGGGCTGATTTTGATGGGCACTGGACTTCAGTTCAAGAAATTTAATCCATGGCTCTGCTACAGACAGTGCTTAACCTTGGCTGTATCACTTAATTTCTCTTAAATTCTTTATCTCAGTTCCCTCACAGAAAATAAGGGTGTTCTTTCTCTCTTTTTTTTCTTTTTTTTCTTTTTTTTTTCTCTCTACCCCATTTTTAAGTTGTGAATCCAAATATTTTCTATTCAAACATATGGATAGCAGCAAATAAAGCAACTGTACTCTGGTTCTACCTGGTAATGTGTTAAGTGAATTCTCAGTGCTGAAGTGTTTAAAATATTACACAGCACCTCAAATATGTACTGAATATCTTGGGGGCTGAAAAAAAAAAGAGCTACTTTTTGTTGTTGCTGCATCTATTTCCAAGCAGTGGAATAGGGCTGAGCAACTGTGAGAAGGAGAGCATCAAACAAACCGTGAGGCACAAACCATTATACCAAAAGCTCTCCTGGAGATCTCACAAGAGCTTCCTGAGTCCTCTAATGGTCACAGGCACTCAGGGCACTCACTGAAATCAGTGTGAAAGGCTCCGAAATGTGCCCAGGTGGTGGCTTTTTGCTCCCCTTGAGACTCTCCCCGTAGGAGAGACCTTTTCATGCCAAGCAGCGTGAATTGGCAGCCAGCTCAGCCCTCTTCTCGTTGACGTATTTAATGACACACACACCCCCCCAAGTGCTACAGGGCTTCCACAACCGTCTTCAGTGGTGGCAAACTCTGAAACAAACTGCATCGAAATGACAGATTTCTTCTGCACTCAGAAACATGTGTTTTGATTTCTGCCCTGGTTTGGTCGCTTTGTAGTGGGGGAGATAGAAACTTGTTCTGAAAAAAACCTTGATTTAAGTTAAATACACACTTCTTTTAATAGATAAACTGTATAAACAAAATGGGAAATTATGGCAGGCTCAACTAAGGTTTAAATTCAGAGTAATATGTTCATTTCCAAGCAACTGAGTCTTAACTGCCAAAGTCTTAAGGAAAGTCAAAGTAGTGAGATGGATACAGTTTCTGGGCAAGCACCTAGAGCCGGTCTTCGGAGGTGCCAGATCAGTTCCTGAGAGCAGCTGCTTGTTCTGCAGGTGGAAAGAGGTTTGGTTTTTTTTTTTTACATCAAGTCATTCAAGTAGTTCAGCTCAATGAGTGTGTACAGAAGTCAGAAATCCACCAGCAGCTTGAAAAGGAGGAAAGAGGAAAATCTGCATGAATGAAAACAGAGACGAGATGTATTACAGTGACTTCAGGATGCAACTGGTTTAAGGGGTTGGGCACACTGGCTACCCGTTCCCGTGCCCTTGCAAGGGTTCTTCATCCCCCCACTCACGACCGTGCAACTGCTCATGAAGTCCAGCTCTGCTTTACCCCCCAAAAGTGTGTGATGTAAAGCCTTTCCTGAAGGACAGGGTGTCAGGGCACTGAGCAGTGATTTCACACCGCTGCCCTTCCACATAGATCACTTCGATCCAGGGTAGAGCAGCAGAAATCCCACCCAACAGAAAATCTTCCTGATTTGGGTCAAAAAAGGGCCAGTGGCTGAGGGTAGGGTAACAAAACCACCCAGGAGCTATTTAAGACAGCATTTTCAGTGAGGAAGAAGCATTGCAGAGCTCTCTAAGCACCTCTGTTTCGGTTCCCCAGCGACAGCTAGCGCTGTCTTTGTCAATGCCAACTCGTTTTCTGTGCAAGACTTATTTTCTTCTCATATCTCCAGCAGGTTCAAGTACTTTTATTACACTTGGTTTGGGAGGAGGGGGGTGAAATTATGACTGAATTCCAGTTTCCATTTAAATGCAGCTTGACGTGAATTCCAAATAAATGAAAAACAAAACAAAAAAAAAAATATCCAGCAATCATCTGCTGAATAAGAAATCTGTTGTTCACCATTTTGTCTTCCTAAAAAATGTAAAAAGTAGGACTATGAATAAATGCATGCTAAACTATATAATTGCTGAAATAAATATGTATAGATATAGGATATTCTTTGATTTAGCATAAAGAAGCAGCAAATTATACCAATCAGTGAGAATCAACCAGTTTTAAAAGAAAATAACTGAAAAGCACACATGCAAAACAAGATTAAAACTGATTATTTAAATCAAGATTTTCTGTTTGCTGGTTTAAACCATGATTACAATTTAAATCAAGCCACCCTGCCACGAATAGTTTAGGGACAATGATTTGTCCCTCTTATATAACGTGCGGATTTTATAGCCAACGGAGCCTTGTGCCGCTTGTAAGGAACATAGAGGTACTGAGCCTCCTTCTCCAGCCATGTTTTTCATTTGGTTCTAGTTAGGTTTAGGTGTTTGAAATAGGCAAATGGCAATCCTCAGTTGAAAGAGTGGGAATCTGGAAACCCACAAAAAAAAAAAAAAAATCTCCAAGATGTTTTTTTCTTTTGGGAACCTTATTAAATGGGCAATTAAATTGAGATTCAATTGCAACCCCAGGCTGAGATGCTGATTCCCCAGTAACATGGGGGCTGGAAAACCAGCTGTAGTCCCATATTAGAGTATTAAGGGAAATGTCTCACTCTCTCCTAGGTACCACTGCTTTGGATAATTATATTCCACTTAACAAAATTCCCTTTACACCTGCAGTTGGACGGGGTGTTTCTCCTCCATTAAAATGCTCTGTTCTGCTGCTGTGCTCTACTGAGCAGCTGTTAATGTTCCACCCCAGAGGTGTCTGCAGTTCAGTGATGGGTGAAATGATTAAGGCTAGCAAGGCACTTGATCATTTGAAATGAAAGGTGCTACATAAACATACCCCATTAGTTTTATTAAGGCTCAACAAAGCAAACTTTTCCTGTAGCTGGTTCTATTCCTCCTCGGCTTTTAATACGACAAGTTCCCTCTGGGAGACATGGCAGCTAGATGCAGCACACGTGCGGTTTGCTGGATGTATTCTGCAGCTTTCCCTAAAGAAGCCCGTTTCCCAGACTGGTTTGACTCATCGTACGTTGGGGGCAGCTGCTATAAAATGGGGCTTGTGTTTGTAGAAGTCTGAAGGAGTGTTACTTTTGGGCCACTTCTCAGGAATATGAAGGTGGTGACCTTGGGCATTGCAGACACTTACCCTGGCATCAGGAGAGCGGAAAACTTGGCATGGGATCAGTTAAGAAAGAAGAATATGGAAAGGTCTTAGAGGAATGCCACCTGATGGAACTCTAGAGAAAACAAGTCTTTCTGTGCAAATCTGGCTTCAGTCTTTAAGCGTGTTAGAAGTTTGCTTGATAAAGAGAGGGTTACTTACATGTTTGCAAAATGCTGAGTTCTGCATGGCATTGGTTCAAGTGTCTAGATAAAGGCTGACATAGACATTTATGCAAACAGAATATAGATGTATACACTTGTAAATTATATGCCTAAACCAGACTTGTGATACACTTTGTCCCTTCTGAAGTCACAGTGCCCCTCAGCCCCACCTGAATATTTTTGGCTGTTGACTGTCCAACAAGCGTGGTTCCCCCTGAGGAGAGTCCTTGACATTCCGTCTCCACAGGACCCTCTCCACTGGTATGCTGTCTACTCTCAAATCGTGACAAATTTGCTTTCTTTGGTCATTTTCTTCCTGTTGGAGCTGTGAATGGAGAAAGCAGAAAGCAGAGATCAGCTCACAAAAACTCCATGGCTCCTATTAAAGCCGCATGGGATATTTTCATAACTCCCTTGCATGGGGGTCGTGTGCATTTGTGGAGGGGTATCTTCTTTCATGTGAGCTGGTAGTAAATACGCTGGTTCCCATATGAATTTTGGATTAATAACCCTCTTTATACTCCTGTTAGACCCTGGGAATTGTGTGAATTGAAGCAGAGCCCTGGTGAAACATACAATCACAGACTGGTTTAGTTTGGAAGGGACCTTAAAGACCATCCAGTTCCAACCCCCCTGCCCCAGGCAGGGCCACCTTCCACTAGCCCAGGTTGCCCAAAGCCCCGTCCAACCTGGCCTTGAACCCTTCCAGGGAGGGGGCAGCCACAGCTTCTCTGGGCAGCCTGTGCCAGGGCCTCACCCCCCTCACAGGGAAGAATTTCTTCCTTAGATCTAATCTAAATTCCTTAGATCTAATCTAAATCTCCCCCCTGACAGTTTAAAACCATTACGCCTCATCCTATCACTACATGCCCTTGAGAAAAGCTCCTCTCCAACAGTCCTACCCCTTTAGTGTAAACGGATGAATCAAGTCCTTAGTTGGTGAAAAACTAGCAGCATTTTAACAACACCAAAAAAAAAAAAAACCCCACAAAAAAACAAACAAAAAAAAACCAAAACAACCAAACATATTTCTACATTAATTGTTGGAAAGACGGTTTCTGGGGTGAAAGGGTAGCTATTGGGGCCATAGGTATTGGAACTCATTATGATACTTTTCAACATTTTAGTGGTTATCTAGTGGACAACTTAAATTCATGACTGGTAATGTGTGTGGACATTAAAACTAGATAGAGCAGTAAAACAATACAAATAAAAAGCTGTAAGGACAGGACCTAAACAGGCACAGCACAATGCAGGCAAATGCAATGATCTACAGCTATACAGGAGTGGAAAGCTATTGAATGCAGCAGGGTGACAGCCTGCAGGTCTTGGCTCTGTAAAGAGTCGTGGGGTCAGGGTAAGCAGCCTCCCAGCAGCATCTCTGTGTGATGCTCTTGATGTCTTTCAACTCGGGCCTGGATGTTTTGCTGGAAGGCAAACAAAATGAACAGGACAACTGGGTGAAAGCAGCTGTAATACAGAAGAGTTCAAACTAACTTCTCTCTGTGAGCTGCATGATTGTGTAAAAGTTCAGTTTCCGAAGGTATATACGAGAAGGGATTAGTGCTTTTTCCTCGGGAGGTATTTTACCATCTCAGAACAGAAGCTTGTTTTGGAAACCTTTAGGAAGAGCCGTGGTCTGGACTCTGAAGCAGATGCAGGCCCCCATCGTTTTTATCTCAGTCGGTGGCACCAGGGGGTTGCCTTCCCAGCATCAGATTATGGTTGGTCCCGCATGAACACAAAAGGTAAGAGAAGATATTCAGGAAATGTTCCCAAAGACACCCTAGACCCTTGCATCTATTATTGCCCCGAGCAGTACCCCCAGTAGATTCATGTCCCCGTAGACAGTGATGAACGGAGTCCTTAACCTTCTTTTAGTTCTTTTCTGCTGAGTGTCTCACTGTAAGTAATGTTTTCCAAACCTTTAACGCTCTCATGAGCCATGCCCTGTTTATCACTGTCCTCCCTGAATTGGACTTGGTTAATTCATTCTTGGCTTTGTCTAAAGTTCTTACAAATACATTCGCGTCCTTCGAGAGAAGAATGTCCACACCATGGTAGAGATGGGGAGAGGTCAATACTTCTCTTCCCCAGCAGACACAGAGAGCAGATAGATTCTGCAGAGGAATTGCTCGGATGCTTTCCTGGAGAAACTACTAAAAAAATCTCTCCCAGAGCTGCTTCACAGATTGATGTCTTATCAATGGTGGCATGTGGGGGTTGAGAGGATGGGAGGGACAGATGGTCCATAAGGTTCCTTTGAGCTACAGCCAGACTCAAAGAAGAAAAAGGAAGATTGGTGAATTTCTGGAAGAGCTTATTTCCTCCTTGGACTTGAACAGGGTGTTGAAATTCATCCAACAGACTCTGTAAAGCCTTTTGGATTCTAAGAAGAAGACATAGATCTCAGTCTCATTACTGCTTATTCGGCTGTAAAACAAGGGCTGTAAGGAAGGAGGGAGACAATAGGGTTTGCTTCCTTCCTGTGTATACGAGCTCCTCTCCAGTTGGAAATTTACTGATATGGCTGTTATGAAATAATTATTTCAGCATCATTTCTTTTGGCATAAGTATCTGTCTGATCATTCTGATTCCATGCAGAGAGTTACTTTGAAATTAGTATTTCCGATTAGTTTTCCAGGAATAATTGTATTGGTACCTTTCCAAATCTAGATAAGCCTAGGAACAGGATTCCAGAATAGGATGAGGAAAAAAAAATAATTAACAGATTCTTTATTTGCATGTTTTTTGAAATATGCAGACATACCTTCAACTTGCAAAAATACTGTCTGAAAACTGGTTAGTGGCTGTTTTCTAGGATTTCTAAATAAGAGTGTTAGGAATTCCAGGGAATTCAGAAGGTCACTAGCAGGGAGTATTTTGAAAATATCCCTGTATTAGGAAAGCTGGTATGGGAAGACCGGGAGTTAGGATTTGTCGAGGTCCTGTGCAGCCCTGCAGAGAGTTAGGAAGCGGTCAGTAATTCTTTTCATCATGACATGCCATAAAACCTCTGAGATGCCCGTTGAAACCACTGAGATCCCGACCCACTTGGGCAAGAGAGAAGAACAGAAGAGCTACTGAAGGGTAGTTGTTCGTGGATGGATACCTGTTGCCCCCATGAAAATGGCATTACATATTCTTCCACACTAGCAAAAACAGGCAGGACCTTGCCCCAGGGTCATTTTTCCTATAACAATTGCATGAAAGATTTGAGGTGGATTAGTGCAGTGCCTGTTTTACACAGCTTCAGGAGGAAAAAAAAAAAAAATCTGTTGCATGACTCAGATTCATCCAGCTTCTTCTCAGCATTTATTGTTTCTTCCACTCAGATTTTACATTCAGTATCCTTACTCAAATAAGTCTATTTCCTCCCTCCCTTTTTTTCACCTTTATTTCTTCCTGATGAGCAATTCAGACAGCAAACTGTTCCTCTCCTTCATTCCTATCAGTGACTCCATTCAAAGTCCTGCCCATGTTCTTATTTTCTTGGCAGAGCTATATTCAGTGAACGCGTTTGTTTCTCTAGCTAAAGAACAAAAATATCTGCAAGGAAACTCATTTCCCTTCTGAACTGCTTAGGAGAGTAGTGCTGGGAAGGGAAAGGAAAGTGCTTTGTCAAGTGTTAGAGGAACAAGAGAGACATCTTCTCCCCCCTGACATCCCCCCTTTATTATTATTGGGAAGACTGTGTTAGTCTCTCACTTCCCCAGGGACTAGAAACATCTTGAAAAGATCTTTCATGCAGGCAGATAACAAACTCACTGCAGAGCTGCATCAGAAAGGGAAAAATTACTTGCTAGTAATGATGTTTATCACAATCCTTCCTCCTTTCCCAGTCCTACAAAGGAAGATATCTCTCATATAAAGGCCAAGTTTGTGCTTTTTTTTTTTTTTTTTTTTTTTTTTTTTTTTTCTTCTGGCAAACTACCTATTGCACAAATTCAGTGCATGTAAGCTTAGCTGATGGAAGTTTTACCCAAAAAGTGAGTTGGAGGAGACAACAGCATGATTTGAGATAGACTCTATCTCATAATAGACACCAAAAAAAAAGGGCCAGGGCAGTTCTGCTCAATGAATTGGTATGAGGGCTGTTCCCACAGCCGAGCAGAATCGGTGAAGCCCTCGGGCAGGTGCTGGGGGGACTCACATTTGCACTGGACTGAACTTGTCAGAGGAGTATGCTCAGCTTTTCATCCCACCAGGACAGGAAAACACAGTTACGTGGCACTGTCAGTGGCTGATTTGAAAGAGACTTTTTATTTCATCTGCTCTGCATGGATGTTAAAAATCTCACAGTGCTTTAATGGGAAGGCTGACCCGGGTGTTTTGTGCTAAGGTGTCTTTCTCATCAGCAATGTATAGTTAGCACTAAAGCAACTGGCTACCATCCTCAATGTTACCAGCATCCACATCCTAGAGTAGTAATTACCTGTTGCTAAAAGCTGAGGGAAGTAAATCTCATGAAAGTGCTGCAAAGTGGCAATGTGCAAGTCTGCAAAGTGATGATGTGCAAGCCTCCAAAATGTGTGCATGCATGGGCAGCTGCAAGCTGAGGGGGTCTTCTGGGATGCATTTCCAGCCCTGTTAATTATATCTGCCTGATGTTGCATGTTCTGTCATTGGCAAGACTGGGACTAGAGCCCAGGGATCTGATGCCCAGCCCCCTGATTCTACCCAAAATGCTACTGAGATCTTCAGTGAATAGGAATTGATCCAGCGCTACTGGCTCCAGCCCTGTGAAACACTCAAGAAATAATGGCATACACCTCTAACATGGTTAGTCTACTGAATTTATGAACCTGAAAAAAAAAAAAAAGGTTTCTGATTTTGATGGTGGATCTAATTTATTAAATTCAGGGGGAAAGTATCCATATACGAGCTGTCTTTTTCACAGATGCAAAAAGAAAAAGTACTCCAAAGTAGCTGCTAATGAAAATTAAAGCACCGTGTTAGTTGCTTAAGGCCCAAGTGACAACCTTAAAGAAGGTATCCGCCTAGTAATATTTCACCTAATGTCTCATTATATGATGATCAAAATACCAAGGTCAGTTAAATTTAAGATGATGAAGAACTTGTCAACATGGTGAGAATGAAATGCAGGTTTCCTGGAGACGTTCTCATAAACCAATAAAATGATTTAGGTATATACATACAAAAAAAAAATCTAACCAGCTGCAGAGAACAAATTTCTGGAGGATCACAATTCAGTGTTCAGTATCCTCCTGTCTGCATTTCTTAATAAACATCAGAGTGCAATGGCTGGGAAAAAAAAAAAAAAAAAAAAAAAAAAAAAAAAAAAAAAGGAGCAGGTACACAACATACAAATCCCAAAAGGTCAACTTCTCTGTTTTTCAGAGAGTTTCCTTTTTCAGGAGGAAGATGTTTCTGCTAGAAATGTACATAAATATATGACTTTTTAATAAGGGCATGTAGCTCATTACCCTCTGCAAATTAACCATATCTAATCATATATTTCCTAAAAAATAAAATAGCACATTGCATCTGTTAGTCTTCATTCAAATACAAACCAAATATGCATGAGTACTGTAGTATAAACTGTTCCATCTGTTTCCATGAATGTATAGTCACGCTGGTCGCCCCCCCACACACAACAGAAGGGTCTTTCGCTCTTAGCATCTGTCTTCACTGAAGAACTGTATTTCAACTGGGAGTAGTCAAGCTGGAGTAAGAGCAGCAGTACTGTAAATTAGCTCTTGAATCCTGCTGTCCGTCTTGCCTTGGTCATCATATGTGTGTGGCATTAGGAATACTGGGGGGGGCAAATCTTTTGGGGTTTAGCACTGCTGTAAAACTAAGCTTCACCTTAAATTCTTAAAGAAATGGCAAAAGAAATTGTCTGTGGTTTCTGGGGATACAGAGGGAGTTGTGGGAAGGTGTTGGAGGACGAGCACACTTAGACAATGGTCAACGTTAGCGGCTGCTGTGTTAACACTGCTCTGAGATTCATCCTGTAAATAATTCTGAGCAGGACACTTCAAATTTAATGCATTGCCATGTTTGAATCAAGTGGTGCTGCGTGTGACCGAGAGGAGATTTACAAGCAAATCTGAAGCTGCAGCACAGGTTAGTGTTGTGGGGAAGGCAAGATACTATTTTTAGAAAACACGAATTTGCCGTTCAGCGTGTGACAAGGTCACCACTGTTCTCACTTTCTCTTGCTCTTTCCCTCTGGCCTGCCCATCTCAGCCCCTCACACCTGCATTACCGCGAAATTGTAACCAGCAATGGCTCTCCAAAAATCAGTTCCTACAAATACAAATACAGCCTGTTCTTGTACAGGAAGGGGAAATCAGAGACCGTGGAGACTGCACCTATACCAGGGGCTGTGCTGGTACGACTTCATCACGGAAAAAAGCCAACCTTGTTCCTAGCGTCGTTAGTCACAGTTTCACCTGAATTCCCCTTCTTCCTTATTAGGCTTCAGGATTTGTCTCCGAGCATAACATCTTTGTTTTCGATTTGAGAAAACGGAAGATCCGCTTGAGTTAGTGAGAGCTGTGGCACCCAGTGCCCATGAGATGACTCTGATGTGACCAGAGTAACTGTCACAACTATTGCTCAGACCAGTTAGTTTTGCTTTGTAGATGTCATATAACATCCTGGGAGGACACTGTGCTCTGCGGTGTGTATGTGTGTTGGTCCATTACTCAGAGGTGTGCCAACGTCACCTGTGCTAAGCAAAGCAGATACATTCAGAGAGTCTCTAGATGCTTCCCTGGGATAACTTTCTACCCTCCAAAACCACATCTCTTTCGCAGATAAATGTGATCACCCCTCTTTTCTCTAGTTACCATCGTCTTCTACATTTCCAGTAATGTGGCTATCACAGTTGTTACATTTATGACTTATTTCTTGGGCAAACGGGATCATTCTCATGGCTTGGTCTTGGTTCACTGACAGTACATCAAAGCACCTTCATAAAACATAGCCCGATTCCAAAGTTGTGTCTAGACAGATGCCCTCAGTCATCACACAACTACAAAAATCACGTCCTGAAACAGCAGCAACGGTGGGTGCACCTCAGGGTCTGGTGACCAGCTGGGGGGGTGGGGGGGTGATGAAGAAAGATGCCGTGGAGAGAGATCTGTCCCAGCTGGTCACTGGTGCCAGCGCTGTCATTTTAATTAGCTGTGTGTATATATACACATACATAATACACGCTGTACCTCTTTATCACCAGGATGGGTTCACTAAATATATGTCAACTGAAATTACTTTAGAAAGAGCCTCAGCACTAGGCTTCCCACCTGCTTCTCTACAACAGCTGCCCAGGCTCTGTAAAACACATCAGATGAAAGGCACTGCAGAGCTACAGCACGATACTGTGATTACATCTAACAGATGAGCAATCAGATCTGAACTGACCGGGGACTGAGCATCTGAGGCAAGAGGAGAATCCTTTGGGGAGACAGTTACCATGAAAGTAATACAATTCAGTATTTGTACCAGCGACTCTGAAATTCAACAGCAGTCAACCTAGTACTAGCATCCTTTTAAATATCATCTTTCATTTCTTAGCAAACAGCAATATCCTGTAACAACATTAGGACAGGAAAAGGAGGGGAGCTGCACAGCAACCAAACACACTCACAGGAGGCAGTATGGGCATGTAGGAGTGCAAAATGCAAACTCTTGGTGAATTCTGGGTATTCTGCAAAACAAGGACAGTGATATACCGGGCTGAGGTGAATCTTAAGCAAAGGGCAAGTAACAGAAACCACCAGTGAGGTGGCTGGGGGAAGCAGCATTCAGCCAGAGGTCACAGCCCTGCTGATACCAGGAGCCCACAATGATGTTTCCATACTTGGGACCCAGTGAGCTGGAAGACAGTCTAGCAATATGCATGAAAAAATTCCAAGTGGGAGAGCTACCTGAATATCTGTGTGGTGGGCATTTGTTCCATATTCAGGAGAAATTAAAAAAAAAAAAATTAAAAAAATGTAAAAAAAAGAGGAAAGAACGAAACCTGCTTTGACCATTAAAGACAGCTTTAGGGAAAAAGCAGGGTAGAAATAAATGAAAACAGCTGCCCAAGAGTTTGTAAAGCTTTGACTCGGTAGTGGAAAGACATTTAAGCTCTCTTTTAAAAATTTATTTTACTCTATAAGGTTATCTTTTTAATATGCAAAAAGAGCAGCAGGCTATCGATTAGCCTTACGTTGCACTGCACTGATTTCCTGGACAAGCTCAATATCAATAACTCAAAATCTGGGAATAAACCAATAAACATGGACTGCGGCTGCCCTTAACTGTAACCTTCACACTACCTCAGTGGCAAAAGGGAAAAGCAAGCATGGAAGATGATAATGAAAGCTCTTGTTTTAGCGCATATTAATATGCACAGCCATCAAACACTTCCTGCTAGATTTTCATTTCATGAGCAAATTGGATGAGACTTAGGAGATCACAGGGTGAAATGCTGCTTTTGCGATCCGAGTGTCTCATGCCTTAATAACCCTTTGCTATGATGGAGGTATGCCACGAATAAAGGTGTTTAAAGGTAGTGGTCTGTGTGTCAGGGGTCTCAAATTCTCCTCTTGCTTAAGCCACTTCTTGTGCCAACTTGAGCAAATCTTCTTCTCTCTGGACTTTCATTTCCTTCATGACTCTAACCCTTTTTTTCTAACACCAGCCTCCCCCCTCCCCATATTCTGATGAGTATGTTCAAGAAAGAAGAATTTAAACCAAAACGATTGCAAAAATGGCAATTTCGATGGCTATGGCACAAGGGAGCCCAGGGTTCCTGCAAAGTCTATCTGGGTTTCCTCTATCGTAGCGAGGAGTGGAGGCAGAAGGCAGGGAAAGGATTTGATTGCAGACTCTAAATATATCAGCCAGGTAAACACCGGGGAGGGAGCAGAGGTCTTTAAGCTAAAGGATGATGTTGGCACAAGAACAGATGACTACGAATAGGCCAAAAATAAATTTAGACAGGAAACCAGAAATTTTCAAACTGTTTAGAGAATGAGTTCTGGAATTTCTTCCCGGTCAGATTAGGCGAGAAAATAACTAGTTTTAAGACAGTTGTAAGCAGGCTTGTCTGGGGTGATATGTCTTATATTTGAGGGATAGACTTGGTGACCTTGAACATCCCTCTTAATCCCACCTTCCTCTTTCATTTCTGTGTCATCCATCACCTTCAGTGTCCTGTGTAACGTGCCAGGGAGAGCGGTGTCAGACAGGTCACTTGGTCACACTGGCAGCCCCTGTTTTAACACACTGCCAGTTCACAGGGCTGAGAGCCACAACGGCGGGAACGGATCAAAGAGGAGCCACATTTGAAGTCTTTCTTCCCGTGCGGGAGAGCAGAGGGCTTTTTTTAATTGCAAACTACCCCAGACAGAAAGAATGCCTCTGCGTTCAGCCTGGGAATACAGGAACAAGTGAATTCAGAAGTAGCTTGAAATTCATCTACCCAAGTACTGTTATCCTTTCAGTTTATGTGTTTTTTGCCTCGCTGCAAATTCGAGCCTTTCAATGAAAAGTCAGAGCCCTGCTGGGCAAAGCGCTGCTCATTTCACATTAAGGAACAATCCTCATCCTAAAGGAATTGCAAAGCTTGCTGGAGAGAGAGGTTATTGTCCCCACCTCACACATGGGGAACTGCAACAGGGGCTTCGTTAGGGCTTTATATTGCTAAAAATGGCCCCAGCCTGGGTCCTTACAGACTCGATCTTACGTTCAGTTTCTCTGAAAATAAGAGCAATTAAGTACGAAGCCTGACACCAAAATGGTAATGTTTTTTTTCATCAAACACGTTGCTATCCTGCTTCTTACACCTTTTGACTCCTGGACCCAACCTACCATCATGTTTCTCCTTGTGTTTGGTGACTGTTAAAGCCACTTTCAGCCTACTCCAGGACTAAGCAAAGTGAAGGATTTTATTGTGCCTCCGTTAGGCAGAGCTGCCTGGCCATGCACTATGTAGTTTAAGAACTGAGGCAAAAATGTGTTTCTCGGTTTTCCTATCTAATAGGACTTTAATCTGAACACTTACTATTTCTTTTTTTTTTTTCTCTACTATTTCAAGCTATCCAGTCTGTATGTTTTTATCTTACTCCCCTTCATCACTGATGCTCTCTGCTTAACAGAATTATCGTCACCTCCGACAACCATTTTGTTCAGCATTGATGGCTTAGGATTTATACCTAGCATTTGCCCTCAAAACTTTTGACATGGGATAAGAGAGCAAAACAATTAAAACATAATATTCTGCTACATGATGATAATTTTCCCTCATTGGTGAACATTAGGAAATGGCATTATTGTAAAGACCCAATTACCTTTTTTATGAGCATTGTATATTTGGAAAGTAATAAAACAGAGTTATAAAAGTCAGATGATTAGGAATCTCAGAGATGCTCTGCATTTTAAGAGGGGGGTTGGGGGGGTGGAATATTCTTTTAATTGCATCTGAGCACAGCCCAACCAACGATTAGTTACTTTCAAAGCAATAAACATTACCTGGGAAGCAATAAAAGGAAATGCAGGAAAGTTCTTTGATGGATGATTCCCAGAAGACATAAGGCAAAAGAAGGGAATGTGGTTTAGTGGTTAGAATAACAGCCTCATAGTCAGGACTCCTGCCGTCTCATCCAAGCTGTGAAGCTGACTTCCTAGATGTTCTGGAGTTCAACATTTCATTTTATTCGGTGTTAAATTGGGTCTAATAATACCCAAAGAACTGAGGTGAAACTGAATATGCAAGTGTTTGTCAAGGCTTCGAAAGTAAGGATGAAAGAAGTCATTATAAATACAAAGTATGAGTGGCTGAAAAACATGGAAGTTATTTTGTTGAAGTCTGACTATGTAAAATGCCAGCACAAGGGATAGTGGACTAGGCAAGTTCCTGTCATCTACCAGTCAGAGATCAGCTGCTTATTTTTATCAGGGAAAGCACAAACATCTTTCGTTTCAGTTCTTAGAGAATTTAGTGAAGCCTCATCTCACTTCCAGTGATTTCCGTAATGCCATCTTTGGCCCTACAACCCGAACCTATTCAATGCAATCACATGCCCTCCATGCCCTACAAATACCAAGTTCTTTGCTAACATGATCTATCAGGGTGCAGACAGAACAAGAGAGCAGAAAGCACAAAAGAGGGATGTGTACAAGCTCCTTGTAAAGCATCCTAGAAAGCCAAAACCAGAACAAAAACCACCCATGATTCATGATGGCCCAGGAACTGCACCACAACGATTTTTAAGTTCCAGTTAGAACAATCAGAAAGAAAACCTCAAGTTTAAAAAATATATATATATATATATATATATATTTACATTCATTTGAAAATTATTGTTACCTTATCCTTCAAGGCTAAAGAGAGGATGCGACACTGTGGTTGTTACTCCATTAGTCATCTCCATTCCTAGAACTGTTTTGGAAGGGCTGATGAGCATAAATAAGGAAATGAGGATTTAAACACATTAATTGAGTGATGAAGATAAATCTATTGAGAAATATGAAAGAGAGTAAGAGGTGGAAGCAGCCAGAGACAACTCCACCCCTTATGTTGGGTTCTCATGTTCTTGTAAAATCTCAAGTCTGCTTTTTCCAACACAACTAGAAAAATGTGGCCTCTGGCTGCCCTTTCTGAGCACATGGAGGACATTTAAAAGTGCAGAACTGAGTTGCTGGGTCCCCCCAAGAATACACATCCAAAAAGAGGTATGTCTTATCGTTTGCTGGATGCAAAATAAAGGCCTTTAGGGGACCAGTTACTTTCTCATCCATACAAGTCCCGATGCAAACCTGGAAACAAAACTATTTTTAGAGTCTTTGGAACTGACTGTCCTCATTTCCTCTGCTGTAGCCAGATTTTGGGTGGATATCAGACTTTATAAGTATTATTTTTACTTTACATAACTCATTTCACAGATACCAGAACTCACTTAGCATATGAAAAACTTGAGCTGCTTCAGATGGACTTTTTTCCCCCCAAGTCCAGGCTGTGATCTTCAGGGACAAACGCTGTCCATAAACTAATTCGATCATTTCCTTCCACAGATATGAACAACCTGCAAGAAAATTAGATTGCATGCCTGCTTAGTTTTCTAGTTTTGCTACTTCTGTGCCAAAACATTCCTTTTCCTTAATTATAAAGAATTTTGACCACATTTATGCCAGAATTAGACCATCTCTTTGTATGTAGCTACCTGATGTTGCAGTGCTTTATTCTGTAGCGCTGCTGCAGCTTTCTGAGTACTTGACATAACGGTGTCTGTACACGCGTTGGGATCCAACGCTTGTAGAACCGTAGAGGGAGGAAAGTTCTGTTCAAGGCCCCTGAGATGTTGTTTGAGATCATCTGGGTTTGTCCTTTCAGTATCATCATTTTTCATAAGTACTCACACCACATAAAGCACTTCAACAGTTTTAATGCAAAACGCAGAAAACATCCTGGAGCTGTCTGTCCTCCAGTGAAGCCGAGGACCACTGCTCCTCTCCTTTCTGCTTCAGCTAAGTGCCTGTAGTTAGAAGGCGTGAATCTGGAGCAAAACCCTGTCGATCTCATTGGGATATAAGCAAGAGCTTAATATTAGGCATAGCTGAAGTCCTCTGCAAGATTGGGACCTCAGAGCATAATGCTACAAGATGCCAAAAACCTTTATGGTTCATTTAATCATCAAGAGCGTAGGATATTCAGCATTTTGCCAAGCTGGCCTCTCCAGCTGTGTTATATTGGTTCTGATTGCTCTTAGTTCACTCATGTTCATGCCCCGTTTCAATTTGATTTGAACAAAAACCAAGCCTCCAAAGGCGCTCTGCTGAGAGCTCCACAATCTACCCGGTTCTGCCTGGAAATGTGGAAAAAAATATTTTAGCTGCAGTTTTAAAGCACAGAATCGCAATGGTTCCTATTCAACCACAGGTTTTGCATGTGGGGTATTGATGTCAGAAAACTTGAAGGGAAAGGAAGTACAGAAAATCAGGGGATAGTCGTTTGAGGATAGATCATGGGAAACTTAGAAGCAGAGTGGAGGGGAGAGAAGAATGCACATAGTTTGATGGTTTGCTCGTTACAACGACAAAAATCCTATTGACTTTAATAGCACATGATCAGGCTTCCCATGTGTAAAGTTAATATTGAATAGAAAGCAGCCTAGCTTCTGAAGGATTCTTCTGATGCTACCAGCTGGAACCTAAAAAACCCATATAGGAGCAGACTTTTCATTGCCTTGTACTTTAACTAGCTGTATATTAGTAAAAATCAGGTTCAGAGTGGGTATAAAAAGTTCAGTTTGATATAGGAGCGTTTTAGTACAATTTTAACTCACGTTGCACCAATATAAATGATTTCTCAGGTTGCAAAGAATCAGAGAACCAAGTCTGCACCTCTTATATTATTAAGTCAATGGCTCCTGGGATGCCTTGTGCTCTGCCGAATTAGCTGAGGATCTGGCTTGAGGAGTGCAGATTTCAGGGGAGAAAAGGAAGAATTCATAAATTCAGACTTGTTTTGCAGACCCAAGGTGGGGTGAGGAAGGAAAAAGCATGTAGCAGATTTGCAGTCATTCAGCTTCCGTGAGGTTAAACTACCTTTCGTGGAAACAACACCGCGTTTGAATTATTTGCCTCCACAGTCGCAGATACTGCGACTTAGTCCAGATTCAGTCTGCATTCTTAAACCTTTGAGCAATTGTTGGCAAGCCCCATCTGAGTGCTGGGATTGCAACTAAACGTTTTCACAAACATCTGCTAGGGCTTTCTGATAATCACCTTTTTTTTTTTTTTTTTTTTTTTTTTTTTTTTTTTGGTGTGTGTGAGGTTTTTAGAGTCAGAAATCTATTTTTAAAGCTTCAGAACAATAGCATTCAAACCATGGCATCATCTATAGGAGTTGGTACCTCTCATCACTTAATTGCAAGAAGCGTTTGAGTCTTGGACATCGTCCTGGTTCATACTGTTATTAGGTTGATAGGGGAGCTGTAAACTAGGCTTATTATAACCACATTCTGTGATCCTCTGCATCTGACATTCCTGGATACAACTCAGGAGCAAAAATGCTGAATATTTCTCATGTTCTCCAGTAAAGTCCAGATGACAATAGACAAAATAAGTGAGACCGTAAATGACATTTCCTTATATCGTTTCAGTGTTTTCTTCATTTCTTTCCCGCTGAGCATATATTGTTCTTGACTTTTTATCCTAATCTTGAGTACTGTTTATTCTAGCCACTGTGTCCAACTCCAGAAGCAGCTGCATTTTAATAGATAACGATTTGTCTCTTAGACACTCTGATGTCACCTTAAAGAGGTTCTTTCAGAGCATTCAGTCATATGTGAAGGGATTTAATGACCCTGTCTTCAACCTGCTCAGGCTCCATATGAGTCAGGATATGACAAGGAATGAAAAATTTTACTTCTGCAAAAGATGTAAAAGACTGTTGGATCCATTCAGTTAATGTAAATAATTTTCCTGTGTCTGCCTGAATGTAATTCCAGTGTACAACCATAAACAGAAGAGAGATTATTGCCCATATGTGGCGTAGAGTCTGTATACTCCCAAGATTATCAAGTAATAATGGTTATTATGAACAAGGTTATGAATTTTTATACACACACACATACTCACCGGCAAATACTCAAAATCCTTTAAAAAGCTTGAATATCTCTAACTCATCAGAGGCTCTTCCCTCATCATTTAGCATTTTCTGGACTGTTAATTTTAATTTTCTCATTCATTTTGTTTAAATTGTTCATTATCTCATCCCTGCCAGAGTAAGTTGAGCCTTGTTGAAAGCATTCACTATGAAGTTGTCTAACATCCGAGGCTCTGAAAAGTTGAAGTGACTTCCAAAACCATGAAGAATTACATTTTCTAAGTTATTTGACATGGCCAAGAGAACCCCACATCCAAACGTCACTGTGAGGATGATGAAGAAATACAGAGAGGAAATTAGCTCCAGGTCTGTACTGGTTTTCAAGTTAGTAAATGCTCTGCTTCAAATGTCTGGGCATTTGCATAACTCTATGCAACATGACAGATAAGAATAGTGAAGTAGAGTTTATTTATGGCCTTTTTTCATTATAACAGGGAAAGTGATTTTACTACGTTGTCGAAAATGGATTTTTTTTTTTTTTTTTGTATTACAAAACTCGCCTCATCTAAAGCATATTGAGTATTCATCTTATTAGCATATGTAAACTGATAAGGTTGCAAGGCATTTTTCAGTTGTGCTGGAGCTAGGTCCAGGCAAGAAATGAAGTTGGTTTCACACCCAAGACAAAAAAACAACCAACCAAACAAACAAAAAGCAACAACAAAAAAAAACCCTCAAAAAAAAAAAAACAACCCAGCATTAATTTCAGTCAAAAAATCTCACGGTTATGGCAAGATCAATGTTTTCTGCTGAGCAGATTTAGGCTGTGGCTGAAGGAGAGCGGAGAAACACGCCGTTCCCAGCCCTCTGCTGATGCTGCAGCGCTGAGTCACCTCTGAAAACCCATTCTCACACACATACCATCCTCCCTCACTGCTCCAAGACTCATTTTGCTTCACCTCCAGCCTCGAGGTTTCCCAGCCTACACTAAACCTTTCTGTCCTTCAGGTAGGGAAATCCTACACTGCTGTCCCAGCTCCAGCACCCTTTCCCTCTCCTTACGGCACACAGAAGTCTGCCCCATGTTTCTAGTTTTAGTCCCCTTACTCCTCATTAGCCCATCATTCAACAACCCTGTCTTGTTGTGCAATATCTTTCCTTCTCCCTAGGTATAAAGAGGAATTTGGCTCCCCTTTTGCCCTTTCCCAGGCAGTGAGGGGATTTATTTCGAGCTAGGTCATGAAAGACGAATCAGGAATTCTTGGTTATTTCCTTGCTTTGCCCCTGAGTCACAGCATGACCCTGGAAAAATCATTTGCATTCACATTTAAATGCACTAAAGCTGCATACAGTGTGGATGAGGGGCTGCAGAGCTGCTCCTACCTGACATGACCCATGTGGCAATAGGAAAGGGAGAGAAGCAGAGTAAAAGCAACTCTTCAATTTCTTCTTCGGCAGCCAGTCTCTCCATGTGCATCTCTCCAGGGTTGGTGCAAGATGCCAGGTACGAACAACAGCAAAGTGCTTTGAAATATGCTCAGCCATGCAAATTGATGTGGTTGTTAGCAGCCCCTGCATGGGAATATTCCTCTGCTCTGGATCCTTTGATCAATAACTTTCGGAGGAAAAAAAAAGGATGAAAGGCCAAAAAGCAATTCAGAGGAGGGAAGATAAATAAACCGCTTTTCCTTGTGCCCACACAAGGTGAGGCAGGCAGTGGGGTGATGGGTGTGTGAGGCAGGTCCTCTTAGCAAACCATGGTGGAGGGTTCACCAGGGGACAACCGAGTGACTGAACAAGGGCTTTGGCATTTAGTCTGCCTCTGACAACACAGCCCAAGGCACAGTGGCTTTTACCATGCCTTAGTGAAGAACTCGTGGTTCTCCTGGCAACTGCACAAGGGCTCCTTTTTCCCATCATTTTGCTTTCCCATTTCATCCTATTAAGAGTTCATCTGTAGACAGTCAGGTTTTCTCCCCGGTCCACTGAGAGCAGATTGGGTTGAAGTTTCAGTTGCCACTCTTCTCTTCCAAACTCACAGGGTTCCTCCTCTCTCCCCCATCCCCAGCTATATTTTTTGTTGGTTTGTTGCAAACCACTAGTTGAGGTTTTTCAGCAGGGCTGGTTTGGTTAGGCCAGGATAAGTTAACTTAGGCAGAGAAAGGCTCTCCAGGTCAGCTCAAAGACAGCAGCAGATGGGAGCATCATGTGAGACCCCACTTGCATACCAGCAGCAAACCAGCTTCGTTTGGGATGATAATACTCAAAAGCTTTTGAGGTAATTTGGTCGTTTCCAGCCCCTGGTTGGCAACAGGGGGAATGCCGATTGCTCTTGACTGGGGAGTTGACTCAAAGTCAGGGAAACATTAGAAAAATCAATGCACTGTGTTATTCTCATAAAACTAATTTTTTAACATGTGGCAAATAAGAAATATTGTGTCTGGACCTGCTTTTACACACACAGTTCTCATAAAAGCACTGTGGACAAACCGTTGTCTTCTGCAGGCTTGCTTTATATTTCCACTCATTTATTCATGACAGACTTTTCCAGACTTAAATCTTGCCTACGCAATATCCATGCCCTCTCTTCAGTTTTCCTAAGTGGGATTTATCGTGGGGAGGTGGAGTGGGTGAAGGAAGAAAGTCAGTATTGGTAGGGATAGATAAGCAGATACACGAGTAAGCAGACCTCGTGCAAACTTGTGGGATTTTTTTGCTGATAATAAAGTCTGCTGGTCTATCAAACAGGGCACCCCACTTTCTGCAGATGCACAGGGAAGCTCTGGTCCCTCTTACAGCACCGTCCAGAGGGCAGCACCCCCCATCCCTTCAAATTAGGCTGCGTTTTCTGGGGCTTCAATCATATCGACAAGAGGCAACCCTAGAAAGATGCTTCCCAGAGCTCCCACTGGACCTCAGCAAAGGTTTGTGCCTTACAGCATGATGGATCAGCCCATAATTTCCTCTAGGAATGAGGTTGGTGGATCCAACATATTCTGTGTCAGAACAAGGACCTCTGGAAGAAGGGGAGCTGTGCAAGTAGAGGTTCTACCCTGGCTGCGTGAAGACCTCTCCTCTTTCCCCTCTCAGCTTGGTGGGTCTGGCACGCTGCGGGCACCATCAGAAACATTTAAACAAGGATCAGTCAGGGCAGAAATACCTACGATTGTATTTCTGACAGTGATAACATGGCCAGATGGCAAGCTGGTGGGAAATGCTTGGTGGAACAGCTTTCTTGTGCCAACATTTTCATGGAAGTCTGGCAAAGCAGCCATTTGATTCATGCACCCCTTCCCATCTCCGGGTAAATGCAAGGTAGTTTATTCTTGTTTCATGACTGGCTACATAAGGTTTCTGATGATATCCCAGTTTTAAAATGGGCTGCGGATATTTCAGAGGATCCCTGGGGAGCAGCTGGCACATAGTAACTCCTCACCTAGGACTAACTTTTATGTGCTTCAAAGCCTTTCTCAGCTGCTCCAGACAGGGATTATTATTGCTGCATATTTGGAACTTTATATTAAGCATCCAAGCCCGTCATGCCAGTTATCCCATAAGGTATCTAAGTGCTGAATCAGATACCTTAATACAAAGCCCCCTCCTTAACAAGATATTCTGGTTCGAAGATGGATTCATCTCTGCAGGGACTATTTAACCCCTTCCATAACCTTGTTTACATTTCCAGTTCTCGCTGCAGTGATTCAGGCCTTGAACCTGAGGCAGTGGAGCATCTTTCCCGCTACTCTTCTCTCCTCCTCCTTATTCAGTGGCAATTTAAGTGCCGGTGCTGCTTACATGGGCAAAACCTGCTGCTTGAAGTGTGGATCCTGCCTCTTTACCAGAAATCCAGCTGTGATTTCCTGCCCTGTGACTGGACGGGGATGGCAATGAACAAAATATGGATAGAGAAAGCAACACAGGTCACTTCTCATGTTCTTTAGATAGATTGGGGCCGGGAGGGCTCCAGTATGGAAGCAGGATGGGGAACATCAACAGACTTCTCAAATCTTGGGGGGGGGTCGGAAAAAAAAGGCAAAACACAGAAAGCCAACACATTTAGATTTTTTTTTTTTCTTTTTTACACAGACATCAACTAGTTAGTGGCTGTTAATTAAGAAATGATCTCAGCGAAAGCTGCTGCCGCCACTCTAATAAATAATTCATTAACAGGCCATTTCAGTGGGGTGGTTGTTTCCAAGCACTGTATTTAGCTGTTTGAAGCAACCTTCATATACATAAGGGGGGCAAGCAGTTATGCCTTGGTTATTACCTGACGGTTAATGATGCAGGGCTCTATGAGCTGAGCTGGGAAGCCATGGTTGTGCCCTTTGGGTTTTCTTTTTTCAGCACTGGATGATTTCAAGGGAGCGTTAGGGGATTTGTGGGGTTACTATGGTGATTGGTGCCCGATAAAACCACAGATGGATGATGGACGTGTATTGCAAACGCAGACATATAACCTTGCTTCTCCCTACACTTCTAATACTCAAAAGATTGCAATATCGCTAGACTATCAATTAGGGTGAAAATACCACTTGTGCTGCTCCCCCAGATTAACAGCCCTTGAAATGTAAACAGCTGAATGCTTTTCACTGCACAATTACCCTGAACCACAGTTACTTTTTTTTTTTTTTTTCCTGCACTACATTTTGTTTGTTAGGGTTTTAAAAATGGCAACACACCGCTTTGATTATAAATTTGTTGGTCTTTCCTTCTGTTCCCGCCTTTGCTCCTTTGCTTGCAGTTTTGTCTTCTTGCTCGGAAGTCAGAGGCTGGACACAGAGATGCTGGATCAAGGCTTTCAGCCCGTGGGATAGAGGGATTCTCTTTGCTCTCATTGAAGGGAGAGGGTGTATCATTTCCTTCCTTAACAGTGCTGATGTGACCTTAAATGCCAGTCCCTAATTTCCTTGAGTGTTGATTCCATTTCAAATTTAAAACCCCATTTTGGCCCACGTGGGAACCTATTCCATGGATGCAGTGTTTCCACTTCTGAAAATCTACCTTTAAGAATTTCATACCAAGCAGATTATAAGTGTATAGAGGGATGCATATGGATAGCCCACCTGTAGTCTGTAAATAATTCAAATGTTAATTGTTGTGCTTGGCACTTCAGTGATGGCTTTTACTTCAGTAACACCTCAAGCCCTCAAGCAATTATCAGGATCCTGCTGTGCAGAGTGTGATACACTTGGTTAGAAAGGGCAATCCATAACCCGGAGAGTATGTTCTCTAGTTGCAAAATCCAGCCTTCAGAGAAAGTATCATTAAACAAACAAAAAAGATAGGGAGATTCTTTTATTCCCGTTCATCAAGTCAATTAGCCGTGATCTAAGTTTTAATAAAAGAGTTGAATTCTGCACATTGCTGGGCTGATGGAGATGTGCTCAATGTCTTATGCCACAGAAGAAAATTTTTAAAAAATGCCCATATCATTAAATATGTTGTGGCAAGTAAGGACGCTGCCCTTTTCTGATGCTGCAGCTCACAGCACTTCTGGGAGCAGGGAAGATATCTGGACCATACAGTGCTGACAATCCACAAGGCTCACCTTAGCCTCACTGTTGGTTCTGGAATGGGTTTGGGTTTTTTTGGTCATTAGCCATTGATGTGACTAAGTGCCTTGTAAAAATGCAGCATCTACCTTTGTCCGTGAAAGAGGAAAGAAAATAAAGTCTTGTGATGAAAACCCGGGACAAGTGAGATTTGTTCCTGGTTCTGCCATTAACTCCACAGCTGTCCCTCGACGAGGCCTTTGGTGGCGCTGTGCCTTGGTTTCCTATCTGGTTTGCACTTGCCTGCTGCAGGAGATGCTGCACAGGCACAGCCAGCCAGCCAAAACTCATCGGATGCTGTGGGGATGAGCTCTTAGAGATCCTTCTGCGTTAGGGCTTTTTCTTCTCTTACAGTCAAGTCTAACATGAAAGTGAAAGAGTCACCGCTGGCCTTCACCATATTTTCTTTGTCTACTCATCAGCCTTTCAAGGTCCTCGTTATACCTTTAAAATATGCCGCTGGAATGTGTTCTCCTTTGTCTCGTGTGTGGCTCGGGAGCTCTTCTCATCTAACATGTCTTTATTCCAAGAGGCCAGATTTCCTGGGCTGTATTCTGGGATTTCTAAAGAAAACACGCGGGTCTCTGTAGAGCCTTTTACAGTCTTTTCTAGCCTCATGAAACACACACAGAGGCACTCCCTCTTGTTAGCACCACTGTTACTATCGAATAAAACCTTCCTGCCCACATTTATAAAGGCTATCACTGAATTCTCTAATCAACTTTTACCCTGTAACGCTGCAGCCTTTCTCTGCAGCAGGGAATTATTTATATCTTGTTGTGGGATGTGTGGTGGTGTTTTGTTTTTTGTTTTTTTCATGCTGGACTGTGCCGTGGTGTTTTCTTAACTCTTGAGTGGTTTGCCACTCAAAATAAGACTTAAAAGCATAGCACTGTTACAAAGAGAGGATCAAAGTCTTATCCCAGCATCCTGGTTGGTTTGCCCCTTTCAAAACACTTGAAAAAAAGAGACAATATGCTGTCTGTGATTTGATCCTACCTACTCTGTGGCTTTGTGGACTTTTCTTGTTCACATATCATATTTCAATGATGCCAGCCCAGCATTCTATTTATAAAGCTATTCAACCACCTTTCTTTAAAGTGTGGGTTTTAATAGGTGCCAGCATCAGATGAGCTGAGCCCAGGCATCCTAGTGATGCCACCAAGTGCAGACACAAATAAAATATAGGTCTTGGTTTAAATATATGTTAAACTATATAATATTTGAGTTCTGTATGAACATTAAGAGAAGATTTGTCTCTGACCTCAGAGGACCAGTGTAGGGTCTTTGGGTCACTACATCTTCTTCCCTATTTCTACATGTAAGTTGTGTGGGAGGTTTGGCGCAGAGAACTTACTTTTCTTAACGGTGTGCAGTCTTTTTCAAACCATATGTTACTAACTTTTCTGAGTCAGAAGAATTAATTTATATTCTGCATAAGAATATTTATTGCACTTCCTAAATTACCTCAGAATCTGTAGATCAATGCTAAGAGAGATATATATGTGTGTATATATATATATATATATATATACACACACACACTGTTGAGAATATCTCACTGTTAAAAGGTTGCAGCAAGTTGGAGAGGGGAGAAAACACACACAGAGTGTGGCATAAAATACATCCACCCCCTCTTTAGACCAGAAAAATCATAACAAGGACATCTTCCCACCAATTTCCATTCTGTCCTGGGATTTTGAGCCTACTTCTTGTGGAGGGTTTCTCATTGCTTCTTCTCTCCTCCTCCCTCCCATCCTAGTTGGCTTTGCATCCTCACCAGCCAAAATTCAGAATTCATCATTACCTGCCTCTATCTGTGCACTTAACAGGGAATCAAGCACTCAGGAGCACACAGATGAGTTGTCAGCCCATGGCTTTTTCTTTGTTTCTACAGATTTCAGATCAGGAGGATGTTTCCATTCTGGTTTGCTTTGAAACGGAAATCTGCTCTGTCAGCATCAAAATCAGGCTTTAAATGGATGTTTGTGGTTCAGTGTTGATTGTTGCAACACCACAAGAGGAAAATGGGTGAACAGCCAGAAATCACCACTTTTAGTCACTGGATATTTGATATCTTTGTCCTGAACCACCAAACCTTCTGCATTTGAACCTCCTGTTAGAGGTGGCACTTCCCAAATCTCATGAGCAATTACTCTGAGCAGTCACTATGTAGCAGTGAACTTTAACTCAAGATAAAGAAATTGTGGTGAAATTCACATTTAAGGATGGAAAGGGGAGAAAGGCAAGACCTAACCAATACCAAGGCTAGTAGGACAAGTGGCCACGTCCTCATCTGATGCTGGTCCCTGTGGCTACACTTGTAGTGAGATGAGTTTGTGCCAGTGGAAAAGCATGTCTTTGCAAAACAATTTGGCCACTGTAAGGAAAAGGCACACTGCATCATTTCTGATCAGTGTTTTGTTTCCAAGAGTCATTGCCAGCTGACCGGAGGTAGGTGAGGAGAACTACTGGGGTCATTTTTCTCCCTCCACCCCAGACAGCTTGTATGGCACCTTGGGAAGTGCAGCCCTTGGCTTTAGGGAAGACAAATTGCAGCCTCTCATTCCACAGAAGAAAACTTCTTGAAGCATTGCAGAAAAATAAATAAAAACAGTGTCATGAACCCTGTGGGGAAAAAAAAAAAAAAACTTCTCTCAGCCTTCACTATTTGATATAACTGCCATCCTACATTGCACTTTTCTGGCATGCCAGATTACATCGTATAGGAGATGGAGCTTTATGTTAAATTATGCGCTGCAAGGGAAGAGGATCAGAGCAGTGAAGACAGTGGTAGGCGTTATTGGATTTACTTTATTGCCTATTGTATAGATTGGAAGTAACTTAGAAGCTCATAACTCCTCAAACAGAATAAATTTTGCCACCCACAGGTTGAAAATTCTGGTGGGAAACTTGCTTTTATTTCACAAACAAGTGGTTAAAATGACTGTTGTCTTCGTTGCCAAAGACCAGCACTCAAAGACCTCAAATTTCCTATAAAAAATCATGAAAGTCACTTTATAATCATTAAACTTTAACATAATGAGAATACAGATTGCCTCTTTCTCTTTACCTTGTGATTTTTGAGCTTGCCAAGCATGCATTTTCTGGCTTTCTCCTGTAAACCAACAAAAAAAAAAAAACCCTTACAAAGTCAGGCAACTGAGGGAAGTGCCAAAGTTCTAAGAAATCATTGCCTAGACCAAGATTTTCAGCACAGCTGTGAAGTTTACAGCATTGTTTTATCTCGTGCATAGGGAATTGTCCTGGAGCATGAGGAGAGTGACAGGGGCACGTAGCAGAGAGGAATCAGCTCCCAGAAATTACTCTTCTGTGTTACAGCTGGCAAATACCGACATGGTGCTAGTTATAAGGTGCCCAGCAAAAGTGGAGAAATGAATCCTTTTAATAGTGGACCATTAGGAAACTGATGGGAGAGGAAGGGAGAAACTTTGTCTGCCTACCCTAAAATGATGAGCTAAAGCCAATGTTGGATATAGAATACCAAATAAGGTTAAAAGGCTCAAATTCCCTTATTAGGAAAAAAACACATGTATGTGTGTTTGCGTGTATACATGCAAGCACACATTTTTTATTTTAAGTGTCTGATTGTATATATTGATGTACATCAAGTGGAGGTTTGGCTCAGTGACTAAGGTTACACATGCCCATCTCTCCTCCGGGTCAGACCCCCTGAATGCCAATTGCTCTTTTCGGTGGTATTTCATATATTAGGAATTACCAGTTTCTCAGCATTAGTGAAGCCAGACTGGCCAGTATCATTTTCTTGTTCTTACATAGCAGGGCCCAATCCTGCTTCCTATGAGGTGAAACCCACCGATGCCAGGAGGCTCAGAGCAGGACCCTGCACGAAGCTGCTGTGCTTCTGCGCAGCTCAAGCTGCCAGGGTATCACACTGTATTTACATTTACAGCTAAAGGTAGATATGAAATTGTACCTTGACACACACATGAAAACCTTTCTGTTTCTGTTAGTTCTGAAGCTCATTGTTTGCATCATGTTTTATTACTGCAAAAAGTTAAGTCTTGTAGACAAGGTATTTATTCAATCCTTGACAGTTTGCATTAACAGTTCAGGCAGCGCAGGTAGCTAGTATACTGAAGGGATTGCGAAGCCTTGAAGAGAAGACAACCCAACTGCCAAGCACAGAGCCAAGCTGCTGATGTTTTGTGTCTCCTGATCAGATAACTCACGGCTGTATTTGATTCTGACTTTCTGTGGATTTTGCGAACAATGAAGAGAAGCAAATTGCAGGCGTGGGATAGATGGTTTGGTAAACTCCCAGCTTCATCGTTGCAGTCCCATCAGTTTGCTGCGTGACATTTTACTCCTTGGCCAATCTCACACCAAGGTGCTGAGAGAGGATAATTCAGCTTCATTCTTACAGTTTTCAGAAACTTTTCTCTCCGACACTTGTTTGTTTTGCCTAGGAAAAGACACTGCTTTTCTCATGCTTTCAACGTGAACTATATCGATCGCATCCATGTGATCCTGACCCGGACAGCAATGCACAGGCTCAACCCAAGTGTCTGGTAACGGTGAGCTGTGCATTAAACCAGAACATAAAAACAAAACAACAAAAACCCCACCAGAAACTCTGCTCTACCACAGAGACTCTTAGAGGCTCATGCTGCTTTTGCCATTTAATTTGCTGCAGGATAATGAGAGCCTCCTACGAGGATTTTCACTTTGCAGAGCGGGAGATGCAGACCCTTCAGCCCACTCTCCCTTAGTGCATGAGGGGTTTCTCTCCCGTAGCTGTTTCCTTGCCAGCATGGGGTGCAGAGGCTGGCAATTGACCACAGCAAATTGAGAGACCACTTTTACCCATGGGTATAGCAGTGTTTATGCCTTTTTTTTTTTTTTTTCTTTTTTTTTTTTTTTCATGTGAGATAAGCTTATTAGTTTTTTTAGTATGCTAGAAAAATACATTAAAGAGATTTTAAGTGGTTGGAGAAGGGGTAAAGAGGAGTTTGTATTTTTTGTGGCCCTATAAGATTTCGTACCCTTTGCAGCCAAGTTTCATTTTCTTCCATGGATGTCTATATATCTTGAATTTAGCCCTTTTTATTTTTCTGTGGGCTCATGACATCTCTGTAGAATGAAAATGAGTGTATTTTCCTACATTGTGACATATTACAAAGATTGTTCTTTTTCCCTTGGGATTTTGGGTCTTTACTCTGGTGAGTGGCAGGTTTAATTTAAAAAAAAAAAAAAAAATCATATTTCTGAGTTACAGTGAAGGACATACATACACATGATCACCTAGACACGGATATAGACACGGATCAAAGCAATGCCACCAGCTTCTGTGCCTCTGCAATAAGGGTTAATTCTGGTTAACCTACTTTGTGTTGGACACAAGCAAGAGATCACTAAACAGAAATCTGTGCATGCAGTATACTAAACTATTCTTGCTCTTAGTTTCTGCTTAAATTAATTCATTTGATGAGATTTTTTTTTCACCAATCATACTTAATATATTACCTCAAATACTCCGTTCCCTTCTGTTTACTTAATGAACTGGTTAACGTTATTATTGTTAAAGTCCTTACATTGCATGAGTCATGCAGCTCTTTTCTCTGGTGCTGTTATACGCTTTATACCGAACTTGATTTGCCCGTATGTATCCCCATCTTACGCTAGCACTTTATCAAATATAAATTACATAATCTAACCTCACAGCCACTGTACATCTTGCCTTGCGTGTCACGATAAACTAATCCTAAAACTAGTTCCTAAAGTAGCAACACTAATTTTCTGAAGAAATTCCTTTTAAATCCCAAAAGATGCATGGAAATGCTGATCGCATTTTTATGGTAGATAAACCTCTGCATTTTTCTGTAGCTTCCAATCTCAAATATACTGCACTTATAAAGTGGCATAATCTATGTGCGTGTGCTGGAGGTACGGCAATAGAGAATGTGTTACACTGTTTTTAAGTCTCTGCCAGTAATGGATTAAACCCAGGTTTTATACTAAAATCTGAGAAATAGATTTCTCCGTAAAACTTGGCACAGACATCTTATGATTTCTCAAAGCCACGTTTTAGCCTAGTCACGGCATTTCCAAATTCTGGCTCTGGTCGGATGTGGATAAAAGATTTTGGGACCCCAGGCTCCTTGCAGACAAACTCGGTGAAGAAATCTGCACTGTATTATATACTGAGAAAGGAGCTTTTATTTCAAGTATTTCTTTGAAAGCAAATTTCTGCATGCTGGAGACAGAAACTCTTCCAGGCTGCTTAATGTAAAAGGGGCAGCCTGTGGTTTTGATGTGAATCTGGGAGCCAGGAGAGCCAAATACTCATTGTCTCTGAAAATGGCTCATGGGGTGGGTCTACGGTGTTGGTCTGAGGTCTGATTCACCACAGGCTCTGCACCGACTGCACACAGGAGACCATTTGGAGTAGAGCATCCACAGACTTGCAGTGGCTAGACTGTTTCAAGGATGGCTGCAGTGGGAATATGGATGAGACTTTTAGTCTGGAGAAGAGGAGGCTGAGGGGAGACCTCATCGCCCTCTACAGCTCCCTGACAGGAGGGTGCAGAGAGGGGGGATGAGCCTCTTGAACCAAGTAACAAGCGACAGGACAAGAGGGAATGGGCTCAAGTTGCACCAAGGAAGGTTTAGACTAGATATTAGGAAGCATTTCTTTCCAGAAGGGGTTGTTGGGCATTGGAATGGGCTGCCCAGGGAGGTGGTGGAGTCCTCATCCCTGGAGGGGTTGAAGAGTCGGGTTGACATAGCGCTGAGGGATCTGGTGGAGTTGGGAACTGTCAGTGTGAGGTCAGTGGTTGGGATGGATGATCTTCAAGGTCTTTTCCATCCTAGACGGTTCTGTGATTCTGTGAGACAGTCCATCATCACTGATATGCTGGATATGGGCAGCCCTCTTGGGAATGCTCTAAAGAGATATAAATTCTTTAAAAACTTGATAAAATCTGTTTAACTGTCCAAGGCCCAAGGAAAGACCACAAGGAGCTAAGAGGAAGTGTGGACCCTTGTAGCAGTGTACCTTGAGCTATCCCAGATATATGGAGAGAGGAGGAATTCACACTCCTGGCCACCTACATGCAGGATTCAAACACAATCCCTAGCAGTGCTGCCCATACTTTTTAAGATGTTAAGAGCAGTAAGAATGAGATAAAATCATGACGAGACTTGGCTGGCAATGTGGCAAGTGTGGCAAGGAGGTGCAAAGGCGTGGATATGATCATGGTGAGCCATGCAGGTCTTCTCTGGAGTGGCCAAGCTGGCTGTCCCAGATGATCACGACAAGCCAAGATATGGGCCAGTCCACATCAGTAGGCACCAGGGTACAGGCATCCCTCCCCGGAGTGTAAGAGAAAGACAGGCCAGTTGCAGTCTGGTGTCAGCTGAAATAGATATAATTTTGCTCAGGAGTCCAGACATCAGAAATGCTGCATGCTTCCCCTGTCCCCTAAAGTAGGAGCTGCAAGCTGTCCACATCTCTGACAAGCTTGTGTAACATGGGCACCCACCCAACCATCCAAATACTAGCATTTAACAGCTCGCTCTGTCTCACCTGCTTTGCCTGTGCATCATGTTTTATTTTTATAACTAGAATTTACAGTTTCACCCTGCAGCACCCACAAAAGTGCACAACCATATAAGAAGGAATCACATTTACTGCAGCAGTACTAACTTCAGTAAATGGAGACGACAACTGCCTTTCCTCCCCCTGGCTGTCCATCTCCTACAACGAAAGGAAAGACAGCCCCGCTAAAAGAGAAAGTCACACGAACCAACACAAATAGCAGCATCTCACACAAAGAACAGACTCAATCAGCTGGGCAAGGGACTTGGTGGGAGTGACATACCCACCGTTCTGCCAATTACAATGCAACCTAACTGCATTGTGATGGAAAATAAACTTTTTTTCTTCTTCTTCTTCTTCTTCCTTAGAGCTACTTTGGTAATAGACAATTTCTCTTAATAACAGTGTGAAAGAAAATACTCTAGTGGAAGTGGTGTATAGCAATTGCCTGTGTCCCCATCACTCTGTCTCAGCTGCTGATAAGGTTAGCAAGAGGATTTGATTGCTGTAAGTATCATTTAAAACAGCAGTGTCACATTCATTTGAGGAGACAGGAGCATGATGCAGCCCCAACAAGAGAAGCAGGCAGAAAGCAATGCAGAAAATAAAGTTTTGCTGGGGTCACCACGACTCTTGTGCACCATACAATATTTCCTTAAAGAAAAAAGGGAGGGGACTTTTTTATCTTCCTTTACATTTGCCGTCCCCAGGCCCTAATGCTACTACTGCCTTGGCACCTAATGTGGAAATGCAGGTGGCTGAATCTCACCCACAGTTTTTGCACCTCCATTTGCAGCACCATTGCAGCATCTCCAAATCCAGTAGCACCCAGTAGGCTACTGCTGTCTGCCTTGATCTGCTACTCTTCTGGTGATTTCTCCATGCTGTTTAGCTCTGTGATGGGATCCTCAGGAATACTCTGGCCTTAGAGAGTATTTTCACTATTTGACCTGCCTAATCAGAACCAGTCTTCAAACTTCATTTTTATTAACTTGAAAAAAAGGAAAAGTTTCAGACAAAGCTGATGGTAAACAGATGCTATTCAGCTAATAGTACATGGTTCTCTAAGTACTCAAACACAGGGATGGGTCTGAAAAGAACAAAACCTTCCCGGTACTTGTTTTAATGAGTAGGCTTTCTTGCATTTGATCATCTGTTTTCTCAGTGGAAAATGTTAAGAAGGCTTGTGATTAGCCAGAGGCAATTCAATGCCCAATATAATACAGACGTGGGGGAATGAACTGCTGATGCTCCATGGCAAACAGTCCCATTCCCCCTCCCTCCCCATCCTCAACCACTGTTGCAGCTGCAGCCAGCCACTGGATGTACAACCTGGAATCATAAGATCAAAAAAAATTGAGAAACAATAACTTCTGTAGCTAAGCAAACCAAGGCAGCTTGCAGAGACTGTCAATCTCCACACTTACAAGCCCCAATCTATTTTCACCACTGTAGGCTGCCAGGTTAATTAAATGGGACTCCTCGTGGTGTCAGGAAGCAAGTCAAGTAGCAAGTGTTTGTAGAAACAGGCTTTAAAGTGAACAGCATATGAGAAAGGGAAGAAATTTCCTGTGCACACATGTTTTTTTGTACATTTCTTGGGAGATGTGTTACGCCTGGGCTGCTGCAGAGGTACAGTGCTGTCCTAGTTAGCCCTGGTGCAGGAATGCCTCTGTTCCTCATCTTTGGGGATGCTGGGATGAATCTCCATCTCAAAGTGTTTTGTCATCACCGCTACTCCCTGACAATCCTGAGCCAGAGAGCTGCTGAACACTTCCATGTTATTCAGGATAAGTCCTAAAAGTCTCCCCATCTTTTTATTTTTTTTGCTTTTTTTTTTTTTTTTAATGACTGGTGAACTAACGTTACTGTGTTTCCTCCTCTTTTATGACTCAGAAAACTCACGCTCCCTTTAATGTAGAAGCAGCAGCATCCTTCTTCTTTGTGCCTGGGAAAAATGCATGATTACCACAATTAAGACAGCAGTGTGACATCTGACCTCTTTATTTTTCACATTATGGTGAGAATGCTGCAGGCTTTTCCTAGACTCGATATCAGGAAAAGAAAAATGGCCATTTTCAGCAGTTCCCATTTCCTCCCCCAGTATCTCCTCACCTTGGCTCTTCCAGGAACTCAGAGCACTAAAGATCCCAAGTCACACAAGTAATAGTTGTCTGTTGTTGTTATTATTAATCACATCATTTTTCTGAACTGCTTGGTTCAATGCAACTGCTAACACTTACCCAGCTTGTGTCATCCGCTGATGATATTCCCCCCAAACTAAGGCACATCCATCTTTGCTTGAGTCTTTTTCCCACCAGGCTCCTGTGGTTAGAAAAGGGGAAATTAGGTTAAGACATCTTTCAAGTCACATCACCCGTTTTGTGTATTTAACATGCAAAGCTATGCAAACAGTGGATTAACTGTTGCGTCACTAGCAATGCCCAGTAAGTCCAGAATGGTGATGGGGGAAAGGCACAGCTATGTTTTCAGGCTCCAGGTTAAGCTGCAGGAGTGTCTGTTGAGGGGGGAGGCAAATCTGCTGGCTCAGCTGAGCAGATGAGGTGTGATTGAGTCTAATCCACCTCTGTTCATCTTTACTACAGAGTAATTCTGGTGGAACTGCTGTTACCTGAACAGACACTTTTGCACTGCAGAGCTGAACCTGACTTAATAAATCACGATCCCTACAATATCATTCAACGGTCACTTGTTCATAAAGTAAACAAGTTCTGAGGACACATAGTAAAGGGTCATCTTGATTCTTACCATGTTTAAAGTGAATCCCCTCTACCCCCCCCTAACCTCCATTTACGACTTCCCTAGGATAACCTCTTTTCTATATTCCTAATATTTAGACTATTTGTCTGGATATGAATATCCACTCTTCTCATTTACTGCACAGAACCACTTTCTGCTACTAAGCAAAAAGTAAGCAAAATCCATCCTTTCTTCTCATATGGAAAAATAAGAATTTAATGGAAAATGATGGCTTTTCTATAGGTTTATGAGAAGTCTTACTCAATTTAGAACAAAAAGAGATCTAATTCTCTGCTGTGTTTTATGTGAGATCAGAGTTATTCCTGTGAAACCCTTTGGCATAATTCCTGTTCACCCATTTTACGCTTTCCATAAGAGCTGTAATACTGTATATGTGCAAGAAAAAACAAACAAAAAAAACCCCTCCCCCCCCCAAAAAAAACCTGGCTGTTTTTAATGCTTCATTCCTTTCAAAATAAGTACAGAGGCTCAGCAAAAATGGCTATCAGACCCCAAGTATCAATGACCATTCTTTATGCTAATCTTTCCATTTCCTGCTATTACCAGTTCCAGGGTCAGCAGTTAAAAAAAAAATAAATATCCTGAACTATTGTAAAATCATCTGTCATTTTATTTTCTCCCCCAAGTCTCTTAAAGAGTGTCTGCAATGAATTACCTCCGTGTCTGAAATGAATTACTACTCCATCCCACACAAACACACCATCATTACCTGCCCCAAGCAAGGTCTGGAACTATATTGCTCTTGTATGTTAAACAATAGTCAAGCAATGGTGAGATGCAATTGATTATGTGAAACGTTAGAAAGCTTTAGTAAATCAGCTTCTCTGAAGTCATCTGGGCTCTAGGTGTAGCTGGTTTTGGTTTAAAAGGTTATTACATTTTTTCTTTATTTCTTTTCTTGCTCTTTCACTCTTACTTTTTCTTTCATTTTCTAATTTTCTTTTCTTCTTCTTGCTCTCTCCCTCTTTCTCCTTTTCCCTGTTTCTTTCACTTTCTTTTAACTTTTTTCTTTATTTTCTTCTTTCTTGCTCCTTTTCCTTTTCCTTTTCCTTTTCCTTTTCCTTTTCCTTTTCCTTTTCCTTTTCCTTTTCCTTTTCCTTTTCCTTTTCCTTTTCCTTTC
>NW_020799091.1:3466223-3502763 GCF_003259725.1 Athene cunicularia | reverse complement strand
GTGTATAAGAGACAGCTTTCTTTCTTTCTTTCTTTCTTTCTTTCTTTCTTTCCTTTCTCTTTCTTTCTTTCTCTTTCTCTTTCTCTTTCCCTTCCTTCCTTCCTTCCTTCCTTCCCTTCATTCTCTCTTTCCCTCTCTCTTTCTCTTTCTTTCCTACCCTCCTTCTTCCCTCTTTAAATTTTTCCTCTTTGAAAATTATCTTGATGATAACACTACAGAAAGGAAATTGGCCAAATCTTTGAGAACCATGCCCTGCCATTCCTGAGACCCAAAGATACCTACTGGCTCGCCAAGTCCAGACTCACACTATAGACAGGAATAAACTCTTTGTCTTGAAGCCAAATCGGTGCCTCACTCCCATTGCTTTTACTGGAAACAGTTGCTTCATTCTTCAGATGCTTAGAAACGTTCTTCTCATTTTCAGCCTCAAATTATTCATACCATTTCATACTAATTTATTCCAGTGCCAAAAATCCCTTTTAGCTTGTCTGCTTTTCTCTCTTGCCAGTGTTTACCTGCTTGAAATATTGCATATTCCCTGTCTGCCTTCGTTTGCCTATATTAGGCAAAGATAGTTAGCTTAACAGGTAGTCCTATTCCTTGGGTTTTTGTTTGCTAGTTTGTTCGATTAGGAGTGCTTTATCGTCATTTACTTTTCTTTGTTTAGGAGCAAATTTACTTAAATCGGAATAAGCAACCCATCATGGCTTGTCATTCAAGTAACACGACACTGATGAAACTGTATTCTAGAGGTAGTACTCGCCACGACATTGCAATTAAAATACAGTTATATAACATATTAATTGCAATTAAAATACCCCTTTCCTATAAAACAGACATCCTATTAAGTGTTAAAACAAAGAGTTTGGTAGGAAGACAGACCAGCACGTCTCTTCAAGTTTTAGCACATAGGTGACTAAAGAAGGTTAAGTTCATGTTTATGTCCCATTTCAAACCAACCTTCAATCCAACCAAATTCCCAGCACCAATATACAAGCCATAAACAACATCCATACACTTCCCTTTTTCTTTTTTTTTTTTATCAAAAACCATCTATACTGATGTCAGTGCAATGAGATCCCACAGACAGAGTGTCTGGTACCCTGTACAGAGATCACAGTGGAAATGGGCTTAGTGTGGGATTTTCTGTTAATGCAGTGGTGCCCAGGCACTTTGTTTCCCACTGCTTCAACTCTCATTTCATTTCTCTGCTCAGATGTTGCTTCTATTTAGAGGTATCGAGCTAGTTTAGTTTGAGGACAAAATATGCTGGAGCATAGTATAAATAAGAATAATCTCTCCTAGAACTGCTGTATGAGGCACATAAATCATGCCAAGAAGAGGTGAAGGCTGAACTGTGCTGGTGTTATTTCCACTCCAGTATCAGGCAAGGAATGGATGGAAATGAAAGAGGAATGTATAGTGGGGCTGCGTTTCATACTGCAGCACCTTTCTGGACAACACAAATAAGAAAGTCGGTGGGGCTGCTGCATTGTATCAGTATAATGGAGGTCAGGATCCAGAGCAGCAGCACCGTATCTATTATTGGGAAATAACAGATACACACAAAGACATAATCAGGCAGTGCTTTGCCCTGCAGATCTCTTACTGGTTTCAGCACGTATTCTGATCAAAGGGCAAAACCTGCTTTTCAAACAGTGCCCAGGTAAATGTGTGGGGTGAGAGATTTGAGTCTGATGTGCAGGGAGATGTCTAAGGCAGATTTCAAAAGGCTGTATGATGAACACTGCAGGCGTGGGGGGGAAAAAAAAGGAAAAAAAAAAAAAAGAAAAAAAAAAAAAAAGATTTGCAGTGTGGCCCTCTTCTCTATTCTGTGATGTTTCCATGTTCTAGTTGCCTATCTAGTGCAGCTCAAAAAAGAGCTTGCAGAGCTGTTGTCTGTGTCACCTGTTATTTGACCATCTTAAAAGCAAATAGGTGGAGATCGTGGTTCAAAGGCAGAACCAGAATGCTTCACAATTTTTTGTGGGCTTTATCCTCAGCCCCCATGTGCAAGGAAAGGAAGTCATCACCATCTCTGTACCCGAAGCATACTGTACAGTGAGGTGAGGAGGCTTGACATGGTTTTGAACAGAAAATTCACTGCTTTGGGGCACTGCTTGAACAACAAATAGAAAGGACTCCTGAAACATCCCAAGACAGCACCTATCCAGCATCCAGACATTGATCTGTTTTATGAAAAGAAGGTCATCGCACCAGCAGTGGTGAAAACACAGAATGCTCCCACTAAACCAAAGAAGCTCTTTGCTGAGTTTAGTTGCTTTTCTGTGTGTATTAAAGGAGCAGAGAGTTGGTGGAGGACAGGATGAGGCTGGCCGTGCATGGTATGAATGTACAGATCTTTTCACTCACTAGATAGAAACAATAATTATGCCTTAAAACCACAAGCCTGAAACAAAGACTGAATGGTGCAGGCGCTGTGCGGGGTTATCATATTAAGTATCTTCACTGGTGTATTTCTAATCCAGGGGAAAGCCTTTTATACAGCTGTGGCTGAGCCCTCACTTTATAACTGAACTTTAGATTTCATCAGTGATTTATCAGTGATAAATCGAGTGTCTCCCGAAGAGTTCTGTTAAACCACTAAGCACTAGGAATTGCATCAGATCAGCAAACACGAACAAGAAGCAGAGTCTGTCCACAGAGCGGTGAATTACTTGGCAAGGGCTCAATCGCTTGGGGTGATTCCAGTGTTTTTAACAGCAGAAGAGCAGCGATGCTCTCTGCTTCCAGTCTGCGTGCCCCGTGCGATGCTTAGCACCTTACTCTTTCTGATCAGCTCCCAACACTGCTTCAGTGCCCTTCACCCTGCTACAAAACCTGCCTTCGTTATTTACTGTTTGCAAGAGAAAACCAGCTCTCTGTAAAATAGCCATTGGGGAGTGGGAATTTTTATGGCTGGCTGCAGATTTCTTTTTTATGCTCTTTATCATCCCTATTTATTGTCACCTCTTCACACCGCTCCAGAGTCTCTCTGTTTTTCTCTCTGTTTACTTTAGGTATATTAATCTTGCACTTGAATAAATGTGCATTCACCAAGGGGGTAGTTGCAAACCGGTTTCCTTGGCTGGGGTTTACAGTGATCTGGCCCCTATCCAAAACGTCCGTCCTGGCCCGTTTACAGCATTGTGTGGCCGGCGTTCAGACACGCTGCAGGGCCCTTAATGCTGTTGGCCATGGCTCTCAGCAGCTCTCATCTCAATAATGCAGCAGAGCGGCGAGTCAAGAGGCCGCCGACACGGTCTGTGAAGATCCTGAGGTTTTTTGGAGGACATGGGCACACAGTCAAACCTCCCTGAATCGCTACAGTTTGACAAGTTACCACCGTGCAGCTGAGGCACCGTTATATTGGCTCACTCCCTGTAAAGTAGAGGAATTTAGCATAAGGAAAGAATTGCAAAGCAACATTTTCCACCTCAGAATTAGGAGCATGCCTCTAGACAGGAGCGGATTTACCAGAGCTAGGCAGGTATCACGAGTGCATTTCTGTCCCTCTCAGCATCAGCCAATGTGCAGTGCACTTTGCATCATACGACACTGTCCCCTCCAGACACACGGGACCTGCACCCACCCTTCTGAGCTACAACGCCTCAGCTGATGGCAGGCTATTAGGCCTCCATAACTCAGCTGCATTTGACTGTGTGTCCTTTCCGAGAGACAGTCCTACAGTCGCTGTGGTTTCATTCCTCAAAGCAGTCATTTTTTTCTTTATGAATGGCATAAGTCATTAGGGCTGCTGTCCCTCAAGGGGACTCTTGTCCTCATTCCCCTGTGCAAACTTCTGAAGGATGCTCAGAAGGGGAACAGGATGGTTAAGGAAGTCTTTAAGAAGGACAAAGGAGGGTTTGTGCTCAAGAAAAAGCAAAATTTGGAAGAAGTGAAGGAGTATCTCAGAGAAGGTGATGGGGAAGCTTCTTTCAAGCTCAGCAAATCACTTTCCCACTGAAGCAAAAGGCTGTGGTTACTCTGATGGCAGCTCTGCGGATATTGAGTTTGAGGCATCCTCACTAAATCTACTTAGAGTACAGTATGGCGATGGTACTTCCAATTATTTCGTACAACAGCAGTATCCTCAGAATTGTCTGCTGTTTCTACCTTAATCAATAAAGGCCATTAGAAGCTCACTTTTCTGCTAATACTACTCTGAATACATCTTGTTGGGAGGTATTTTTTATGACATTAAAAGACACAGTGCATTGATTTCTCCCGAGACTTACAGCTTAGGGTTTTTTCTCATCCCATCACATAACACATTTTCCTTGCTGTTTCTAACTAATGGGTCTTAATATTCACAGTCAATGAAAAACCTAAGGTTTGTATTTTTTTTTTTTTTTTTAACAAAGAAATGAAAGCAAATGCCTTTGAAGTATTCATACAGGCATATACACAGCTGATGTGGTGATGTATAGCCATCATAGAGAGAGACACACACACATCTATATATAAAACACCATTATTCAATTACTGTTCTTTAAAAAAATGTGTCCTAAATGTTCTGAAAAGCATCCAGCAGAGACTCCTGGAGGGAAGTTCTCTGATTGACTATGTAACATGTAAAGTAGGGCATGGTACTTTTAAAACCTTTGCCCTGCCATAGCAAGCTGAACAGCATTTTTTGGAGGATGAGTACAGACCTCAGGACTTGAAAAACCTTTGCTGACAAAGCTCTGAGATCTGGAGTTAAGCTGACAGGTTCTTAACTCATTTCTTTCTACTGTGGGATTGACAGACTAGTCCACAAAACAATTTAATATGCTCAGGCAATCTCAGACATAAATTAATTAAAAATCATAGAATCACAGCACGGCTGATGTTGGAAGAGACCTCTGAAGATCATCTGGTCCAAGGACCCTGCTCAAGCAGGGCCACCTAGAGCCAGCTGCCCAGGATCATGTCCAGATGGATATTGAATCTCTCAAGGATGGAGACTCCATAAACTCTCTGGACAACCTGTTCCAGCACTTGGTCAGTCTCCCAGTAAAAAAAGTGTCTCCCTTTCTTAACAGCTTCCATAGCCTATTGTCAGTCTTCTGAGCCTTGGAGTTCTTCACACATGTAAAAATAGCATCAGAGTTGAATTTGAATTCCAGAGAAGACCATAAAAAAGGCATTGCGTTAATGATTCTTAAGTCACTTAGAGTAGGATCTATCTCAGGCAGCTTGACTTAGGCAGAACTGAGACATTAGATCCAAGCTGATCCTCTAGGCAGTTCTGGTATTCAGCAGGAAGAGATCAGTATTTCTAGAGGGTGATTGATGCCACCAAAACAAGTGCCTCGGGGAACAACTCACACTCCAAAGGTGCTACAGGATTTCTATTCTTATTATTACAGACAGTGCCTTGCTGCTGAGACTAGACAGCTAAAGTCAAGTGCACTGGATGTCTCTCATAACAGAGAGGTGCTCATTCTCTGACTGCTATTGGAAATGGAGCTGATCTTGGTCACAGAAAGGGAAGATACTCAGGCTTAGGGGACTGCAGAGCTGAACATCTTCCGCTTGCTTCTTTAACAAAGAAACTGGTATCTGTAAATAATGGACCAACGAACCTGATTCTGTTTGCTAGAACGGGAAATAGTGATATAATAGTGTTATAAAAGATTATAAGCCATATGTATATGATGGAACAGGTAAACATGCTTTTCGAGTCTGCTAGCCTTTTCAGACTATTCAGGAAAAGGAGTATGGATGGACTCTACTTAATATGCCCTTTACTGACTTGGAAAAGCAGTAAAGAGGGAAGGAGCAACACTGGCAGATGGCACAAAAGCAGTGACAGGACTAGAGCAGGCTAAGGAGGAAATCCAGATCCATCTCCCAACGCAAGGGAGTAACTGAACCACTGCTGGGGGAAATGCAGATGGGAAAATCAGAGGTGAAAATACACAGGCTGGAGGGTCAAGCACCTTGCTAGATTGTGGAGGATTTTAGGGGAGAATTGGTTGGTCCCTGTGAACAACAGTTCAGGGAAATCCTGCACTCATTGCAGAACTACATTTATGAAGATAAATACATTGCCAGAATATTAAAACTGGACTTCAAGAATAATACCACAAATGGCCTGATAGCACACCTGGCCATGGTGGCAGGCAGAAATCAGATTTCAGTGCCAGTCATTATAGTTTTTGAATAAAATAGATCAGAATAAACCACTTCTAAATAAATAACTCTTTTTATATTTCAAGAAATAAAAGGATTTCAGGGTGGAAGAAGTCTCCTACAGCACAGAAAATGTTAGGAAGGATGCAAAGGCGAGAGAGAGACAGAAAAGAGCAAGGAACAGTTAGTTTAAAGAAAAGGCAAATAAAAAATAAAAAAAAAAAAGTATTTCAGGGAAGTATGTTACATCCTGAGTACTACAGAGAAGGTAAATTGGCAGCCTTATTTACTCCCACTCATAAAATCAAAACAAGAACCAGCCAGTGCAACTGAAGGGCAGTAAGATTAGAAGTGATAAAAGACATACTTCTAAAGACAATTTAACCTGTAAAATTCACGGCAACATGATATTGTTACGCTAAAACTTAATCAGATTTGAAAAAGGAACAGATATTTATATGAATAGTGAACATAACCCAGGTCAGGTTAGACAGGAGCTGATAGAAATCCTTCAGACTTTAAGCAAAAAAGGCTCAATTTTCTGCCAGAGGTTAGGATGAGCCTTCCTCTATGGGAAGGCTGTTCCATAATTGGTCATGAAAGGTTTCTTACATTTTCCTGTGATGTACCAAAACATATAGTATTAGTCACTGTCAGAGAAAGAATACTGGATTATATGGACCATTGATCTGACCCAGCGTGGCAATTTTTATGGTCCTGTGAGCAAAATCCAATGGATTTGCAAGGAGACCTTGCAGAATAACAGCTTCAGTTTGAATTTTTTCTTGCCACTACAGAGGCCATAGAAAGAGCGACTAAATTTCTGGCAGTGACATATCTCTGCAGGCAGGCGTAGTAGCAGTGCAAGTATCTAATGCTTTTATGCCATTTGCTAAGGATTATACGGCAGTAATCTTTCCCATTAACACTTTGTCTCGTTCTGTGTTGAAGATCCCATAATCTTCTCCTTCCCTCCACCCTCTCCAAATGCAGCAAAACAAAAAATAAATACTGGGTGCATGGACCAAAACTTAATAACTGAGATTAATTATCAAAGTAGAAACCTACTCCCTATTAATCTCACATAACTTTTCAAATCAGGCTACCCTCCCAGAAGTTGAATGACATCAACTGTGTTTTTCTTTCCTTTTCTTTCTTTTTCTTTCTCTCTTTCTTTGCTGCTTTTTTTCCTACCTGTTATTGATTCTCTGCTCCAAGGAAATGCATGTCGCTGTCACTTCCAAGTCCCCCTCTTGCACTGCTGCTCAGTGACCATCTGCAGTGTTAGTGGGGTGTGAGATGAGATACTTATCAATCCATTTTCCTTCCATTTCATGGAGACACCTGTTTGACAGAACAGCGCTTCTGAATGCATCCTCACAAAAAGGCAATAGCCAGCAGGTTTTAATTTTTCCTCCGATTCTAAACTAAGCAAAACTGAGTACTGTACTCTGTTCCCCGCTCAAGAGCAATCAAGCAGTTGTTTGGTGAAAATTGCTTTAGGGATGGTGCGTGCTTGCCTTTTGTTAACAAGGCAGCGCTACCAACTTTCAGAAAAATGTTGCCTATCAGCAGGTATTTTTTCAGTGAGATGGTTCAGAACCAACAAATATTTTTACTTCATTGTAAACAAATGGACACAGTCTGGGCATCAAGAAGTAAGTAAGGAAACTTCTCCTGGAAAGCTGCATGGATGAAGGAGAATGGATTTGGCCCCAGACACAGCCCTGAGAGCTGGGCTGACTCAGTGGGGTCAAACCACAACCACTGTGAGCCCAAGCCACAGGGAAGCAGGAAATTAATGTGAACTGGAGCTTGCACCCTCTTTTACTTTCCACGTGAGCACAGCCACAATGTGTTTATACTGCAACTTGGTAGAGATTCCTTGAAATTATAAGTATTGGAAGTGAACTTAATCCAGCCAATATATTGCTTGCAGCATTTCATTTTTTTTCTAAGTACCAGCTTTCCTTTTACAGGATCTCATAAAAACAAAACAATATGTTGCTCTCTTATAGATAACCTAAGAGCAGCAGTTGGTGAAGTAGCCTCCGTGTCCAGAGCTACATTATATCTTTGATGTCTGGTTCTGCAGCAAAAAATATTTCAGCAGAGCAAGACATAATGAAAGTTTAAGAGCTTGTTAAGGAACTGACTATTACAAAGAGCCACGCTCATTTTGACTCTATTAGAAACACAAGAAAAATAATTTGTCGCTTTCCCGTGAATAGAAGGATCTCAGGGGGAATCTCAGATAAGACATCAACATTGTTGGTGATTACTCAGCCTTTTTTCATTACAGTTTATAAAGCCCTGAATAAGAAACCAGTTTATACTGGCGTTCCAATCCTGCAAATGTGTCTTTATAAGACCCAGCTGTGGGAAGGACATTTATTTCCCCTTTATAGATGAGGCAAGTGAATCATAGGTGACTGGTGACTTCCACAAGTTCACGCTGTAAGGGTTTTGGCACACCGTGGATGATACTGTAACAATACCAATAATAATTCTCATAAACAGAAATCCTGGGTTGCCCTCCTGGGTCACAGCATGGAGATTTTTCCTATTCTTTCTTATCTGCTTCTATTTGGTTTCAGGTTTTTTGTTGGGTTGGGTTTTTTTCCCTAAACTGAGCATAATGTAGGTGAAAAAAGTCTTCTTTCTTTGGGATCTAAAAACTTTTCAGAAATATACAGCTACTGGATGATGCTCCTATCTGACTGATATTTAATACACTTGTTCTGCTGTAATTGAGAACATAGTCACGCTGGAGGATAAATTCCAGCGATAATATTGCAACAGTTTGAGTGTTTTCTCCATTATGCGTCTTTACAACAGAGATAACCTTTTGCTTATTGAAATATAATTGCATAGGGAGATAGGTGTTTTAAAACAGAATTAACAATACTAGCTGAACATTTTGTAGGAACATTCCATAATAACCTGTTTTTATGTCAGCTTCTCTAGAGCACAGTATCACTTGTACTATAAAATTAATTGAAAATCGAAAACTGAACAACAGGAGATCTTTACTTTTCTTATAGCACATTCCTGGAATTATCTGCAGTGTAGAAACTCCATTTAAATGTCAGTGATTTCTTTGTTGGCATTTACCCCACAGCAACATTAGAAAGGGATTCTCTCACACTTTCCTCACCCCATCTATTGATACAGGAAAATATTGATCTAGCTGTGTGGAACTGTGTATCAATACATGTGTGGATTGATAGATTTTCAGAATGATCATAATAGAGGCAGGATGTGCTGCTGCAATTATTTATTTGCAGATCTTCAACCAATCCTTTCCCCATCATATTATTAAATTAATTAAAGTACTCATATATTGTTATTATATTTAAACATTGGTGTAAACTTGTTTTGCCTTAGTACATTGGAGAGCAGAATGTGACTCTCCATATTCCTCTTCCTCGGGTATGTTTGCACTCTGCTACCGCTTAGTTTCTACAAAAATATATTCAGAGCTGGACATGAAATACCTCTAATCCCTGAGGCTGCCCTCGAGAGTATACCTGCACGCTGTACTGACAGCAAACCTGCAAGCACAGCCGCAGGCCTGGCACAAGGCTCCCCTTTGGGTTTGCAGGATGCTGGCATGCTCTCCACCCTTCACTTGCCAGCGCTTAATTGCAAGATAGACACACACATATGTGTTCAGTACCCGCGAGGAACCTCCCCGTAGAGTGTTATCACAGCACAGAGCAGCACGAGCCAAGGGAACGGAGTGGCTATGTAGTGGAGAGGACTCTGCTCTCTGCCCCCACTTGCCTTCTGGATTTTAGCTGTGACTGTCAGCCAGTGTACCGTGGCATGACTGAGTTGTAACAGCACCCACAAGGTCCACTTCTGAGTTCCTCAGGTCAGGTCCGGGTGTTTGACGTCCTGAAGACCTTTCCTTTCACGGGGAGACCCTTCTTTTTCTAGCATGAGCTCTCCATCATCATTTACCTCAGGCTTTTCTCCAGCCATCCCTTCAGTCAAGGTTCCAGCCACTGTCCTCTTGGTGAGCTGCTCTCCTTGCACTTTGTCCTGCCCTCTCTGCTCACAGTGGTGTTGCCAGCCCCTGCCTCCCAGGCAGCAGTAAATCCTCCTCTTCCTTTAGCAGACATCTTCTCTCTGCTGAGGGCAGCAATTCTGCTGCTAAGGGACAGGATAATAGTTAAATGATTATTTTTTTGCCTGATTTTGAGCTGACCCATTTCAGTACTGCATTGAGCAGCACCGTCCCACAGAGAGAATCCTTGCTGCAGCCAACAGAGACTGAACCATGATGCAGAAACAGGACCCAGGGAGAGCTCGGCCATGTCTTGGCACAGGGTCTTGCTTCTGCTATGAAACCATAAGGTGTAGCTTCACCTTCAGGCTGCTCATGTAAGCCATCACTCACCACGTGAGTAAGAGGTTTCCCACAGGGTCACTGCTCATTCTGGTCACCGAGGGTATTCGACGAGGATAGGTCCCAATCCTTTGCAGTGGTGGTTTCCTCTCCAGCATTATTCAGGATAGGGAGTTAGCTGTCAGTAGTCTGTTGTGGCAGTTTATTTTCCTTTGAGTCAGGCATCACTAATCAGACCTAGCACTTCCTCCCAGGCTTTATTAAACAGAAATCTCTAATCCAGAAAACATTTCCAATATTAAGACTAATTGAGTGTCATAATGTCAGCCAATGTAAATAAAGCACAAAAGGAAAGAAATAAGCTCTGGGAGTGGAACGTGCTTTATTGAACACACATCTGCTACTCAGACCCACGGCTGTCACTCAGGGAGACATCATCCGGTAAACCTGATCAAACAAATCCCCGCTGAACTGATAAAGCAGAGCAACTCTTCAGGTGGCTTAGCTGTCGCTTGAAAACCAGCTTGCAAGCCTGTGGGCTGACACTTGTGCTGGAAGGCAGCGAGGGTTTGAAGCTCACAGATACAGTCTCCTCTGGACTTCAGAAGGAGCAAGGTCAGATCCTGAGAGCTCTCTTGCTCCCTTGTTTTCCCTTGCAAAGGAAAAGTAGTCTCTTCAGGTTTATTTCTTCACTTCTTAAAAGGGTTGCGTAAAATTCAGGCAAAGTGAGTGATTTCCATCCCTGTGTCAATTCAGTTACTGCAGAGCTGGAGTTTTAAAACTCTGCTAATACGAGTGTTGACTTGTAGTGTGTAAAATATCCTGGGTTTTTCATTTCCTTTTGTTTAGCATGAAAAAGAAAAGAGAAAAAAATCTCTCAAGAAGTAAAATTGCTTGAGAAATGTTATTTAGACATTCTTAGTTAAAGAAGCTAGAGCTATATGTATCTTCAATCTGGCTTTTTCTGCCTTTCCTTATCTTAAAAATATCTTATGCGGTACTATAAATAATGAGCAGAAGGGAAAGTGATGCTTCATGCAGGAGGGGGTAAACAGCAGTGGTTGTTCTTAATCATGTTCAAACACAAATCTGGAGAATGAATGAATGTCCCTTCATGCATTTCCAGGCTGAACAGGATAGACTGAGTCCACGGGGATTTGAGTTTCAGACCTTGGTGTCAGTGTGCATTACTGTGGGCTTTGAAAGATGCTCTTAAAATGTTTCTAAATAACCAAACAGAGCAACTCTCTCCAGCGTGATAATCTTTGCTCTTACTACCGCAAGCTTTGGGGGCAGGGAAAGAGGTAAGGGAGCAGAACTCTCTTCCAGCTGTGCCCCAGAAATCCTTTGCAACAGCAAGCAATTAACATCAGGTTTGATCTTTCACAGTATCGGGAAGGTAGATCACAGCGTAACATCTGCACCTGGTTTGGATGTGCAGTGCCTTGCACATTTTGCATCCAAACAAGACGGAAAACAGCTTTTGAAGTCAGTGGCCAAAACAAATGGCATTAAGGTATTTTGCAGGATTTCTCTGTGCGTGGATGCCGAGGCGCAAAGGCTCGCTGACACAGCTCAGTAGCTAAAGAATGAGGTCAGGCTTTGTTTAAGCAGCCTAGGAAGACTGGTGTCTTTTTTTCCTGTAATGATCAAGAAGCATTAGGCATGTGGCACTAGAGTCTGCTGCTGTTGTGCAAAAGACACAACTCTTGGGAGAAAAAAAAAAAAACAAAACATCACAACGATGCAGCACGAGGTATGCTGTAAACTTTAATAAACTCTTCAGAAATCTCCATTTTGCTTGTCTGCCTTTCAGTGATTGCATTTAAACTAATGTTCTAGGGCCCTTTTATGCAAAAGAGCCTTATTCCTAGGATGGCTCTTGCAAAATTCATGGCTGGTACTATTCCATGCCCTTATGACATGACAGTAACATCCATTTGTATCAGTTTGGCACTGTGCAAGTAGGTCACACGATTATGATGAAGTTAAAATGAATTTTGCCTTCCTTTAAACGGTAGTGGAACAGTTACCAACTGATTAAGGAAAACATTAGCAAGTACATTTTAATTGATTTGAATGCATGTGTGTTTTGTATTGGTTTAGTTTGAGGGCATTTTTAAACAAATAGCACTGTCATTGTGAGCCTTAATTAGATAATAAATTAATAGATAAATGGATTAGAAAGTTCAGTATGGCTTTCACAATCGCTGCTAGCAGCATAAAAATGAGGTGCTTGGTATTAGCAATGCTAATAAATGGCATAAGGAATGCACTTGGGGAGAATGATGATGTGGCAGCTGAGTGACTGGTGGGGACCATGGTCTTTCCTCTGCCCACACGTATTTTGGAAAACAAAGGTGCTCCTGTGCTTCCTTAGGAAAGATAACGTTGGTGCTGATCTGGAAGGGTAAATATGTCAGCTCCCCAGCGCACCTCAAAGCCTGCAGATTTAATGTGGGATTCATGAAAAATTCAGTAAGCACACAGGACATATTCTAGGGGTTAGGCTGCACGGGGATCAGCTCAGAGATCTGCTAAGGAAAAAGGCTCAGTATGTGCAGAATATATTCAGTAATGGGAAAACTGTTTAACGGGGAGGGAAGTCTGGATCAGTTGGACTGGATACAAAGTGCATGAGAATCATTGAGATCTCTCTGAAAAAGCACGATTTTGTGGATGTTGTGCAGCTTATTTAATTTCATCAAGCAGTAAATCCAGCCATATGGGTCTCAGTGCTGTTCACAGAGGTAGTGACAGTAACTCAGATAACAGACACTGAGTGCTGCAGGTTGGAAAGTGATGCAAATAATCACTGGCATGAGTTCAGGTTGAGTGTCAAACACCTGAAATTAGAAAGTTGGAAGAGCACTTTCAGTGGTATGGATTGAATATTATGCAGCTTGCCTGAAGACACAGGGTAACCTGGATTTGGGTTTTTTTGGGGTTGATTCCCCGTCAGATATAACTGCCTACTTTATGGATGGCAGTAGCCTGCAGCACTTGCTCACCAGAATTAGAGCAAGTTCTCAGAAAAAGTTTTGAAGCCTGAATTATGTTAAAGGCTTTTTTATGATTCTCATCACAGTATCAAAGAACATCAGCTTTCTGCAAAAATCTCTACTGGATGGCCAGTATGTCTGCAGTGTGAATACTGCTGAAATATCTTTAGCACACAGAAGAAAATACTTGGACAGACCTCATTCCTACTTTTTAATACTTCCGATGCAATCTCTTCTACTGCTCCCCTGAAGCCTGACTTTTTATGCAAGTGATTTTCAAGTCGAGGTGAACTTCTTCAGCAATCAGTCTAGCCTTTGTTAGAAATTAACCATGGTGACAGCAACATCTTTTGGTATACATTTCAGGAGCATTTGGATAGATGTCTTCTTTCATGGTACTATTTAAGTACCTTGTGTACAGCATTCTGTTGCTTTTGTTAATGAGAATTACAGTTCCATCCGACTAAAGGCCAGCCTGATAAAAAGTGAGTGGTGTTCCACCCCCTCAGCCCTCATCACCCTTCCACCCCCTCATCGCTAATAGTCTTATTGTCAGTCTATCTAGAATATAAATGTTCATTCAAAAAATACTGCAATTACTGTACAGCATCTTGCATGGTGTATAGACCTTATCACTTGAGTAATTTAAAGCCTATTAGAGTAAAGTACGTGAAAATAGATGAGGATATAATCACAGTGGATCTTAGGTATGAAGAGGTAAACAAGATGCAAATGGTCTTTTTCACCTCCAGTTTCAGCACTGGAGATATTTGTCATCTGTAGGTTGTTTAGTAAGTTTCTAATTAGTATCTTTTCCAAGTCTCTCTCCCACTCAAAGGGCTCCCATCCAAAGAAAATCTAAACAGGTTCCGAGATAGTAAATACATTCCACTGGGTGTTGCATAAACTCATGCAACCCCTGGTCTTTGCCAGCCCTATGCATGTCTATTGTAAACCTTAAAGTCATGCAGCCATGTACTGCTGTGCTGAGGGGAGCCAGTTAAACCACAGTAAAAGAGAAGTCCATTATTAAACTGCTTCTGATGGGTTTGGTGCCTGGGCACACCAAGTACAGGTCTTACTGTAAAGACTATGTCAATATATTTATTGACATATTTAGCCTGAGACTCTGAGAACATGAAAAGTCCTGAGCCTTAGGTTCCACTGGCAAAATCAGCCTCTTTAGGAAGCAATGCGGGTTTAAGCCAGGCTAAGAAGGAAAGAGAACACAGCTGGCAGGAAGAATGCTGCTACCATAACACAGTCAGGATCTTAAGAAAAGTGGAAATCACAGAATAATAGAATAGTTTGCATTGGAAGGGAACTTTAAAGGCCATCTAGTCCAACCCCCCTGCCATGGGCAGGGACATCTTCAACCAGATGCTCAGAGCCCCGTCCGGCCTGACCTTGAATGTTTCCGTGGATGGAGCATCTACCACCTCTCTGGGCAACCTGTGCCAGCGTCTCACCACCCTCATCGTAAAAACTTTCTGTGTTCTGTTACTGGATTTTATTTCATTTCTTTCAAGTTTGCAGCTAGGATGATTCTTCATTTAGGCTGACTCTCCAGCATTGTACTGATGCTCCTGTCTTGCACCTTCACTTCTGAGACTGTTGAACTGCTGCCAGTCAAGGAAACCAGCTTTCCTTTTTCCTGCTGTCTGCAAACTTTTACATGAAGTAACAGAATTGGAAGAAAGGTTGAAACCCAGCATGCAGACATTGGGCTCTTGTCAAAAAGGAGCAGAGCTGAGGGAAACTTTGATCAGAGGTCAGTCTCCAGAATGAAAATGACAGAGGATTAATGGGATTTCTGAAAGGCAACAGAAACAACACTGGACCTCGGGACTAAATTGCTAGCGCTGGTTCATGTATAGCCATGACTTATCTTGAAATTTTTCTCTAATTGTGCAAATTGGTTTTCTTGAAATGCCATAAAGAAAATGTTGGGATGCGCATTGTTCTCCTGCCCTGTTTCATACATAAGTTCTCCTGCAGGTTGTGTAAATCAGCACGTATAATGTAGCCACATGTTGAGCTTATGAGTGCCACACGTGGCCACAACCTGAAATTTCTCTGAAATTTTCTTCACATGCTCCTGCACTTCCTTCCTCCTCTCCATCCCTGATTTCATAAGGATGACTTGGAGCAATTTCCTGTTCTTGTAAGATCTCACCTTTTTTCTACATACCTTGCTATTTCTGCCACTAAAAACCATGTCCTGGGGGAAAGGATCTGCCCTCTGCATTCAGCTGGTGAAACAGCAAGTTTTGTTTAGCAGATTTTTGTTTGCTGTGAATCGCTGCATTGTACCTACTTGTTCCAAACACTGTGGAAAGAAAATTTTTCCCTTCCAAAAAATAATATTTGTTTGGCCTGGCAGATAGTTTAACGCAAGCTGGTGTTTCAAACTTACTAAAAAGAGAAAAATAAAAGAGGGAAGTGGAAACAAGCAAACAAAAAACAAACCGAATAACTCTTCATGATATTTAAATCTCTGTTCATGCTTTGCAGTTCAATATTCCCTCTACAAGAGATTGACTAAGGACCCTAAATCAAACTCATTATACAAGGCACATATCAAAATCTACATTTGGGTCAGAGAAGTCTGTGTCCAGTTTGAAACACAGAGCACTGAAGCAGAATAAACATGGTTCACCCTGTAGGTCTTTTCCATTCCTAATGTCTCCGATTCTGTGAACCATCAACTAAGTATTCATGTTTGGGCCGTTCATATAATTGTTGCTCTTTCGAATCTTTCCTATTTGCTCCAGGGATCAACAACATTGTCCAGCTCACTGATCTTAAAGCAGTTTTTGTGCTTCAGGACTTGGCTTACATTGAAGTTCACATATTCCCCACCATGCCAATAGAGCGGTTTCTCTGACGCATGCTTTTTAACCATTTCTCTAGATGTCTCCGCTCCTTCAACGGGCCACCACTATATATTCATAGGTTTGGCTGAAGACTAAAAATTCACGTTCTGTGACATAATCGAGTTACAAAACCTTGAGTGTTGGGAATAAATTGGTTTGAGATATTTGAATTAGTCCTTTCATATTTGGAGACTTGAACTAAGCTTTGGATGGATTAGGTGTATCTATTCACACCTGTGAGCTGTTTGCTTTAAAAAAAAAAAAAAAAAAAAAAAAAAAAAAGTCTGTATGAGAAAATTCAGAAGTGACCATTCTCTTCAAGCAAGTGGGAAACTTGCTTCACTCCATATTTATACTCAGAAAGCCAAACAATTGCTTAAGAAAGCAATCATTAAAGGGGGTTAAAGTTGTACCTAAACCTGGCCAGGCAGTTAACTTTCCAGCACCCTTTATCCATCTCTGTTACAGTCCTTAGTAGGAATCTGTACTCATTGAACCATAACTATTTAAACATTCTCCTGCAAACATCCCATTCCCTCGTTTAACCCTAACAGCAGCCCTCACCTGTTCTGCAAATAAACACGGGGCTCAGTTCTCCAAGGGAACCTTCACACTTAATATAATCATTTACCGCGTGGATGTTTGACTCAGGTTTGAATATGCTGGGTGTTGGGAGAGAAGCAGGAAGGGCTTTTCTGTGCAGTAATGCAGTCCTGGCAACTGGTGCTCAGCTGACAATTCTGAAAACTGATGATTTGCATTAATTCACCAAACAGGACAGAGTATGATGAGATAGTGATAGTCCTTTGAGTCCTCATAGAGAGGTGATCATTTCTGCTCATCCTCCCTAGGCACTGGCTTTCCGAAGGAGATTTGGGGGAGATTCAGGTCCTACCAGCCTGTAACCTCTTCCATCAAGTTGCGTTAACATCCCGTTGTCCCAAACCACCCAACCAAACCCCCCTAGGCACCGCAGGGACATAGTATGGGCACCCAGCCCCCCAATCTCAAAAAGAGCCCTGGGATGTGGGTGTCCTGCCCTGCATATCTCACATTATGTTTTCCCAGAAGGATTAGCTGCCATGTTATTTAGATAAATGAGGCAACACAGGATGATGGCATGGGCTTTTTCGAGTTGAGATGTGGATAGAAAGGAGAAAGATAAATTTGTAGCTCTTATAAATTAACTTCTAGTTTCTAAGAATAACATAGATAAGGCAGTCTCAATTAGACAGAGCTTAAAATCCTATGTAACGAATCTGAGACAGGAGAGATTGCTGTATCTGAAAGAGAAGTCGCCACTGTTCTTTAGATAAACTCCCAGATCTTCAGATGAGAAAAAATAAATATTGCAAAAAAGAGTTTTCCCTACTTAACCTTCCCAGACAGACTCACGAGACCCCTGATCTTTGCCTTGTTTACTTACCCAAATTGCCTACAACTAAAAAAAAAAAAATAAATAAAAATGAGGGAGCTCAGACACAGAGATGGTTTCACCAGGAATCATTCTGCTTATTCTCCTATGTCTTTTTTTTTTTTTTTTACGAACTAAATTAACAGGTTGCCCTTCTCCACACATTTGGGACAGTTTCAGAAAGGTGTTTCCTCTCGTTTTTTAACAAAAGGGTCCAAGCCAAAAATGTGCGAGTAAGACAATTGCGCCAACAGGCAGAGATGTCTCACCCGAAACAGTCTGCACAATGTCTGCACAAAAACAATGTCTGTTTCTTATCTGTCATGGTAGTCGTTTATTTTTATGAATGCTAGCATTCACTCACAAAAATAAAGCAGGGCAGCATTTCATCATGACTCTGTTTCCTCAAAGGTATTTCCTACAAGGTGTTGGATTCACTTTCTATATGATCAACAGTTATAGCTGTGTAATTACCAGCGAGCAGGTACCAGTTCTGAAGGTCACACTGACAGCGTACATGTCCCTAGCACAGCTGCTTCTGTTTAACGTTCCTAATAAAGGGAGGGAGACATTTGATTTTGATCAAGGTTTTAAAAAACACCATATCTACGGAGGCCGGACATTTTCCTTCTCACTTCATCAGGAAACTTTTCAAGATGGAAATGCAGGACTGAGCAGTTTATCACTGAGATGACCTGGCTTTGGCAAGCCTTAGATAGGTCACAGGCTTCCCACTGCCACTACAGGGAAGTTTTTTATCCTCAAATATAGCAGATGTTGGTTGGTATACATCTTCTGGATTATATTTTGAGTCTGCTGTAGGTTTTTTTGAGTCTTTTTGCAATTCTTACTGCAAGTTCAAGACAAAAGCATATTTGTTTGTGGAGGAATGGTTTATTTCTTTTCCTTTTTTTTTTTTTTTTTTTTTTTTTTTTTTTTAGTTTAAACTGCTTCTTTATAAAGGTCACTCAAGTCCAGAGCAAAAGATGATTAATTACTAGCAGCCATAATTTAGAGACAAATTACCCTCCTGACATTTTGGCCATCTAGGATACACCATGTAAAAGCCATTTATCTGAGAGAATGACATGGGTGATTGTAACCTGCAGTCGTGTTGAGCACTGGTGTGCTTCATCTCCCCTGAAGAATGATGTGAGGTTTAATATATTAATAAGAAAGGGTATAAAAATAATGCCTCTTCTCATCCAAAGATGCCAGGTTTTTTTTCCTCTTAATCAGACTGGGCAAAAATTTATTCTACAGGGATGCACACTGATTTTAGTGGGGTTGTTCACTGAATAAACGTACCTCTGCATGAACACAGCCGACAGGATCAGGGATGCAGTGATTTCCAACCCCTTCTTTCCCTGGGTCTTATTAAGTAGTGCCTTATGCTATTAGTAATCCAATTAAAATCAGTAAAATTGGTCAGTGAAGAAAATGACCCTATGTAGTCAGCTCTGTCGAGACACGGTCCACATTTTGCACATGGCAGGCAAAGCTCAGATGTTCACATTTGTCAGAATTTCAGAAACCCACATCCCTCCCAAGCCCTTTCCCAGCAAAGAACATTGGCACACTTGGAAGGATCTGAATCTCAGCCTGGTCTGTACTTCTCTAGAGACATGAAAAGCCTCAGGGCTTGTATGCATCATGCGACGTGCATCAGGGTTTTGTGATGGCAGCACTGGTGCGTCTCTTTAGCCCTTGGCAATCCTAAAGAGCCAAGAATTGCATTTTAGCTCAGGGACATGCCATGGGAAGGTGGCTACAAGGCAGCATCTCGTTAGTATCCCATATCATTTCCAGAGCTGACCTGTCTGAAGCCAGCTGTGTGTGTCTCCATCTCCTTCTGAGTGTCTCACGGACCATTTCTAAACCTACTCCATCAATCTTACACTGTAGCTACACATTTGTGTTGCACTAATTATAGAGATACGCATTTCTTATAGCGAGCTTTTCTACATACAAGTCTTTTCAAACACCAGATTTTATTTTATTTTTTTTACCACTGATACAAGAGAGTATCTTTTTTCGAAGGTCAATTATAAAGGTACTCATTCTACTTTATTATTCATAACGGCTTTTGCTCGATTTCTGGCAAGTTCAGATGCTGGGACAATCTTAGAGGCTCACTATGCTACTGCCAGGTTGTGGTCTAAGAAAGGACAAAAATGGTTGTTGAGAGAGTTCACATGAGCCTTATATATTAAGGCAAAATAATGGGAAAAAGTTGTCAGACAGGAAGAGTCTGGGTATACAAAACGCCTGGCTTAGACATTAATCAATGTGGTATCTTCTTTAACACTTTCCATGCTCTTTCACTGGGGACTAATTCTGCTTGACGTTGCGACAGTTAATTAGCATCCATAGACTTATAAATAGGATTTTACAGAATGGCCGATAAAACTGGTATTATTAGTGTTCATTTCACTCTAGTTTCTTTTGAGATGAAGGCAGGTTTTCTTAGAACAGACCTTTCACAAACCACACCTATTCATTACAGTTTCCCATTAAACACCAAGGTGTGAGGGGTAGATTGGTTTCATTTGCTTTCTTTTCAGTCTCGATGCCACCCTTTCTAATAACACTGAAGTTTCTTAAGCAAATGGGATGATCAGGTGCCCTGTGGTGGGAATCGAGGGATGTGTTGTGCTCTTATTTGATCCACTGAAGCATTTTGGCCTGGTAGCTTTACTGCCCATCCGTTTTGTCCTCTATGAAGCAAACTTTCTTCTGCCAAACAGTTTGTCAGATAAAACATGATGTGTAAAACATGAAGCATTGTTCTGCTGGGATCGCTTTGAGGTAGGAATTTTAGTTTCTTCCAATGCCTCCTAAGGCCTTGGTGAACAGGTGGCAGAAGAAGATGCTGTTATTCAGAAAATGTTCTCATCGGTTCTAGGGATTTGCATAATGCAACAGGGATTTGTAAAAAAAACTCATGCTCAAGGGCATGTGCTTATCAGAAGGGAGTAATTCCTGCCTGAAAAGCAGTGTGAGATTTGCGAGATGGATCATTTCTGTATGGATTTTAGTTCTGGCTGTGGTGAAAGAGACTACTGAATTAATGAACAAATGAGATTGGGAAAATGTAATGGTTTGAGAAGTACTGCTCCAAGAACTATAATTCCAGTTCCATCAGCGATGGGTACAGAAATCACTCTTTCAGTCCAGTTTTCCCCTACATGGTTTAACAGCCACTTCGTATCACTGAGAAGGATAAAATGGGAAGTGTAGAGAAGATATTCTTTGATCCACCGCTTGGCTGATTCCATAGCATTACAGCAACAGCAAGTAAGAAATAAGAATGGAATACATCATAAAACCTTCCCTGTTTCTCCAACTGGCCTTTGCCCACAGCAAAAGCAGACCCCGAATTATTTTTATTTTACAAAAATCAGCAATGATTTTTACAATGGCTGGCCATGCCGGTTTGAAATTATTTTAAATATACCTATTTCTTGAGGAACCGCAGAAGTTAATGACTTAAAGAGTTGTTGTCACAGTCAGGGAAAATCCCTGCCTGTTTGAGCTTTAAACTGGTATTACTGTATAATCAGACACAACTGCTTTCTCTAAATAAAATGTTGCCCCTTCCATTTTCCAACTAGCATTAACAAAAGCAGCAGATATGCCTGTTGCTGTGGAGATTTTGAGTCACGGGCCAATCTCTATTCTTCTACCTGACTTATCCTCACAAGTTACAGCAGCTGAAGGTTTTTTTTCCCCGTGATACATTTTCTGAACATACATATGTTTTACTGAGTAGACCAGATGGAAAATCATTTGCACATGCTATACTTTCCTATCCTGTGAGTCCAACGGCCAAGTTCATGATCATTATTTCATCAACCCCTTTTCTGTTCATCATATTTTGCTGTGCCATAGAAAACTCTCCCATCTTTTTGTCTCTTCCCCATATCTTTTAGGCTTTCCCAGCAGCTCCTGGTGGTCTTCCCCTCTCTGTTCACAGCAGATTTAACTTCTAGTGCCGCTGTGCTCTTTGTGTTTTCAGCCTTCAGTTCCCCATTTGTTTGAAGTAGTCCAAATGGCCTCTGCTTCTGTTGCCTGTTTACACGCTCACATGGACAGCACCAGCAATACAGTACAACAAAGGTCGAAAACTAAATCTGTGTACAAGGTATAGATTGTTCCATGGACACGTTCAGGTTGCTGACCTTCTCTTTTTTTATCTGTGCTGTTTAAGATCTGTGGTAGATTTTCTTATATTTTAAATAATAGGGTTATTTCATGTCATTCACATCAGGTTTTCACATCTTCTTATTCCTGGACGTGAGTGTTCCCCCCACCAGGACAGGGAGGATGTAGAGAAATCTGTTTGCTGCTTTGCTACCTGAAGAGCTTTAAATGATTATAACGGCTACCAATACAGTTATAAAACCTGTAGAAAATAGTAGAAAACTATTTCTCAAAATGAGCCAGCAAGCATCTGTATGCCATTTGAGAACTTGAAATATCAGCCTACTGGCATATTTTTGTAGGTGTGATAATCTGAGGAGTTAGTCAAGAAAACACTTATAGGCACAGGTAGTATCTTTTATTAGAAGTGATATACTTGGAAAAAGTAGACAAGCTTTCTTCAGATCTGAAATAGAAGCAGCAGACTTCACAGCTAAGTGCAAGTTTAGAGAAATTGCTTAGAGTTTATAACACAGCTTGTACGAGTGTATATATTTTTGCAGGGTAAATGGCATGGAATAATGGCTACCAGAACCCTTTTTTTGTGTGTGTGTCAGGACTTTTAATGTTCACACCAGAATGACCACTTTGATTATGAAATAGCTCTATTGCTCCCAGACTCCAGAGCCTCTGCTTTCATTGACTGGAAGGCCAGAATACTCAAATAGTGCCAGGTGCTGGTTTAGCTACCTCAGGGACATGCATAATAAAAATCACAAGCATGTAACAAAAAGGAAATGTCATGCCTTTTCACATCTATCTTTGCATCAGCTTCAGCATAAAAGAAAACGAAAAGAAAAAGGAAAAAGAAAAGAAAAAACAAACAAACACAAAAAAAAAAAACAACAGAGGACAGCAGAGTTATTGTGGAAGAGCAGACAGATCCAACCAGAACTGCCTTTGAAAAAGCCTTAGATAAGGAAGCCTCCAGGAACCTTCAGACACACACCAGTTGTCAACAGCACCTTTACCTGTCCATTGACATAATCCCAAACAGAAATGAGTTTTACTGCAGCATCTCCAAATGTGTCTTGTTCTCCCATGGGCATGTGGTGGGTCAGTTTATGCCCAAAGGCACAGGGATAGACAGCAGCTTTTTTTCAGTAATAACACTAAAAATACAACTCATTCTTTCTGTACAAAGTCTGTGAGCAGGCAACTCCTGTAAAAAAAATAACAAAAAAATTGGAAATAACCCATGTTTACAATTATGTGAGTTAGCAATTTCAAGCATTGGCTCTTAAGCATAACTGTGTGTGTTTGTTTGATTGATTATATAAACAGACACATACCAAAATCCACTTGCTCTCTTCACCATGAGCTCTGGGTTCTCTGCATCTATAAGAAAATGAAACTCCAACATAACCAAAGCGTCCTGATCTGCTTGCTGTCTGGGCCTTCAACAGCTGATGACTTCAGCATTTCAGTTTAAGTAAAGAAAGGTGAATTTTGGTTCTTTGCCCAAAGGATTGAAGTCTGCTAATTGTGACTTTTACCTATACTCCATCACACATAAATTAGGAGTCTAAGAAACCTGGTGAGATTTGGGACATTTGGTCCCAAACAGATTGGGGACCAGTCCAGTCTATACTGAAAAAGACATCTAAATATTGCTTCTCATACTTCCACGCAAGATAAGATTATCTTTTTCCCTGAAGATAAGCAGAGAAAGTTCTAGTCAACCTCTCACAGAATCCCTTCCCACCTTGACAGCACGGGAAGCTTGGGTGTCTCCCATGTTATTTTCCTACATGAGTCTTCCAGTGAAACTAATAGGAAGCCTTCGGGGGCCAGTCTTTCCAGCCAATTTCTGAGGATGGGTGTGTGATGACAACACCCACCCCTTCTGAAATAATAAAGGAATTGGAGCCTTTCCCGGAGGAGTGGGAAACCTTGATTCTCGGCCCCACTCAGTTTGGGTGGGAGTAGCTACTTGTAGGCCTTTTGAGGGTTTAAGAAGGCTTTTCATCTCCGTGTATGTTCCAGCAAGACCGGACAAGAGACAGGTATCTCTCTCTGATAATACTTTTTGATAATGATAAAAAAATCAGAGAACCAGCAGGTGAAGTAGGAAGACACTTAATGAGCACAGAAATCTACACCCCTGGGTAGCCCCTAGAAGTGATGAAGCTTGCTGACCACCCAGGACTTCAGGGATCTCCGCAGCATCGTATACATTCATTTTGCTGTCTCCTGTGATTTTTAATACTTTATGAGCAAAAGACAACTGTTCGTATATAGAACTAAGAAGTCATACATTTTGAAAAGCTTTTGCCGCTTCTAGACTTTTCAGGTTCATTTTAGTTATTCTTTTGTACCTTGTTCTAATACCATTTTACTTGACACATCAAGGTCAGTTCTTAGAGGATATTGAGCAATTAAATGGCTTAATTACAGTGCCTAAATAAATATACTAAGTGAGGAAATTGAAGGTCTGGGTAATTATCCTAACACAAAAATCCTTGCTTATTTTATCTTTCTTCTCGCTGATAAGCAGTAGCTGTTATGCTTGTTTAAATTTTTCCAAATAATTTTTAGCACTTCCTTCCAGTCAGGCTTTGAATTTTTCTAGGTAATTCAGCAAAATGTTTCAGAACTGGTTGGTAACTGAATTTTCTAAGCATTTTCATAAGGTTGTGATAAAGGGACACTCAAGCAGGAGCTAAGTTTGTACTATTATCTTCACTAATAGGATCACTATACAGGATGTGACATCAGGAAGGAACTACACTGTAAACTGAAGAAACAGCCCAGAGAAATAACATGACTACTGTATTTTTCTGTTCATAGGGACAAGAAAACATTGTAATACTGCTGGGAAGTTTCATATGTACAAGATTGTTTGCATGTAATTCTCCTGAGAATTATAATACAGCTTTGTGGAAAACTGGGTTTTAGATTAACCTGGTTTTTGGTTGGTTTGTGGGTTTTTTTTTTCTTAAATGAAAAGCATCACTTGAAAAATTGTCCAGGAGAGAAAAAGAGCCTCCTCTGTGCATGCAGGTGCTGCGCCATCAAAATTTAAAAGAGTATGGGGAAAACACAGCTGATACAAATACATGCAGATAGCCAAAAGGTAAAAATTAGGGGAAAACTGAAGCCAGAGTTGCTCATTAAAGCGTGGTGGAACTGCTGTAATGTCTGCAGAAGTGCCTTGAGGGCTGTTTAGCAAGAGCTTCTCCACTCTATAGTCATTTGGCGGACACATATGTGGACTGTGTAGCAACCTGATGAAAGGCAGCTGGGTCTGCATGGTGCTTGCAGTTCGAAAAGAATTGTAAGAAAGAGAATAGCTGTATAAAATATTGACTAGTGTACAGAAGGTCAAGCCTCTGAAAGAGGTCAGGCAGGTAATCATCAAAATTAGAGATAAAAGAGACCGCTGTGTTACTTAGTCTGTTCACCCGCCGAGTGAGGAGTGTTCAGCACAGCATAGCATAAACACATCTGAGAGTGGGTGTTGTTAGACCTCTCAGACTGGAACAGGCTGCCCAGCCTAACTGATCAGGAATTTAAAATTAGACTTGTTACCAAAGGGACTCCTATGCCATAGTGAATAACTACCTCAGAGATAGACAAGATAACCAACAAGGGCTGTTTGTAACTCAAAACATAAGGATTCTCTGCTCCTGTTAGCATTTTATCACGATCAAAACTATTACATTTAAAAAAAGGAAAGCAGGGAATATTTAATGGCTGGTATGTGAAACGATGTGTCAGGTGTTAATTTTGGGGCAAACACCTTAGACTGAGAAAAATAAGTACCTATCAGTTGCACACAGAGCTCATACTCTTTCAACAGGAAAAAAAAAAAATAAAATAAAGGGTATTAGTCATCTTGCTTTATTGCATAACTTTGATTACCATGTAGTATCAGAAAGGGATTTCTCCCTATTCCCTAGGGATTATTAACTGCCTTATGGGAGTGCTGCACTGATGGAATTAGCCAGTGATGGGGAAAGGACAGTAAATCAGGTGGACCAGTAGTTTGTTCTGTTCTGGCAAAACCTGCAGCACGTTTTCACACAGGTTCAGGTGCTGCATTTCTAAGCGTTGAATTCTCTTCTAATACTGCTGTCATCTTTCTAAAATTGCTTTTTCTTGAAGATAACCAATTCCTTTAACTATCCCTCAGAAAAACAGACACAGGCTGGGGGAATGAGAGACAGCGAGACTGTTAAGTGAACGAGACCATGCGTACGTTTTCCCATATTTAGCTCTATAGCTACAGCCCACACTGCTCTGAATCTTTATCCAAACTATGAGGATATTATTTTTTTTACAAATAATGCTCATGCTCCTTTTATGTGTTTTGAATTATCACTACATTCCCTCTTTCCAGAAAATCTCTTATTTGGGACCTTTCTTTGTATAGTGTCTTGAAGAATTTCAGGTTTTTCATTGAGCAGGGTACTGAACAAAAGTGAAGGTAAAGATTATTTTTTTCTTATAGGTAGAATTCAGTAAAGCAATGTTTAAGGTATTCAAATTGCAGCTTTAAAGATCTTAATCAAGGCTTTGGAGAAAAAAAAAAAACAAAAAAAAAATAACATCAGTGATGTCTGAAATTTTCTGAAGTCTTGCTATCGCATTTGCAAGTTGGTTTGTTGTCTGCTGAAAGACATACAGTCATTTTGGAGGACAAATAATTGTTTCCATTTCAGGACTGGAAATGCCATTCGGTAACCTGAAACTGTCTCTACTGATTTCCTTTCATCTTGTGGGTGACTGTTGCTCTTTACTTGCTAATGTTATTCTAGGTGTGAAATAAATGTAAAGCAAATCAGAATTTTTGGTCCGACACCACTTCTTTTTCTGGCAAAATATTGTCATATTCCTGCGTTACTTTCTTGGGCAATACCATTCACTGGCAATCTTTCCCAGGAGAGCAAAGCATCACCTACAGAAGCATAGCTGTATTTTGGCTCTTTGCCTTAGCAAGAATTCTGAAAGTTTTCTGGGAAAACGAAACTGAAGTGCAGGGTTATAAGAGGAAACTTTGGATTAGAGCAAAGAGGGCTGCACATCTTCTTTGCAGCTTTTTCACTAAGTATGAGGTTTTCATTTTGACCTCCCTGGAAATGCAGCACTTGTCCTGCCTTTAGACTGTAGCAAAGGGACACTCTCAGCCTCTCACTGCCTGCAGAACATTGTGAACAGCTCTCCTCCACAATAATTACAGCTACTCGAGCACAAACAACTTCCTACTCTTACAGCTTGCACTGCAAGAACACCTAATGGCCAAACACAAGCTCAAGGTCCTGCTGTTTTGCTATAGCTTCACATGCACACGAGGAGAAGCAGCCCGTGTCTCGAAAAGCCTGAGGAATAAATAGACAAAGGAGATTGAAATTACTAGAATACACAGGACAGGTCAGATTTTTTAATGAGGTGCGCCAGGCCCAGGGTGTGTGCAAGGTTTGGATGCATTCATGGGACAGCATGAGGTGACTACCGAACGGGAAACCAGTGCAGAAGGATCAGACCAGACAGGTCTGAAGAGTTCTTCCCTAGGTCACGCAGCAGGTCTCGCCCAGAGTCAAAGGGAAAGGAATTGCACCCACCATCAACCCGGCCACAGAGAGACAGCCTCGGGGGCTGTGTGGGCTGGCAGAGCCACAGCACAGTGCTGTGCAGAGGTGCTAGAGTGGGGGGCACCCCTTTAGCACAGCATCATGCCCTGCTGCTTGTGTCCACAGCACCTTAACTGGGGCTCAGCATCGCCCTGGTGCAGCCGTCCTGCTTCCCCTTCTGCAGGAGCCTCACACCTTCTACTGTTTCCAAGTCCAGGGCCCCAGGGCCAGCTCAGAGAAAGGACTTGCTATGGAAAACAGCCTTTCTTCTTAATCAGATCCCTTTAGAAGCCCATTTAAGAAGAGTCTTGTAGCACTAGATTGTCTTGATCTCTTTTCTCAGCTGAAGAAAGAGAATGATCTGCTGAACCATGACTCTTAGATGCTGAAAAAAAAAAAAAAAAAAAAAAAAAAGTCTTTCCAAAATTAAAGGAGATTGCCTAGAATGTAAGAAATAACAGTCACTGGCAAATGATTTCTATGCAATTTTAGGGATGCAAGCATCCAACCCTAATGGGGATAAAGAAGGGGATCAGGAGGAAATTGTCCAAGTAAGTGTAAGAAGCTAAACAAGTAAGTTCATTAGCTTTATGCAGTGGAGAAATCCAAAGCTAACAGTAATTTTAATGAAAATAGGAACAGATATAATCTCTTTACACAGGCAACATTCCTCTCACCCCAAATTCCCTCCCCAGAGAGCTTACAGATAGACGGGCTGGATTCTCACTGCAGTATAACTTTGATACCCCTCTGTCACGCTCCAGAGGTCTGCAGCCGTATGTTTTCCTTGGACTGTACTTATTCAGGCAGACCATGTTTCTTCCCAAGAGAAGCATAAAATATCATTGCTTCAAAGTTCTCCTTCACTGCAACTTTTATCTCCAGCTGCCTGTATGTTTAATCTCCACTTCCACTGCTACTATACAGCACCTCTGTCTATGAGCGTGGAAGCGAAGTTTTAAGTCTGCACGTAGGATGGGGCCTTAGGTATTACGGAGCCAACTGAAATGCCACTGCCAAAACCGGCTTGGTGGGATTGCTGGGTCTTCAGGGAGGTTCTAGACATGAAGCCCAGGGTTTGTGCCACTTTCACGTGCACACCTGAGATAGGATCACCCAAGGCTCCCTGTATAATCAACGAAGAGAAATTAGACACTCCAACTCAACTTGGGGACAGGATAAGTGGCTTCTGGAAGATAAGGCTGCGCTTCCCCGGGCTGCAGGGAGACCTGATAGGGATGATGCTACACAACGTCACACTGTCCTTCCATTTCCCCAAACAACTCATGGATTTCTCTTGACAACTGCAACCTTCATTCCTCTCAAGAGATGCTCAGCTGTGATTGACTGATTAACAGGGGGAATACACATTTTACATCATAGTTTGCCTCACCATGTTTTATGTACAATGCAAAAGCCATCCTCACCAGCCAGGAAGGTCCCAAAGTGCATCGCTGACCATGAGCTGCACTTACAGATTTTTTTGAGCTTTGGCTATAGGATGAATTAGTTTTGCTCCCTGGTAGATGGGCTCTAATGTCAGGCAATTTTGCTTGGTTTCCAGTGTTTCGCAGTTTTGACTCCTCTGGCATTACTTCAGAAGTTAATTTTAGAAAATTAGTGCCAATCACCCTGCAAGATATTTGTGTAAATGCTATTTGGTGGAGCAGGTGAAAATGTCTTGCAATGGCCCACATATAGTAACTCTTCACTGCTAGGGTAACAGGAATCTGAAAGGATGCTTTGCCCTGACTGAGCATATCAGGAAAAGTTTTGCAAGGCTAGTGTAAACCTTTTTGTTAGCATTAAGCTTAGAGGAAGCAATTTCTACAAAGCCTACCGTTTGGTGTTCAAATAAAGGAAAATGGACCTTTTGGGAGATTTGCATGTAATCATTTGCAGAGAACTTCATCCTTTATATTGGGTGTTCTGGATCAGATAGAGCATTAGTGTCAGATTGAGAGAGGCAATTTCACGGGCAGCTCATCAGCCTTCCTACTGATTACATTATTCTTTTACAAGTTGGGTTCTAGTAAAGCTGCACAAGCTTTTGTAATGCTGATCCATAATTAGGATTGTTTATACTGTCACTATCAGAAGACATTCTTTCTTTCTTGATCCTTATTTCTTTGATTTTGAAAGAGATAAAAGCAATCTCCCATATATTTGGAAATTACATTACCTGTTTGTGCTTTTGAATAACAGCACAATCTCAGCCTTGGAGACTGATGTTTCAGAAAATCGTGTAGCTAACTTACACAATCTGTTTCTACTGTTGTGCCTACAAATGAGCAAGCTGAGTATCCGGCTCAGGCAATTGCCCGTGTAATTTTCAAAAATCTGCCGTATTATTTTCTTGTGTTGGCAAAAAAATTGTAAGTGTGGCTGTGCTGTTCCAGAGTACCCCAAGCCCTGGAGGAACTGCATTTCAGAAGGGAACAATTTCCTCCCTGCTCCTCTCCATCTTGCTCAATGGATAATTGTTTTCTGCTGTTTTGGGTCAGGTTAGTAACCTCAGGAGCGGGGGGAAAGGAGATCTGAGGTCTGGGTAATTTCTTGTCCCTTTCTGCCTTCTGCTTCATTTGAGGAATAATTGGATAGGGCCCAAAGGCTCAGTCCATGACCTGTGCTGGGACAGCGGCAGATAACAGGCATACAGTTGTGCTTTTATATATATCCCAGCATCACATCGTCCCTCACGGAGCTGCCACCATTCTAAACATTTTCTACCCAAAGGAAGGCTGGCCTGTGGTCTGACCTGTATGAACAAGAATGTTCCTGAGTTCCTGCTGACAATGACTTTGTGACTTCCTTGATAGAGAATACACCAGCCTGGCAAATGGAGAAAGAAAAACATTGCCTGTCTTCACAGCACAGGGGAGCAAAAAACCCCACAATTTGGAAGAGTAACTCAAATCACACAAATCACCCACAAAGCAGGTGAAGTCCATGTAACATATGTTCTTCATACTCCACTTAAGTCCAAGTGAATTTATTCATTCCTTCTTAACCTCGCATGGCCCTTTTTTCCAATATGCCAGTCTTCATACAGGGCATCTGATTCTTTCTCATTTTCGAGGCCCAACTACTCATTTCTTAATTTTGGTGACATGGCAGCTGCCCAGGTTTTTCTTGTTAAGATGATATTCATTTGTCCCCTTTATTTCATTTATTTTCCCCTCTGGCTCCATAGTTATAAATCAAATACACCAAATTAAATTAAATAAAATCAACATAAGTGCAGGTGATATAAGTTCAGGAAATATAAATAACTGAGCAGTTTTTCCAAGGCTGCTTTTTTAATCAATTCTAAACACAAGATATATATACCCTGTTGAACTAAGAATGTTGTGACCACCTATTGTTAAAGAATAGCAATAAATCTGCGCAACAATTCCTTACTCCTATGATTCACTGACATGTTTTGCCAGACAGCTAGTTCAGCTCACTCTTTTTCCAGAGGTGTTTAATGCTGTCCACGGGAAAGGCATGATACGCTGCCATGACAAAAGCGTGGATGCTCTTTGTCCCTTAGGAAAATCCCTTTTTCTCCATCTCTGAGGGAGCGAGGCTCCTGGATACTAAACCAGTCTTCTACCGTGTGACAATCAGGGCTCGTCTTCAAATAATATGTTCCCCTTCACCTTGAAAAGCAAAACGTCAGATATTCTCCCACTCCCCTCCTCAACGCAGCAGGATCTCTGGTGCCCTGAAATACCAGTCAAGCGAATCGCTGCCTTCTATCTATATCCTGCCACCAGGCAGGCAGAGCACTGCCCTCCCCTCCTTGTCCCTGTCAGCCATCCATCCCAGAAGTGCTGCCTGGGATGTGCTGGTGCCCACTGCCTGGCACCTTTCAAACGTGGCTCTTCCTCACAAGAAGATCTTCGCCCTGCAGCCCTGCTTCATGCTTGTGGAGTTTTAATCAGTCAGATATGGTGTGGGATGAAATTTCCTGAGTTTTGGATTTATTTATTAATTAATTTTATCAGGCAGAGATACCCAAGTGTTTCTGTTGTGTATGCAGGTTGTGGTTTTCTCCAGCACAAGACTAGCTACAGTTTTAATACAGATCAGTCAGATTTAGTTTCGATGTCAATAAAAATCACGCAAAACCACTGTGCAAAGTGAGAGGAAGACAAAAAAAAAAAAAAGAGAAGAGCATCTGCTTACGCTCTCTTTCTTTTGACAGGACAATACAGCCAGCCAAGCACACTACAGAAAACACTGCTGCCATTTACACAGCCCTCCTGCAAATACACGGCACATACCAGTGCCTTACAGTTTAAAGGCCAGAGCTGTGTTGTGATGTCTTGTTTGTAATGGTGCTTACTGCTACTGGTGCCCCAGTACCATTGCTAGAAACTTTCCTCTTTTACAGGTGTATAAAGGCAAAGCATTTTGAGCAGTATAACTTAATGCAAAAGTTCTTATGTGAGAACTGCTGTAGTTGCTGTACTGAGGTAGCAATGAGGACAGAACTTCTGCCCCTCCTTCCCCTGTCCTTCCTGCATGGTGGAAATTCTGCGAATTTAAAATAGTTTGAGTGTGACAAACAGCCTTGGAGAATATTTCAGTGGCTAGAGATACAGTATTCAGATACAGGAAACAATGGTATTTTGACCCAAATTACTTCAGTTCTCTCTGTCTCAGTTTCCTTCTCTGTCAGAAGTGTAAGTGTGCTCCCCAGACACTCTGATTTTAGCTGCCAATCTGATAACAGATCCCAACAGATCAGATAACGGTATTTCAAAGCTTACATGCTCAGCGCTTGTAAAGTTCTGGAAGATTCTTCGTTGAAGCTTCATAGAAGAAGGTACCATGGGAAAAAAAAAAAGCTGATATTAATGGTTTGTTGATTGCAGATAATACCATTCTCAGTATACTGAACGCTATTAAATCCCGTTGCCTTGTGGTATCAGTTCTGTGAAAAGTCAGCATTTGTACATCCACGCTTTTCCACCTCTTTTGGGACAAATTGTAAACATATGGGTATAATCCACTGAATGTAGTCTATGAAACAATTTACTGTCCTTCATTTAAAAGTATCTCCTTGAGTGTTGTGTATTCCTGGCAGCCCTCTATTCACACTACCATGAATACACCCGTTTTAAATCAGCTCTTGATCTCTGAAGGCCAAATCCTGTGAGACAGAGTAATTCTAGAGACACACAGTATTCTGAAATATTACAGCCAAATGTGTAGCATAAACTGAAGGCATGTTTATTGTTTGTCTTACTTTCCCCTAACTGTTTAGAGTCTGCTCCTGTTGTCTCTTCCCTAAATTTAAAGCGGTTGCCTGAATTTTGCAGAGTTCCTTAGTTAAGTTGGGAAACAGATTCTTTGCATTAACCTATTTCCAAAGTTTGTGTTTCTTAAGTACTTTCATAAATCTACCACAGACTGTAACATATCTTCCCAGTTTTGTGTTTTGTTTTTTTTTTTTTTAATCTCAATCTGAAAAGCTGGCACATAGCTAAAATAGAAGTTTATGTTCTGTTTGCCTCTGAATACGTGCAAGGAACATATCATTCATATAGAGACATTCAACTTCTATTATTCCTGCCCCAAGTCCAAAGAACATAATTTTGACTGTTCACTGCAAGCGGATATATAAGATTGTTACAAATTGATGCCAAGGGGCCCGTACTTGGAATCCGGTTTTGTTTTTCTTTGAGTTAGCTTCCAAATTGCAAGAGTGTGCATAATGAATGTGTTATCTAGTCCTTCTGTTTTGTATTTTTGAAGGAGAAACAGCACATACCGCAAAGTGACTTGGCCTACTTGCTCAGGTTCCATAGCAACCCAGTATTGCTGCGAATTCATTTTGTACTAATCAATTAGAAATTTTGCTCTGGCAGCTGGAATGAAAGTTTATGGGCCGAATCCTGCTTGTTTTACTTGGACCCGCAGTCGCAGTAAATTCAGCGAGACACTTGTCTGAGAAGGATAAGAACTTGTATCTTTCATCTCTCAGTTTATTTTTTGTGAAAAGGTCAGATTTAATTTTTGGCTTTCTGTCCAAGCAGAGAAAAGGAGGCAATTCTCTTAAAGGACCCACAACTTAGCACACCCTTGCCTTAGAAACAGAGTTGCGGACAGGTTAAAAAGGAAGGTCCCGCTTTGCTCCCTGTGCATTTTAACTGCCTGTTGTCAGCAGAGCTGAGCAGCACGCACCTTCCAGCCAGCAGCCTGGAAAATCTCCTGTGGTGTTCACCCCAATATTGCGTGCCCAAAAGGGAATTTTCCGGGGAACAGGGTGGTATGTGCTAGCGACCTCAGAGCAGCGCAGCCCGCAGCGCCGTGGTTAGCACACACAGACCCGAGGGACCCTTCCCCTGTAAAGGTCAGCTCACGCGCTGCTGGAGGTGCCTGTAAAGACTGTGAAAGCCCACGGGAACTTCTCATGAGCACTCTGAAAGAGTGAAGTTGATGAAAAATCCAAAGTTTTAATGAAAGAGGTTTTACTCTTTTGTCGGGGTTTGGTTTGTTGGTTTTTTTTTTTCATAATTCTTCTTTTATCCTTGCCAAAACTGCAATACTGGGAGATGGGGAAAGCCCGTACCAAAAAACCCCAACCCGCAACCATGTGGAAATGGCAGAAGGTTTCTGATGTGGGCTGACAAAAGCACTGACATTTTGCTTTTAGGGTTACGATTCCAAATTCAGCTCATTCTATTCCTGCTCTTTATGTCCAGACTACAGAATTCACGTGCCAATAAGCCAAGCGTGCTGTCTGACCAAAACACAGGGAGAGCACTGGGGGTGTACTGTCATCTACCACACACATTTTTTTTTGCCACGGGTAGCCACACCATTCATTAGCCTACTTTTTATGTGCTTTTACTGGTCTTTGGGCAAATGAGTGAGAGGCTTGAAATAATTTTTTTCATCTAGCTTGTCTCTCTCAATGGCTGGAAAAATGTGTCCTCCGTTTACAAGGTACACTGAAAAACTGTATGGGCCTATAGGAAGACATAGGTTTAACACTTGCTTTCCATTTCACTCATTATCACGCTATAATTCAGGCTCCGACTACACAGTATCAAACATACGCATCATCCTGTTTTGTAACAAATGCACAGCAAATCAAAGTCATGATTTAAACTTTAATACATGTCAGGGCTCATCAAATCTCCATTGCAACGCAGAGGATGACGCAGAGTAGACTTTGCTCCTTCACGAGCACATCAGAGTTAGAGCTGAACCACCCTTTGCGTGTCAGGGGCTGTGACTGGGAAAGCAATGCTTATCCACTTGCACATGCTCCCTTTTTAGCTGTCTCTCTCCAGCTCCTACCAGTAGTTAACACAATTTATAAGACCTGCATATGCCAGGGAGGTGAAATCCAAGGGCTTACTGTGAGAAAAACTGATGACCAAGGTGGAAAGAAACTCAGCAGAACCAGCTTTGGGGGATTTAAATGTTAAACCCACTTCATTGTTTTGGGTTTGTGTCCTTTTCTAAAGCGTTCATGTTGTGTTTAGGAAGAAATATTGTACACCTATGTGTGCTCTGTGATGTTCAAGATGTGGTGGGGTTTTTTTAGAAACAGATCATTCTTTAAGTTTGCTGGTTTTCTTGTGCTGACTGTTATTCTTTTATTTTGATGGATTTTGCATGATAATGTTTCAGTATTTGGGAAAATGTGGGAGATTAATCATTATGACTTTCAGATCAAATGTACCAAAGGGAAAAGCTCATGTTTAAATGCATTGTCCTGTATTTTAACCTATTATATGTCTGTGTTCATACTCCCCATGTTTTTATTGATGTACTGCACATATCTGACCTCCACGTTTGCCTGATAGTTTTTTCACCAGTTTGAGGGTTCTGATTTCCCAGTTGTTTAAAAATTTGATTGGACTAAGACCCCGATAACCATTAATTATTTACCGTATGCTTTTCAAATCGGATCTACTTAACCTCCATATACCTGATCCAATCTCCTTGCAGTCAGGTGAAGCTCGTCCTTCATCAGGCACAGCTTTATGTAAAATATTATCCAAGAACCTAATTTGCTGCATTTCTCATGATTTAATCAATGAAATGACACTGTACTGAGCTTTGCTTGTGCCCTTATCAGTGTGTGGGTTTGCTGACATAGCAATGCCTGGCTCTGCCCTGCACCTTCTGCCCCTTGTGAGGGAGATTAAGCCTGTTTGCCTTAAGAACTCGATGAGGGAATGGTTAAACCCAATCCTCAAAGGATTTTATTCTTTTAACATGAAATCTGAAATAATTTACCTCACAATACGATGGTCAACACTCGTACAATGCAGCCTGGTGTTGACGCTTGGCCTCGCCGGCAGCACTTAGCAGCACGAAGCGTATCACAGAATCATCTAGGTTGGAAAAGATCTTGAAGATCATCCATTCCAACCGTTAACCCAGCACTGACAGTTCCTGACTCCACCAGATCCCTCAGCGCTGGGTCAGCCCGACTCTTCAACCCCTCCAGGGATGGGGACTCCACCACCTCCCTGGGCAGCCCATTCCAACTCCCAACAACCCCTGCTGGAAAGAAATGCTTCCTGATATCCAGTCTAAACCTTCCCTGGTGCAATTTGAGGCCATCACCTCTTGTCCTATCACTTACTATTTGGTTCAAGAGGCTCATCCCCAGCTCTCTGCACCCTCCTGTCAGGGAGCTGTAGAGGGCGATGAGGTCTCCCCTCAGCCTCCTCTTCTCCAGACTAAACCCCCCCAGTTCCCTCAGCCGCTCCTCGTTATCTCTCCGCAGCGGCTCCCTCCAATGCCAAAATCTTAAAAAAAACCCACCCCGACGGATCCGAGTTTTACGGGACGGTTACCACCCCAGAGAGCCGGCGGGCAGATATGTGCAGTGGGCCGCCCCTCAGGGACCGCAGCCCCGCTGGGGCAGGCGTCAGGGGGAGGGAGGCGGGCTGGGGGTGGTATGGAGGGGCGGCCTTCCCTCGTGCCCCAGCTCAACTTTTTTTGTCTCTCTGTCTGTGTTTTGTCTTTTTTTTTTTTTCCC
>NW_020799091.1:3420092-3466173 GCF_003259725.1 Athene cunicularia | reverse complement strand
GGGGGGGGGGGGGGGGCAATCACCTCGTAAAGGTTGAAACATGCGGCACTGGAAAAGGTTCGTGCTGGGCTGCTGGGTGTGTTGCTGAGTGGCTGTGGTGAGGGGTGAGCCACCCACTGTGGTACCTGGGCAGAGCTCAGAAACTTCATGTGAGTTGGAGGTTGGAGCCCTCTCCTTTTTTTTTTTGGCCTTTTTAAATTTTTTTTTTTAACGCCTGGTTGAAAAACTCCCCAAATGAACCCTCATCTCTGTGAGGGCAGCAAGGTGCAGCCTGGGGGCTGGCAGGACTGAGAGGAGGGTGCCCAGGTGGGTCCTGAGCAGCTGAGAGTGGCCCCGAGGCTCCTGCCGCTGTCAGAAACCTGTCACCAAAAGGCTGCATGGATGGAAAAGGCAATGCCAACAACTCAGTTTCCTCGTGAGTTGTGACAGTGGCATCTGCACTGTGTGCTCAGCCTCAGAGGCCAGAGGAGGGTGTCTGCGTCCACATCTCCCTCAGAGGCGCTGGGAGATGCTCTCAGGGTAAGTACTTGAGGCAGCAGCAGCACAACCCCCCTGATTGTGGGATGCTCCGAGACTCCCGATGGGAGCTGAGGGTGCTCAGCACTGCCGGATGGACCGTGCTGCTTAAACAAACTTCAAGAAGAGGAATGAGATTCACAGCGCTCTGCTGCAAAGACAATGAGTCATAAACGGAGAGGTAAAGCTCATTGGCAAAGAAATGTGAAATTTCATCAAGGGTAGTGTAACCTGACGAAGTGCAGATTACAGCAGCGGAATAGCAGTGGCCACTCAGGCCGCTGCCATCCGGCTTGAGTGATAATTGCTTACAGGTCTGATTTATGATGAAGGAGAAGGCATTCAAAGATATCTTGAAAGAGAGAAAGAAAGGTGAGAGAGAGGTTTACTGCAGCTGGCAAGAGCTTAACTCCATTTATGTTAGGCTTCTACGAAGGTTTCCTAGTATGCTGTTATCTCCAAGTAAGGAGAGAAAGTTTGACATTTAATTTGTGTGTGCCTTCCCCCGCCCCTCTTCCCCAGCTTTCCTCTTCTTTTCTTTTGTTGCATTTGTTATGGTAAAAACAAACTTTCCTTTCAGGGTTTTTCAAAGGAGAAGGTTATCTCATCTGAATTGTCATCCTAAGGAGAGTAGGGGGAAATACAGTGTCGTATTCATTCAGGAAACTGCTTAAAATTCATATCTTCTGTTCAGCTTCCCCCCTCCCCTCCCACCCTGTAACACACACACACATCTGACTCCTTGCAGTTGCAGTACACTGAAATCTGAAATCATGTAGACGACCCTCTTGTTGGAAATAAAGCCAAACTCGCACTTCACCTCATGTTTTCAACATCATTATGTATGTACTTTCTCTTTGTTCACTGACGGAATATATTATATACACATACACGCACACCCTTCAGGTAAAAAAAAAAAAAAAAAAAAAAAAAAAAAAAAATTAAAGACCTTAATCTCTTCTTTTACTAATTAGCTGAACAACAGAAAAAGCATTGTTCAAGGTCCATGGTGGGTTGACGACATTATTGTATTATTGATGCGCTGGTGAGTTAGTTAGACTTTAGGCTTTTCAGCTTCCTGCTTATTTATCCTTTTTTTTTTTTTTTCCTCAGTGCTTTTTTGCATCGGCTTGTAGACATACTACATTCCCTGAGGCTTTCTTTGTATGTAGGATTCAGCAGGTTGGTAATAAATATATCTCACACAAAGACAGGGTGTCTGGGGTCTCATTTGCGTGCTTATTGTAGTTGTTCAGTAATCACAAGTGCAGGTAGTGCCAGCACACTGGTGACCTGTTAGGATCAGCTCAGCGTCACTCTGCTACCAGGAGAAAAACAAAGGAGACTTATTATGCCACCTATCAACCCATAATCTGAGAGTTCACATGAATAAGAAGCGCAGACCATACAAGCCCATCATGTCTAAAACCCAGAGACTCTTCTGACCTCTGTAAATGGATTTAATTGCTTTAGTTCCTTAAAGTTCTGTTTCTATGAGGCTTAGTCAGCTTAAACTTTGAATGACAAAGGCAGGTCTTTATGTTCCTTAAATGGTGAAAATTAGCAAAAGCTTATTTTGCTTAGGACTAAGTTTAATACAGTTAGAGCACTCATTCTTGGAGAATAGTAGCTGTCTCAACAGCAGGACAGCCTGAGAATGCTGTCCAAAGGATTTGTGTTGCACTTTTTAATTGATTGTGGCTAGGTTTTCTTTCCACAGCTGTGTAAACTCAGCCCAGAGAAGTCCATCCAAAGTAAGTAACACCCAGGGAACGGCACTGCTGTTACAAATCCCCATGTAAATTGCAAATATAATGCACATGGAACTTAAGAAACATGCTACTTTTTGAAGATACAGTAGGCTATTCTTTATCTAAGTTACTTTCATTCCAGAAAGGTAATAATGCCCATAATATTATTTCTAGACTTCCAGGAAACTGTCCAGCTAAACTTTCAGATGAAGGCTGGAACAGACTAAGAAGTATATAAACATGCAGGGATCTTACAGGGGTTTTAATTTAGTATTGGATGTATTAAGAGCCATTGTTTGAGGTTTTTTACTTGTAAGGTAAACTTTAGAACATTAACAATCCCCAGTTTTTATTGTACTTGTACTATCAGCAGGTACTTAAGTTTAAGGAAAAAAGATTTTTCAGACTTTGACATTTTCACTTTTGTTTTTATGTATGTCAACTCCAGAAGACTTTTTCTTTTACCTAAAATTACCCAAAATAACTAGGGTGTGAATATCTGCATTTCATAGAATGACAGACTGGTTTGGGTTGGAAGGGACCTTTAAAGACCATGCAGTCCCAACCCCCCTGCCCCGGGCAGGGCCACCTTCCACTAGCCCATGTTGCCCAAAGCCCCGTCCAACCTGGCTTTGAACCCTTCCAGGGAGGGGGCAGCCACAGCTTCTCTGGGCAACCTGTGCCAGGGCCTCACCACTCTCGCAGTAAATAATTTCTTCCTTATACCAAATCTAAATTGATCCTCTTTTTTTTTTTAGTTTAAAACCGATAGTTTAAAACCATTACCCCTTATCCTATCGCTACAGGACCTGGTAAAAAGTCTCCCTCCATTTCCTTATAAGCCTCCTTTAAGTATTGAATGGCCATATAGAGCCTTCCTTTGCCAGGCTAAACAGCTCCAACTCTCTCAAACATTTCAGGATGTTTTCTTTGAGAAACCTTAAAATTTCCTGATTTGAGGATTTCAGCACTATTTTAAAAAGCAGGCTGCCTTGGGGTATCTTAGTGGACATTCAGAAACACTAATTAGTTCTTCAGGTTTCTCATCAGTCAGCATATGTATTATACTGGCGTGTAGGTATAGATGTATATGACTGATGAGAAGCCAGAACTGTCTGAAGACATCCAATCTTTAATTCGATTGTTTTAAGAAACTAACAGATGCTGTGTCGGATCAGGATATCAATCCCTGTAGTCTGTTGACAGTGGTGTGGGAGGACAAGCACGAGCCAGTGGGGTTGTAGGGATGATGCTGACTGACTGGGAAAGGTTGAACATCAGCCAAGGAGAGGGATGTAGATGTTGGTGTTTGGCTCTGCAGCAGCAGCTCTCTTCCATTTTAACCAGTAAATAACATGGGAAATAAATATTAAAAAAAATAATCGAGTGTCTTTAGGGAATGGTGTTTAGGAAGAGCACATCAGCCTGACCATTGCTGTGCAGTTCCCTCAGCATCCACAGCTGTGGCACTTGGGGATGTTAGCAGGTACATCTCTGCTTAGGACAGCTGTGAGGTAGGGAAATGGCTGTCATCCCCATGGGGAGCTGATGTGTGGAGTGGCAAAGAACAGATTTTGAAAAATATATGAAATCTGTGGAAAGCTGGCCTCTAAATTCCTTTGAGCATAATGACCATGTTGCCTTGCAGTCAGAGCTGAAGTGCATGACTTCTTCCAGCTCTTTCATCAGTGAGCAAGCATTCAGTGCGAAGTGTGCTTCTGTCATTTTGTGGGGTCTGGTTGGTTAAGTTGCTCGTATCAGGCAAACAGGAAGGCTGGATGTAGACATTTGAAACGACCTTTGCAGATAGGAGCCACAAAATCCAAAATCACCTCTTGTTTTGGGCATTTTAATATTCTCAAACACAATTTCAGAGACCAGGGCATGGATTTTATTTAATTCTAGCAGAAGTAAGGTGATACCAGGAAGTTGTACTGACTCTCCAGTTCTAGGAATTACAGTGGAACATCTACTAAAGTCTCTGTGGAAAGGAACTGATACAGTTTGGAGTCTTATCACCCACTTCTGAATGGATGTACCCCAATTTCTTTGGCTTCTCCCTCAAGTACATCCCCATTACAACAACTCCTGTTTCTCCCCACTGATTAATCACTCCTGTTCCTTCTCTGCCACTCAGGGTTTTTACTCACAAAAAAATCGGCAGTGGAGGGTCACGCTGCCAGTCACTCAAAGTGACATGGCTTCTAGAGAGAGAGAGACAGGAGGTAGGTATGATTCACGGTGTTACTAGACTTTGAATTCCAAGAGGTGTGTTCAGAGTTGTGTGAAGCATGGACAATGCAGCCCTCACCTCAGGCACAGATTGCCTTGTCAGTGGTCGGGAGGAGGGAAAAACATGTTGAGTACGTACATAAATATTCCGGGGTTAGATCCTAGGAGATGAGTGCAACTTCAACAGGATCTCTGATTTCAGTGGAAAAAAAAGGCCAAATCAGGATCAGTTTGACCCCAGAAGCTGAAAAAAACCACAACATGCTGCTTCTACTTAGTGGGATCTGCATGAACAAGCCACTTGGCCAACAAAATCCATGGTTGGAGTTAATGCAGTTTTGTGTACTGCCTTTGCCTTTTTTTTAGTTTTTTGTTTAGAGCACTGGACAGTTGAAGCAGTAAATTCCCCTAAGATCTTCCTTCTCATTTCTAACTAAATTGGACCAGTCTAGACCTCCTGATTTGTAACCTAAAGGATGTGTCCTATTTTCTGTTTAGGATTTTTTTTTTATCTTTAATGATCAGCCTTGAGCTGTTGAAGACAATCACCATTTGTAATTTGCCTCCCGTTCCTATCCTTCAGAAAGAGCTTTCTACCTTTTTATTAAATTATTTGGCCCATCTTTATAAAAATAAATCCTTCACAAAAAGGCTGATGAGGACTACTACAGCTTTAGCTGTGTTTTGTCAAATAGTTTAACTCGATATAAATTGTACGTTTCTGGCATTGTAGAGTAACTGGCCAGATCATCTTCCTCTACTGCTGCTGTGGCTGGATTTCTTCAGGATCTGAAAGGAAATTATCTTCCAGAAATACAGGGCACTTTCTGCTGAAAGTTTTCAATCTATCTATGTATGTGTTCAGTGTTTATTTCTTTAGCATTCCTGATGTGTTTGGGGCTGCATAGTCTGCCACACAGAGACTGCTGTTTCCAGACTCATTCTGCAGCCCAGTGTGACCAGCTGAAAGTCTGAACTGAGCATCAGCCTGCTTTGCATCAGGCATCACTTGTCTGATCTTCAGGTCCGACTTCAGACACGTGAGTTGTCTGTCCTGTAGGAGTCCTGCTCAAGCACAGGGTTAGGTGTTTACAACACTGGAATGGAAGAGACAGTCAGAGAAATCAAACTGCAGCAGGGAGCCCAAAAGACAGAATACTAAAGCATTTCAAAGAAAGAATCATGTAAGGCTTCTTAGAAGTGGAGAATTTTCAGGGATCTGACAGAGGAGAGCAAAAGAAACTTTGATAATGTAATCTTAATAATTGATATTTTTCTCATCTAATAATTAATAATAAATCCCAATTAAATTCAATTTTCTTTTATGTAAGGCTATTTTTTTTTCCTTTCAAAAAGGCTTGTGTACGGAGGGTCTATTCTCTTGCTGTATTTTGTCTTTGCTTCTCCACTACTCAAGTAAGCGTGTTAAGTAAGAATAATAATTAATCTCTGCATCCTTTATCAGAGATTTGTGCAGTCCATTAGCAGTCTGCATTACTTATAATGATAATTTATAATTACAGAAAGGAAACTGAGGAATGGGAAGATACAGCCAATTGTTTTCCAAGTGTATTTTAAAAAAACTTTAAAATAGTCTTTGAATTATTGTGTTCCCTATGAAAACTTTTTAAATGCCACCACACTCCCCCACAACATTTCAGAAGTTTATGAAAAAACATCTTAAGGAGAGGAAAGTTTTAAAAAGAAGTTTAGTTTAGCAATAGTTTTAAAAAGATCTTTAATAAAGAACATTTTTTTAGAACAGGGGTGATGATTAAAAAAAAAAAAAAGTGGTAGGAGAGGTGCTTGGAAAAAAGTCTTTTGAAAACGAGTTTTACATAATTTTTCACCAGTTATACTCTAATTTGGGAACATGTTCAGAGTTCAGCCTGAGAAACCGTGACCTAAATTCCTCCCTTTTCATTTTAGTCCGAAAACTAAACAAGAGACATATTAATCATAAGCTTTCAATTTAGTTAGAGGCATTATAGGCCATCAGGGTCTGAATCATCATGAGGAGTTTCCTCTTTTGCGTCTCATTGTGGAAAGAGCTGTGTCTGACTGTGAGTCCATAGGAGCCTGAGAAGTTTGTTTGGAGCCTCAGTCTGGTCATTTAGGCTTGATTTTCACAGTTGTCATCTACTTGAAGTCACTGAAACCATCCAAAAATTCACTGACATATTTGAAAATTCGTCCTCAAATCATTCCTCCAAATTGATCTCCGTTGTAAAGATGACAACAAGGTTCAGGTTTTGAATTCCCAAGCATCAGCCATTGCCTCTTAAAGCCTGGAAGATCCAGTTAAAATGTTGTAAACTGGCTGATGTGAGGAGGATCAGGCCATGAATTATTCCTGCTCCTGTTCACTGAGCGGTGGAGCCATCCTGTTGAGTTTTTGTTCCTCCCGTTTCACTTTTCCTATCAGGACGAAAGAAAGATCTGCAAGATTTCGATGTGCAAGCAGCAGATCTTTCAGAGGACGTGAAGCTCTACATGTGCCCACTTACCTTGCTGTCACTTAAGTTCTTGTCCCATGGATACACTTTGCATCCTGAGAGTATTTGTTTAACCTGGCAGTTGTTTGGCTTCGGGATGAGCCAAAGGTGAGAAGCAAATCATTTGCCGTAGGACTAGATTCTTATCGCTGATATCAGCGGGAGGCATTTGGATTAGATTCCTAGCATAACGAGGGTCAAATCCTGACCCAACTGAAATCCTTTTGGCTCAAACGGGGGGAGGTTTGGTCAGGAGTGGATAATATGAATACGCAGAGAGTCAGGTTGGTTTTTTTTTTTTGCAAAGAATAAATATCCCAAAGAGAACAAAGCGAAGTTATGATTGTCACGTTCAGTGAAGGGCAGCAATGAAATGAGTCACCTTTCCAGGCCAGCAGGGAACACACTGAATCACTTAAAGCAGATTTATAGCTTTTTAGCTGTGATAAAACCGTATCAGTGTGTATATGAATTTACATAGGAGTAGGGTTTTTTTTTTTCTTTCTTTTAATGCAAGCCACATTGGAAAGTGTGCACAAAGGAGCCTCACTCTCAGGAAAGACAACTGGAACAAATTATATGCATTCAGACTTGTTAAACTGAATTGGCAGCAGAAATATTCCTGGTAACCTGAGCATTACAGCAGCATTGGTATAGTTAAGGTTATGTCAGCATTTCCATTAGAAACCCCTACTTTCAGAGGTTTATATTTGCAGTAAAAATTCACTGTGGGTTGAAACTTGACAAGCTGTACACGGTCTTCTCATCTGAGATGGATTTTTTTTTTTTTTTTTTACCTTTTTCTTTACAAAATTGGGGAGAAAAATCTGTTTGAAGAGTCAAGCTGCAAGAGCACAAACAAAAATAGCAGCATTCTGGCTTTGATACTTTTCGATGTTAAAAAACCCCATTTCTTTCTTTATAGTGCAACTATCAAATGTGCAACAAAATCTTGCTCTGAAGAAGGAACTCATCATTACACTATTAAAGGAAATGAAACATTAATTTATGGCCCATTAGATGCTTTTTCACTGCAGGACTGCCAATGTTTTGGTCTACCTCAGGTTATACTGAAAGATTTGTGACTAGCATGAAACAAAGCCCCCAGAGGAGCAGATTCTGTGTGGAAAAAAATGCTTCTGGGCAGATTTAGAACAAAACACCGAAGGCAGAGTTGTCCAGAGACTGGAGCAAGTGCTCTGAATTCAGCCTTCTGGTTTCTGCCACAGGCTTTTCAGCTGAAAAACTTAACCTCGGTTTCCTCCATTGTAAATGGAGGATATAGCAAGCCGTTGGCTTCAGTATCATTCCCAACTATTTCCTCATCTGTATGATATTACTGGAGCCATGGTTTACACTATGGGTATAACAAGTAGACAAGAAGGGATCCATGGCTCCATACTTGCAGACATCAGGTTTCAGACAGTAGGGTAATAATTTTTCTAAATCTTTTCAGATGTCTGGGTGCACAGCAATGAACCTGTAATTTCTGAGTATGTATCATCTATGAGCTGATGTCCGTATGGCTGAAGATCTGTGTGTGCTCTCAATTCCTGCAGGGTTGTGTGTCCTCTACTCTTTGAAAACTCATAGCTGATGTTCATCAGAACTTTTTCCATTCGCCAGATAAAAGCTGGCGTGGAAGTGCAAAGTATTATAAAATATAGGAAGGAAGTCTGATGCTTATGTACTCATGGCCGTGTTGTGTTATTACTGTGAAATGGATCTCTCAGTTGGGAACGAGCTCAAACTTTGGGAAGGCTTGTTCTATTAGCTGTTTTCAAATCATATGTCTCCATTTCAAAATGAGGACCTGGGGGCTTTGAACTTTATTTATAAGCTGAAATTTGCTGGCCACCGTGAACCAGTGATTAACTTGTAAGTGAGAAGATGCCAGAAGTCTCTCTCTGACCTATGTGTTCTTTCAAACTAAACATCCAGTAACTGCACAGCCTCAGAAGATATCTCCCCCCACTTCCTCCTCCATCGTTTCTGTACTTTGCATTATTCACTGTGTTTATTGTAACACGCTATTAATCTCAGCCACAGCTTTCAAATCATCATGTGACCCCACAAATTCTTCAGCTAAAGCAGGGATAGCTTTAGGTATTCTGGGTGGAAGCTTTGAGGCTCTGAGTAGAAAGGAAAGGATCGGGTTAAAATATCTGAGGCAGTAACTCAGGAGAAAGTGCCTTCTGTGGATACAGCACAAGTTTTCTGAAAAATTATATTTGGAACATGACATGAGGGGATAGTGCAGCTTCTTGCTGTGTATCTACAAACCATGGTGTATCCTTTGAAGTTACTTCCCATGTGTACCTGGGTGCAAAGCAGTAGGGTTGTTTTGTTCAAGAGAAGGCAATCCTTAACCATGTGTCTAACAGCAGGACCAAGCCCTTAGTGCCCATGCTTGGTAGTAAAGCTGATGTGATAGACAGTTATGTCACAGAAGAAGCCTTTGATCTTGGAAGGATTTATATGAAAGACTGTCACAGTTCCTTAAGAGTCAATTGGGTTAAGCCTTTGAGGACTACAAGCCCCAGTATACGCATCCCACATAAGAATTAATTTTGCTGGCAGTTTGTAAAACACCAGAATTTGAAGGGTTAAAAGTTTTGTTGATTTTTAATTCCTACCATGTGAGTTGAGACAAAAACCCCAAATACAGATGGGATAGCTTGTATAGTGTTTTAAGGGCATGATTTGCATTAGCTCAAAGTCTGCAACTACCAGGTCGGTATTTAGTAGTAATGCCTGGGGAAACGGGAGTCAGAAGACTGGTGACTGGTGACAGTTTGTGACTTTGGCCAAGTGGCCTGAATGCTGGTGCCTGACTCTTCCGTAAATAAAATGAAGGATGAGGATCATTGTTCAATTCTTGCAAGCTTTGGAGATTTTGAGATTCTTGAGTGAAATGAGAAAATCTGTTGTTGTGCTCCCACTCCATTCTGCTGATAACTCCACAGCATCACGGGGCTTTACTGCTGGCTTTTAACGTGTGCTCACACCTCCGTAGGTAAGGGATGGTGATGCCACAAAGTTTAGGCACTCTTTTTCTAACACATCTTTAAAGTCTGCTCAGACTTTTAGCACAGAAGATTTACTAGATCTTTTTTCTCTTTCCGTGTAATAATTAGGGCAATAAATGGAAGCAGATAAAGTGTAGTAAAAAGACAAAATGTTTCAAATCATAAGATTGTATGATAGAAGCTGATAAAATTCAGACATACAATCTATCACATTTCTGCTTCCAAGAGGTCAGCTGATACTGGCATGTCAAAGTAGCATGAAAATATACAGCCCTTCACTAAAGACAGCAATAGTGAGGCAGAAGACCAGTGACTCCGTGTTACCTGAGCTACTGAAGCCCAAATCTGCCCCCTTTACTCACCATCTCAAACAGCAAGCAGTTTTATTGGTAAGAGTGGTCAAAATAAGAAGGCTGGACTGGCACTATTTAATTGCATCCTAATCTTTCAGTTCGTAGGACATGGGTATTCCTCGGGAATTAACCCCGCAAAATACAGCCGGGGTGTTCGGGATGCCTCTCAAAGTAGCCTAAAAATGACTGTTGTCACTTCTTGTCTTTCTTAGCTGTCCTAACTCAAGATGCCCTGGCAGGGCAATAAATTACTGGACATTTTTACCTGTTTTCTTAAAATACATTTCTCCTTTCTGGATGATCGGAGCTTTTTTTCTGTTATCTTAAATTTCAGTAAATTTTCAGGGTATTTCCATAAGTCCTGCCAATTTAGGCTCTTAATCTTGATGCATTTCATTCTCTTTCTGTCTAAATAAGACCTGTATTGTAGAGACAAAAAATCTGCGTTTCAGAATTACTGAGGTTAAGCAGGTTATAATTTCAGCATTTTGGACACCTCAGGGTATTAGGCGTTCGATAAATACAACATGCTGCAAATAGGGAAAAGCATTCTGAAACCGTAAGTGGCCATATTTCTTTCCAGTGTTTGGGGGGAAGTGGTGTTGCGGTAGCCAGGCCAGTAAGATGAGAGTCTGTGTCATCGTATGCACTATTCAGAATCAGCCAGCCATGACAGCTCGGGAATTGGAGTCCACGTTCTCCCACTTGAAGGGAGAATTGAGCTTTGTGACCTGCTTTGGAAAAATTAAAGTAGCGACACATGCCTCATTATCATGACAGCTATGGGAGTGGGCTTGGGATATCATAAAGCACTGCAAGACCTTGTGCTTCAGTAGGAAAGCTCGCAAGTGTAAAATCGATGCTTTTGATACATTAGGTGGTAATGAAAGAAGCACAGCACAGAAGTGGTATGATCGGATGATTTAGTTATAGCTATAAATCTAGCGGCAGTATCGTGGCAACGTGATAGGACACAGCATTTCATAAGGAGCGCGGCATAAAGATTCATGCATTAGTCAAGTCTTGTGTGGAAGGACGTGTGGGTGGGGATTGCATTACTGATATAAATGACAGAGTGCTTCATCCTGGCAAACACACTGAGTAAAACAAGAATACTTTGTAGTAAATGAGCACTTTAGACAGATGTGCTGATAGTTGGATTCCGTATAGGTATTTCTGGGATAAAATTGTCCTGGTGAAATGAAAATCAGCATGGATTACTCCAGGTTAAAACTTATACTCACACACTGACCTCTTCCTTGCCTTACCCTGCCTAGCCAAATGTGGAGATTTAGTAAAAATTCTCCAGAGTCCCATTTCAGCAGTAAAACTACTACTACTCGATGGTTGCTCGTGCTACGTTTTAATGTAAATCAACTCTTTTCCTTGCTACTCAGTTTACCTAAATCCTGCCCAAATCACCTTAAACAACTTCTGTCCCTAAAACCGAATGCCTGCAAGAGACTATCACATGGATCTCCATTCTACCTCAAGCCATATAGTTCCTCATTCAGGCATCTTGCTTTAAAATTCATTCTTCCTCTTCAGTTGCCATCATTTTTGTTGCCCTTCTTAGTACTGCAGTCAGTTTCTCTACACCTCTCTAATCGTGTGGACCAGCTGAGGCTGGTACAGCTTCACGTATGCAATTAGTACCCAGAGAAAGGCAGGTCAGGTGAAAACAGAAGGGAGTGGCATTACTTCTGGCCATGAACATATGCTTGATTAAGAAAAATATCATTAGTACTAGTACAGAGGAGTAGCAAGTCAGAAGAGATAAAGCAGATTTGAGTGTTTTTGTAGAATGGGTTACAGAAATCCTTACTGTTGCTGCCTGTAACTTTTCTGATACACCAATGAAACTTGAAACAAGAGGTCATCTCAAAGGGTAATAGCTTCCAGCCAAAATGTGCTTCAGTCTACCAGACCACCCATCCTTTCTTTATCAATGAGGTCAAAATAATAGCAGTACTTGACACTTTTACACAGATGGGTAAAATCTATTGTGTCACCGCTAGATATTTCCAGAAACCTAACCCATGTAACTGTTTTTAATAGCAGAAGTAGTTATATTGTGTCTTTCCTGTGTATATCTCTCAGCAATTAGGAAACAGTGGGTCTCCTGATACCTCCTCGAATCAGATAAGTGTGATTATCTCCATTTTACTGAGGTCACAAGTGACTAGCCCAAGGTCACCCAGGCATTCTGCGATACCATCACGGCAGGATTCATCTCCCCTTATTCTCCCGTTTCTGTAACAACCACTACACTATGTTCTCTCCCAAAAGCTACACAGAGACACTTAACACAATTGAGCGCTTTGGTGCAATTGATTTCTAAAAGTCTGCAAGTCACATCCTAGACCTGACATCACCTGCTGAAAATGGCTTAATACGATCAGGAATTTTCCCCAGTTTACAGACAACCACAATGTTCATGCATGTAATTCATATAAAATACACAAATATGGACAGAGTACACTTGTCTAGATATGCATAAAATATCCTGTTTGCTAATGGAATGAGAAATAAATTAATTTTCAAATATTGATGTGAAATTTGCAAAGGCACCTTAACTCCCTGTTTGAAAATTGAGTCACGTGAATTTCTGAACAGGGAATTTAGTCTTGTGCTGAATACGGTGGTAGCTTCTATTTAAAACAGTTTGTGTTGTCTTCGATTTCTTCTCCATCACAGCTCTTGAGCGGTTTGTATCAGTGTCAGTCCATGCCAGAAGTTTCTCCAATCCATCTTGGGATAAAACACAAACAGTTCTCCTCTGACTGACCTGTGGGTTGGTTGCTGTCATGTGGAAGGCTGACTAAGCCCTTTAATTTATGGAATGCTACGGAGTCCTCAAAAGATCACCTAAATATTTTACTGCATGTCACTTTTTGTTGGAAACCAGAGCCCGTATTTGCTGTGCCGTCCATTAAGTAGAACCTCTTCAAATTACTTCTGCTTCTAAATGGGAGTTTGCATGTGCTAACTTTTATCTGACAACTTCAAACACGTCTCAGGGCTCTTGCATCTTTTTTACTATTTGTCTCCATCTTGGCTTAGTGTAATATTTATGTGCAGGATTTAGAGGTGGTCTTAAAGCTTTCATTTTTCTTTTTTTTTTTTTTTTTTTTTTTTTTTCAGAATTGTTCTTTGCAGGGTGCTGGAAGGGGCTAATATTCAAGGTCCCTTCAAAGAACATGGATAACTTTCATCTGCTTAGATGCTAAGAGAGTAGGATGTTTGCATGCTACAAGGATTGATAAATTATTGTGTACGAGAGTTAATGATAACGTTTGAAGTTTTACAGAATTAATTTCCCTGGAAGTTTTTCAGCACAGCAGCCATGGAAAGCTTGTTTCAGACAGACAGAGGTACTGAAGGAAAGAGAAAGGGTCTTTAGAGGCTGGCATAAGTGACTTGCATGGCAGAAAGATAATCCCTGAACACACCTGTGCACTAGAAACACAACATGTGGATTACTTTTGTACTTCATCTGTCACTCTGGCATTCCCTCCATGAACCGCCTGAGTGGTTTCTGCTGGCCCAGCTCATGTGTCACTGCAGCTTCAGTAGCAGCCGCGTGAGTGCCAGTGGATTTTGATACTGAACAATGCATGTTTGTTTGTTCATTTTGAGTCTGGGGTCTGAGGTGGAATTTTAATGGTGCGAAAAATGAGGGGAGGAAGGAGAAAATAATAACCTGAGCTCTGCAGCACAGCACTCAATACAATTTCTCCAACTTTGCACTCACATCTGCTGCCCTTTTCACAAGCATCTCCTCACCCCGTCCCTTATCCCAGCAAAGTGGAATTCTGCTGTTAGTGTTATTCTGCCAGAACGTGGAGCATAAGTGAAGTCTTAAGTGCCTAGTCCTGCAGTTTTAATCCTTCCAGCTAGCCTTTGCACTTACTGAACCGTAGTTTCTCTTGTATTACAAGTTTCCTTGTGTTTTCCATTTTGCACTGTGAGAGTCCAAGGTCTTGCGCTGGGTGACTGCATGTCTACAAAAACATGAGTTTTGTAATTTCAGGAAAATTCTTCTTGACTCTCGGAGTGCTCCATACAAAAGGTGGGAAGTGAGAAAAAGAGGAAAGATTATAAGGATCTGTCTGTGATTTCTGCCACTGCTGTGCATTTTGGAGGAAATGGCTCACTTGGATGAAGTACTTGTTGCAAAAGCCAAACTTCTGGCAGAAAAAAGAGCATTACATTCCAACCTGCAAACATTAAAGAGAGGAGGAAGAAGAGGGTAGAAAAAGACCTAAGAGCATGGAAGAAAGCTTTGTTTCAAATATATTTGAGTTTCATACTGGCCTGGTGTACTTCCCGTGGCGTTGGAGTGCTGTAAATTGGGAGCGCTCAGGTTGGAAACAGGTCTGAAGCACTGATTTCTGAGCCCAAACAGAGTTGCACTTACTGCCAGAATGGTTTATTCAGAGTGCTGGATGGGAGCCAGAGGAACTGACCGCCCTGTGAGCTGAAACCAGTGCCAGCCAGCTGAAGAATAACATTGCTTTGACTGAAATGGCAACTGTTTGTTTGTTCTTCCAGTGAAAGGGGGGAAAAAAAGCAGCTTTTAGTGCTGGTGGTGACAGAGAACGTTAAAAATCGAAGTGAAAAAATTAAGGTTATTATGCAAGAGGATGAAAGATTAGGGGCAAATTTTTCTCCTTGGTTACACTTCTCTGGTCACTTGGTCTTCATTGGTTTGTAATTAATAAAAGACAAGCTTATTCTTCATTAGTTTTAATAGGCTTTTTTTCCTTCTTCTGCTAAAATGATAAATTATCCTTATTGATAATGATTATAGTATACCAAACCTACGAGTCAGTGTAGGCGCTGTCACAGCAGCATGGGATAGTTGTGGAGGGTACAAGTCACAGTTTTTCATGTGCTAACAGGAGAATACCTCCCTGAGTAAATCAGCAATTGAATGTGACATAGGGCTTGATCTCAATGACTTTAGCAGGAGTTTAAGGTGAGCAAAATGTGCAAGCTCAGGTGTTTTCAGGTCCTTTTTTAAGTGACTTATGGAAAGGCTGGCTTTCCCCCCGATGATTTTGTGGGCTGTCACATTGTTAGTTTGGGATGGATGACTTCTTGCTCTGACTCTGTAGCACACAGCAGCTCCTTACATGCTGCACCGCAGAACCCTTTGAGAGCCAGAACTGCCTCGGCTGGAGAACTTCTTGCTTCACGCTGCCATTTCACATGTGCTGTTTGACTTGTTCTTCTTGCTTATTTATTCGGAGAACTTCTATACCGTTTGGATGCTAATAGCTGGCCCGATCCCATGCAAGAGGCACTGGCAGAGAGCTGGCAGAGTCGTGCTGCAGGAATCGCTGCCTGCTGGATTGTAGCTGCTCTAAGGTCAGGTTGGCACCACCCAGCAACCTCAGCTGGAGCCAAGTTACTGTCTGCCCCCTGTTTGTGCCACACTCATCCTCAGGGAGTGTCCACCTTGCCTTTTTCTGGTTGCTGTGCAACTGTCAAAACTGCTTTTTTTTCCCAACCTTGTTAGTGTTCCTGGTAAGACAAATAGTTCCAGTTCAGTGATATTATGGTGATACAAGCAGCATTTTTTCCTTGCATGTGTGAGGGCAAGCCCTGCATTTGATTTTATTATCTCTAGAGATGTTTGGTGCTTTTTTTTTTGGTATGCCATCCCCTAGAATTTTCCAATTATCCAGTAACTTCAGTCCGTCTAAAAGAAGAGTAAAATAAAGTTGCTAGTGGTCTTTATTTTAACAGGTTTAAACATGGGACAGCTACAGACATTCAAACTGAAAAGGAATAAAATACAAAATATGATATTAAAATACATTTAAAAAATTAAAAATATTGAAAGGCTAAGAAATCTAATTACATATTTAAACTTATTTAAATAGTAACTATTAAGAAGTCATGTCAATCACATGTTTTTTGGGGAGCCCACCTCTTTCTGGAGGAGGTTTACCCAACTCTTTTGGGTTGGGTAGACAAGGTAAGGGACAACAGCTGGTGAGGTCAAGTCAATTAGTCTCATTATTTGAATGAAACATGCAAAGAGGAATGTGGAAGATGGCATTTTTCATTTCCATCTTCCACAAACTGTTGGAGAGGACCAGCTGCTTATGCAGATATTATAAAACTTAGTGGTGATTTCAGAAATGGGAGATGGAGTAGGGAAGCAAGAAAGGAGAATAAGTCATCTGGTTCCTTTTTGTCCTTAAATGCCTCGGAAGATTTTAATCTTCACTCTGTATTCCAGCAGTATCACCTGGGTGCTGTCTTAACTTATTTGGTCCTTCCAGCCTTCCCATGCTGTCAGCTTCCCTTCTGCCTCCAAGGGGGACTTCGGGCCAACTGCCAGCATACATGACACTCCAGGGTTAAATCCGAGGCACAGGTTGCCTATCGGGAGGTGGTGTGGTTTGTCAGCTGCACAGTCTTCCTCCCTTGGAAATCTTGAACTTGCTCCTGCAACACCAGGAGCACCACTTCACACTCCATTAAGGGTTAAATCATATTTCTGTGCAGTGCTGAACCCCATCACGTTATGAAGTGTAGCTTAGCTCTACTCCAGGGGAGTGGAAGGACAAAGATTTGGCCCATTGAATTTATACTGCTTCTTTTTTAGCGATGTGCCAGAAGGAGAGATTCCTTCTTGTGCCAGATGTGCTCTGCTTCAGAATTGCCATTCTGGGTATTTAGAGGGGAGGCAAAATGACAGCCTAAGCACTAGCATTGCTAATACCTCAAACAAATGTTTTTCCGATTAATTAAAATAAATTGGCATAACAAGAAACACAGTGTGCGTCCTCAAAAGTGCAAAGTTGTTTTCTAATGCAGCTTCCTGTTAGAGCAAGTACTTTAATTATCTCTGTTTGTGCTCGAAAGCAAATCTGGATTTTTATTTTTTTTTTCTTAGAAATCAGCATTGCTTGATTCCCATTGCTGCTTAAAAGGCAGCAGCAGTGTGAAAGGCAGTTTTCCTTAACCATGAAGTGAGTTTTCCCCTATGCACATGGGCTGTTCCCTTCAGCCTCCCTTAGGAGTGACCTAAGCACGGCTCTAGGTAAAGAACTTTAATCTGTGTTTGTACAGAATCACTCTCTTGGTTTGCGTTATTTTATTATTTAAACATCATAAGCTTCAGTAGTTCATGAACAGCACACTGAAAGACAGAAAGTTGTGATGGTGGAAAAAGCAGCAGGTTTTCCTCGTTCAATATAGAGCCTAAAAAAAAGAATGAGAAGACTCATTGCAATTGTCAGGCATAAAGTAGTCCCATCACTATCAGTAGGAATGGGGAAAGTCATATTGTTATAGAAGGATTTACTGGCCAATTCCTTACACAAAACAAAACATGACAAAAATATATTTCTTATTATTACCAGATTCCAGATCAGATAGGGATAAAAATTAATTTACTAATTGCTTTTTTGTGTAGAGCGTTTAGCAAATTGCATGCTACCTCCTTCACCATAAGCAGCACTGTTGCTATATTTTTGAGTTACACCAGGTTGTCCTAATAAACTAGTTGTGGATTATCTTCTTTGATACCATCACCTGTTGGACTGGATCCATCCTTGAATGGGAAATCTCACAAGAATGCTTGTTGATCTTGCTTGAATTGTCCTTGGTACTTCCTGAACTATCAGTTTTCATTACCAGGCGGTGCTGAGCCAATACTCTGGGACGATATTGGGAGTTCTCTTTAACTGAGACACGAAACCTAAATCTTGACTACTTCTCTGTGGTTCCTTAAAGATCTCTTGTCATCTTTGTAATACTTGAGTATTGACTCCTCTGTCTTAGTTACATTTTAATTTCAGTAATTCTATTTCACCCCTCCAGATTTTCCCTGTCTTTGCAATTGGCTGAAGTAGTTTGTTGATTTTTTTCCCCCATTTTATTCAAAACTTTTGGTTTACTGTTCAGTGGAGTGAAACATAGTGGACTGGGTTACCCAGGAGATGAGGCTAGAAATTCAGGGAGTCCTTTTTTATCTTAAAACCTACAAATCCATACAGTGCTGTTTCATGGTCTTAAGCAGCTGCGATGTGTTTCACTGCAGAGGCACTCCAGTGCCAGTGACGTGTCTCCAGTGTCTCTTCACCTGCTGCAGAACAGGGTGGGGAGAGACAGTGAAATAAATTGTCACAGAACAGTCTAAGATCATCACCTCTAACCAAATGCAAAGCAGTGTCATCTTAACGGTTGAAAAAGCACCTGGTCACTCTATGCCCGTCATTGCTTTTCACCTAGCCTCCAAAACCTTTCTCAGTTATCGCAGCTAGGCTGCCTTTAAAATCATTGCAGATTGTCAGTAGAAGTTAGTGGTTGTACTGTATATTGAGAGAGCAAATGCCTGAATAGGAAAGTTTCTGTTGCATAAAATAAAATCTTTCTAATGCTCTTGATTATGCATCCCAGCTGTCCTTGTTTTGCAAGTCCAATGATTTGAGGTTTTGTAGAAATGTTTGTTTATTGGTTTTTTTTTTCCCCTCTCCGTGCCTCATACACACACCAGGAATTCTTTTTGTATCATAGCTCAGCTTTTATTTCCAGCAAAATAAAAGAAAACAAACCCCAACTAATTGGCTCTTTGTTCTCAATTTTTTGACAAGTGACAAACACTGAGATCAGATTGTAGTGCATATCCTGCAGCGGTCATATGGAGCCTGAGCTGGTGAATCGCAAATTCTCCATAATAGGCTCCCACTTATCATCCCACTGCCTGTCTTTGGGGTATTTGTGTTTATACGTGCTATGCCCCAAATGCTTCCTCTCCCAGTTAAAGGCGTAACCTATAGCCTACCAACATTATGTGGAAAATAGCATTCAGCATTTAGACTTAGCTTCTATTCTGTGATTTATTTTTTTTTCCTTTATTTCATAGCTTTTGAGTCATGAAGGGTTTGAACCTTGTTGCTAGGAAATTGGGAGGATTTGGGTAGTACTCCTAAGGCTGAGCTCCGCCCAGAACACCCACCCATGAGACCTGCTGTTGTCTGAGACCTGTATATGACTAAATCAAAATCTGTCCAGTGCTTGCTGTTGTGGAGGGTCATGTTTAGGCCAAAAGCAAAATTCCTACTGTCTTCATTAAGAATGGACAAGGCCCGGAGTTTGGGTAATCAGAGAAGGAAGACATTTCCCTCAGTGAGTTAGGGCAGATTTATTGCTATAATTTTGTCTCTGTCCAGCCATTACTTGTAAAAGTCAATGGACATTTTGCTGCTGGGGAGAACATTGCGTCTGATAGACCATGTAATTAAGAAGTTACTCATTACATTCTGTTTTCATACTCCTTTATGCAGGACAATATGCCCCAGTTATGTTGTTAAAGCACTGGAAACTCTGATGAAACCAGAGATGAAATTCCACAAGGGTTTAGTTGAAGTCCTGCCCCATCATGTTATCAACTTTATTATTTATTTATCTTTACCATAAATAGTCTTCATCAGCAAAGCATGTTTGTACTAAGATGGCATGATTTTCCCCTTTTTATTTACAAATACCCTGCTTTCTGCCAGTGGGCAGTTTATATAACCATGTGAATAAACAACAGTGCATCATGTGAATTTAATCTAGAGATCCTTCCCCCTCCACCCCCAGAACTGGAGCCGGCACCAGCTATTCCATAAAAAACCCATGAAGATTATTTTCAGTAAACCTCTGATGTCTGAATGGCGGTTCCTGGGCACAGCCAACCCTGGCTTTGCCCAGCACATTGACTTGCATTATCTGTTTGTTTAAGTGAATACCAGGGAAACGGAGAGGAGGCTGGGACTTCGCCTGTCAGTTTTGAGCAAACATCATACTGAAATTTTAGGCTGCAAGTCATCTCAGGATTTTTCTCGACCTCCACATTTGCTGCTTGAAGCCACATATTTAGGTGTCAGGTAACCCAGAAAAAGACCCTCGGAGCCAACTAGGCCTTAGATGGGTATTTTTTCTGTTAAAGGAGAACTGATGGGGCATGTGTGAGGTTTTTCCCCCCTCCTTTATCTACTCCATCTTCTCTAGACTATGCAGAGACTGTAAACCATCATTTGCTGAAGAAATAGCAAGCATGGCCTGTTGATATGTAATTGGCAAGTGTTAAGCCAAGAATATTCCTGGGTTGTTAACATTTCATTTTCAGTGTTAAGAACTTTATTCCTTTCTGTTTAGTAAGATTTAGTGTAGAGGCAACAGTCTTGTGTTCTGAAAACTGCCATCGGTCACAGTCAGATTTAAGGGGAGAGGGAGTTTTTGGACAGTTCAGTGTGGCTGTAGAGGAACAGGAATCTCAGGAATAATGAATGGCACAGGTTTGGGTGGGTTTTTTTTTTTTTTTGTGGTGGGGATGCCAGTACCAGAGAAATTATGTCCTCATGGTGCTTTTACTTCTCCAGCTCAGTGATCAGAAAAATACATCTTAAGACCTTCTCGGGCACCAAGAGCAACAGTTAGTGCTTACAGCTTTATTCACTGATGCATTCATTGAACATCAAGAGGAATATGGTCGTTGCAATGGCGAGAGCCATCAGGCCGGCCAGGTGTGTCTCTGTTAGCAGAGCTCTTCTTATCTTTGCAGATCATCTTCTAGATGTCCGTGCCTGGGCTTTAACACCTGTAGGTCAAATTGGGCTGTTGGGACTGGTAGGCTCTTTGAGCTGGCATTGCTCCAGCCTTAGCAGCAGGTCCCTGTCAGGAATCGCTGGGAGATTTGATTATCAGCAATTTATCGATACTCACACAGTGGCCTTGTGTGAGTTGTCTTGTTGCTGTTAAAGGACACTAGAGGACAAGGTGAGATTTCTTTACACACATAAAAATGCAGAAGGATTCCCAGGTGATATATAAACAGTACCTAGCAGGCCAGCAGCCTCACTTGAAGAGAGGCACCTCACTGGTACAGACACTTTTATACATTTTACTAAAGGTGCTTTTCAGAAGTGCCCAAGTGATGTACGAGCCTAAGGCACGGCAACTTTGGGGAACACTTAGTCTCTAAAATGCATGGACCACTTTAGAAAATGAAGCCTAGCTTGGGCCTAAGGCTTTCTGGAAAATACATCTCCAACGCTTTCAAAAGTATTGACCTCATCATTTATCTCTTGCACTTTCACACACCTCAATATCTCTGTAAACTCAGCCCTGCACCCCATTAAACCTTATAATTTACCACTGTGACAATAACTAGCTTCAGCACTTTGTGCACGCAAACTACAAAGCGCTGCTTAAAAGCAAATGAAAAAGAATGAGGAGCTATGTCCCTACAAGTGTACCTTGTGTCACAAATCACAGCCATAGGGGAGCTGATAATTTACAGGGAGCTGTTTCTGTCAGTTCTGTAACACTGACTATGCCGTTGAAAGGGAAGGTTGGCACACAGGAGAGGCTTGCTTGAAGCTATCGCAATGATGAAGTGAAATTTAAAATTACATTAGATGTTTGCTTAAGAAACAGCAGATGAGGCCCTGCGGATTCTCAAATACTCCTTGCTACACTGTAAAATGAAACCATAACCATTTGTTATTCTTCCACTGGCGTCTAGGAAGCCAAGGCAGAAGGAGATGACCTTTTAATGATGCTTTCCGCCTTTTTAAGGGTTTGGATGTGTTGCTATTTTTGGTCCCATACAACGTTCTGGTCATACTACTGTATGAAACTGCCTTTTTTTCACTCGAAAGTTTGAAGTATTTTTGTTATTGCATCAATGAGATTTTAAAGGCGTTTCAGCACTCCTTCACAGATTCTGCATGAATATATCAAGTCATTTGAGGTAAGACAGTAAGAGCTTAATATAAAGTCACTCACAGTGGCAAGGGAATTAGTAAATGAATTTGGAAACAAGACCTCTGATTACCCTGAAACTCTTAGCTGATGTGCTGAGCAAGTCGGCCTTCCTTCTTTGAAGGAATATCACTGTTGACATAGCTTATATTGTAAAATCTAAATTAGGACTCTAAAGGATTTAAATGGTTTAAATACAGGTTTGCAGTTCCCCCAATGATTGCAGTATAGTTTTTCCCATTGCCAGGCTGATTTTAATTAGACTTGGAAATGGAGAGTTCTCAGTAAAATAAGATCCCATGAAGGGCCTTTGTTTTCTGAGTGTTGTGACTAAAAATGGCACATTTTACTCTAAGGTGATGTATAGCCAGCCAGCGTTTTCTAGGTTGTGAACTTTTGACACCAATAAGAATAATTCCTGCCAAACAGAAATCTATTGCTGTTCGGATTCCTCGCATGACTGTATTCATGCAAATGTTCCTCATAGTCCAACATGAAATAGTGTATTATAAACCATTATAGCACAGTCATCCTTTTCTCTGAGTTTCAGATCATTAGCATAGGTCGAACAGTACAGAGGACCGATTTCCATGATAAAGAAGGTCCTCTCCCATTTAATCACTTACCACCAAATGAACCATTTAATGCCACATTCAGACGTATTGTTTGAGGATTTCCCAAGGCTCCCGGTGATCCACTTACACTCCCTTATCTGCTTTTTGTCTCTTGTTAACCTGCTTGCTTTTTATAAAGGGGGGAGGGGGGGGGGGAAGGAAAAATCAAATCAATTGCAAGAGGCCTGCAGCTGTTTAATTAAACTTTTTCCCCCTTTCAAAAGTTGCTTGAGATTTCTTGGGGCTTCTTCTTAGCAGCGTCTAATCACTATAATTTAACGGATTCTGTAATTACCTTCCTCATATGGAAATGGCTTGATTGCTGCTTCTTTGTCCAATCTATTTCAACTTTAAATGACGGCTGAATTTATTCTAGATGAATGGCTTGTGCAGTGGGAGCCTTGTCGGGGTGGTCTAGATTTATTTGCAGCCTTAAAAGCTTCTAAAACCAGAGCAAAACATAGTTTGAAGTTCACAGAAGAGTGGAGGTGTGAGGCTTCTGTATTTATATACTGAGGACCAGCTCCTCTAACCTTTGCTTTGAGTAGAGCATATGTGGTACTCATTTGGGAGTATATGGGCAAGCAAATTCTATTCAACATGAATAAAAAGCTGTGGAATATGCCCCAGAAGGTGCATGGAAGCCACTGACACTTTGAATAATGATTCTACACTCTGACAAACTCAGGGATATGGTAACAGTGGTGTTCTTGCCAGGAAATAGAGTATTTGACTCCCAACTGTATTTAACTCGGGGCTGGCTGTGCCTAAATGGTGTTGTCTGTATTCAGAGAGCCACAGCTGCCATCAGTATGTTCGTGCAGCACTCTCCAGTGGTTCCAGCCTGGTTATGTCTATACTTGGAACTGAAACTTTTCCTGGGAAATGAGGCTGCGTGTTGAGAACAACCTGCATCCATGCAAGTAAATCTGCTAGCCTTGAAAACAGGGTGACTGCATGTGCACGGGCCATTGGGCATTGCTTCTGGACTCTGATAGCTCTGGAGTCATGTGTGGCAAAAAGTGTGGCAGAAAATGCTGGTGCTGTCATCCAGCCCACTAACAGGAGCGATGTGCCAGCGGCTGTACAGAATCAGACATCGTATTGGTTAAAGCTGGACTGGGTGATGGGTTTCTAACACATGCTTCTTTCAGTGATATCGACAGAATAGGAAATTCTTTGGTGAATGCACAAGTGAGTGAGATTTGTCTTCCCCGCTCTGTATTATTTGCGTATAAGGTAGGAAGGCTACAGCAGAGAACAGACATTCACAAAAGAAAATATGACATAGAACAATCAGTCCCTTCAGCTCCCGTTACAGGATTGCTTCCTGCAGTCCATTTTTATATACTTTGCACTCTTGTTTTTAATGTTCAAAGCAATGAAGTTTCCTTTAAACATAATGTGGAATTAAATAACATTAAAAACACATCTGAAGATGTAGAAAAACGATAGGCCAGGCTTATAAACTAATACATAAAATAATATTTATTTAAACACTGTGCTCCCTAGGACAGCCTCATTTCCTAAGGGTCTCAAGGGGAGAGCAATCATACAGTATAATCTTGTTAATTTAATATACGTCAGTGCAATGCAAACAATAAATACAGAACATTCAGACTAGAAATTGCAGTAACTATATTAAGCAATCACAATTTCAGTTCATTATGACCAACAAGCTTCTTAAGATAAAGATATACTATTTTCTTTAACTCAAACAATATGTCACATTTTTAGTAATAATAATATTTAGCAATCACATAACATGATTCATCTTCATAGTACTTTGAAAATAATAATGTTTTAATCCCAAAGACGTGCATAATTAAATATTATTAACCTATTGCACAGATGGAAAGATTTATATGGGTTAGATAGCTTGCCTTAGACTACAAGGATAGTCACAGCGAGATGAGGACTCATGCTATCCTGTTTTATGGTTAGACCTTTTTAGACTGGGAAATTGTTGAAGAAATCTCTGGGGCCATTCAGCCCCTTCCATGATTTGTCCCCAAACTCCATACATTTCTGAAGCTGTCCCTATTCTTCACTGTTGTTGGGGTTTTTTCAGCTGCTTGGGCCTATGTATCTTCTTTTTTATGCAAACATAAGTCTTCCTGGAAGACCAATTATTTCTTGACTTTGCATTAAAGTAGCTGTTTAGATAAGAGGAGAGATAATTACCCTGATTAGTATCTTTGGATTTATTTTTCTTATAACCTTGTAAGAAAATCTAGCCAGATCTCAGTCTCTCTCTCACTCTTTCACCCCTGCATGTCTTGAGATACAAATTCAGGATTAACATTTCTCTTCGTCTTTCTTTTATCAAATGTTTATTCAAGCAAGGGAAACAAAGAGGCATGGTTGTAAGCTCTAGGACACCTACTGAACCTTAGACCTACTCCTGCAGAATTGCAGAAATAATTATGTGGGAGATTATTCTTTATTTGGAGCTCTCTTGGAGTGAATTTTACTTTCTTAATAGCCACACATCCAGTTTTCAGGCATTGCCTAGAATAAGAACATAATGAAAATAGTTGCCTCTTGGTATTCCTAGGAATCCCTTTGACAAAAGGATTAGTCCAAATACTATAATGGATTTACATGGTAAGAAGGTGGATTGCTGAAGGACCAAAGGTTTCTAAAATTCAAGCAGAGCGCATGCGAGTCTTGCAGTTATTTGAAATAAGTCTGTAAAAGGAATGCTGCATTTAAGACCAGCTAGAACACATTTCAGAATAGCTTATCTGTATTTACTGTGTAGATATGGAGTAAGAAGTGAATGAGAAGTATGAAAATGACATTTCAGGTCAAGAAATGCTTATTAAAATGCCAATTAGAAATGCCTCATAAACACACTTTGTACCTTTCTTTCTGTTTTGTATTTGAACCCAAGTCCTCTTCCGTCAAGATTTTCTGACACAGAAAAGCCTGATTTTCAGAGCTGATCAACACCCCTGTTTCTCAGAAATTTCAACAGAAGGTGACTTCTCCTGTGTTTCAGTATAAGAGACCCAGCCTGGGAGAGGCTCAGTCATGTAATTAAACTGGGGTTGTACGTCAGTTTGTGATCTTGTGCCACTGAGCTTTAATAAATATAGTAAATATTTCCTTCACTCGAGAGCAAACTGGGCAGGCAGTCACAAAAAATGTTTTGATGGCACTCTTCTAGCTATTGAAGCATTAAGAGAGTTACCTACATCAAAAATATGAAATAAGAATGGTGATTTAGTTTGATGGCTACAAAGAATTGAAAGCCTGCTCAAGATACAGCGAGGCTTTTTTCACTCTATTCATCCTTCCATTGGCATTGAGAGCTTCTGGGGACAGTTCTAGAAATATTACCGCTAGCCTGTAGAACTGGACATTTATAGATGGGTTAAAAGACAGCAGAATTAGAGGACTGTGAAATACTGAATTTAGGAGTGGCTGTTAGCAGGTAATAGGATAGAGGAACATTGTGTCTGGCATATGATAGAAAGATGGTACATAAGGTAAAGTTGATGAAATACAGCTGAGGAATAAGATCATGATTTACAGCAGTGTCTATACTATTATTTGAAGTGTTCCCTTCAAAATAAGTTATTTATCTTCCAAAAGTGTGGGAATCTGGCAATGCAGATGTCAGGGTTGACGGTTGCCTGCGGTTACATGTGCACAGCTTTCATGAACTCTTCAGTGCCTGCGACCAAATGCACCATCTGGGTTTTCCAGTCTATGCTTCTTTGCTTTCCTCACACTCCTTTTTTTCCTTTTCTGTTTTCTTCTAGCCTTCATTTGTTTGGGCTCCTCAACTCACAGAGAATTCCCTTTTGCCTTCTCGGGGCTTTGTGGCTGATACTGTTTTATCACCATCTCTTCATTAACTCCTTCCACTGGCTTTCCTTTGCTTGCTTTTCAAGCCCCAACGTATCACTCAAAGCTTAGTCCTTTACCTTGTTCCCTGTAAGCCTTCCCATCTGGCAGCAGTGCCAGCTGCAGTGCACCTTCTCTTGTCCTTGGATGGCTTCAGGCTACCAGCCCAGGTAACTAACCCACCTCCTTCATATTTTTGCTGAAGAAATATTTCAGCCAGCTGTCCCCAAGTAGGTAGTTTATCCTGTTGTCCAAGTAGAAACCTCGTAAACACCGAGTTTATAGGTTGGAAGTCATTTATGTAGTCAAAAAGCACAAGGCGGTTCATGTCATTTTATAAAGCATCTAGTAATGTTTGAGTCTCTCCACCGCCTGTAGAAGGAGCCTAGAGAACTGCCTGAGACTAGAGGGCTGGTCTGTAAGCGGCTAACACTTACAGAATCACTTGACTATATTAATGTCACCGTGGCTGTTCCTTGGCTTTTCGATTACTAATCCTTTTACTTAAAATTTAACTAGAAGTTCTGTAGGCCCTCAGCTTTGATTTTTTTTGTGACTTGCAGCAGCCCTCAAGGAAGTCCACCCTGCATACCTTCTCAGTGCTTTGCAAGCAAAGGGAACCTGGAGTTCACTCAAGAGCATCACATCAGCATAGTCTTTGCAACCTGAGGAACTGAGATTAACTGTAACCACTGTGTGTTTGAGATACAAGCGAGTATAACCCAGTGTCACCAGGATGGACAAGCCTCTTGCTACCTGGGTAGTTCTGTGGTCCCTATCAGCAAAGTAGTATCTGAGCACCTCACACAAGTATGTTTTATCTTCCCACTAGCTGGCAGAGACAGGACAGTGCTGGCAACAGGACTGCTACCAGGGTAGGCTCTGCGACACGTAATGAGCAGATCTGATTCTCTCCAGCAGCGAGTGGTTTTATGAATACACAGTATGAATCTAACTCACATCTGAATTATACCAGCGCGAGTCTGCTGAAGTTAACTGATTTATTCTAGACAAACGTTAAGTGTACCACAGATCAGATTCTCCCTCATACAGAATTCATTATTCCATCAAGTTCTCCTCTGGTCAGACCCAGTAATAACTATGCAAGTACTGTAAAATATGGTGCAGTATGTGAAATAGCTCCACGGTGAAAATTGCTGCAGTAACATACAATTAGTCTGTGCATTGACACTGAATAGCAAAAGGATGTTGAAACAAAATCCAAACACTGCAGGAATGGAGACATTTAACATCTCTGAGAAATACCTTGCAGCAGCACTTGTCAGATTCCTTTTCAGCTGTAGTTTCCCCTGTGCGTGCCTGCTGTACTAGTTTTTTTTTTAAGAAACACTGTTGCTCAAGGGCCTACCTTTTAACATGTCTTTCAGTGGATGCTAAAAATAATTCTGTCATTGTTAGAGACTCGGAGTGCTGGATCAAAAGTTGATTAAAATATTTAGAGCCATAGAGATAATTTTTTATGTTCTAATATTGCTGATATACGTAGCAGTCCTCAGTATTGAAACTTTTCAAACCTTGATATGTTCTCAAACACTTTAAGTTTAGATGGAAATCTGAAATTTTCTTCTCAGTTATTACTGTGCAAACTGGTACCTCCCCCAGACACAGGAGTAGGATTTTGAGATTCTGAGAGCAGCTTCAATGCTATGATTTAGGTGCCTCAGGGCCACCACCAGCTGGTGGAAGAAAAGGTGAAGATCAATGGGAAAGGAATAGCATCTCAATGCTTCTGCAGACTGTCTTGGGGTGCCTCGGTAGAATAATTTACCAAATTCCAATCACATACAATTAGGTAGACCCAGTAAGATCAATAAATGGTCAATTCAGCTTCAGATGTTTTACTATCGATAATATCTGAGGTTCAAACAAGCCAGTTCAGCTCTCACTGTCCAGGTTCTGTCAACTGGTTTGTAAAGTTAAACTTGTAAACTGGGCGTGTTTGATGTGAAACTATAAGCACAGTGTTACTTTCTACCTGAACACTGTTGCAAGTATTCCAAAATAGCAATTTAAAGCAAATCTATGAATTATTTCCAATTTCAAGAGAACACAAACACGGAATAGTGTATATTGCAATACATTTTAATTTTCTCAGCTATGTATTGTATACTTCTTTTTTTTCTACACCGAATGCATCCGACTGAATTGGTGAGAAATAAAATATTTCCACTTGTGCTAGTAACACAAAGTCATGGCACATCCATGCACTCATTTTGTAAAAATTCTTGCATTTTCTCTGACCAGGAGTCTTCACAGAAAGAACTGGTAATTACACTTGTCACCCTCTCACTTGGCTACAGCTGCAGAGATATAATACAGTAACAGGCTCATGTTTAAAATGGCATTGACTCTACTGTAACTCCCAAAGGTCACCATCATTAAAATCTAGGGCATGAGTTTTACACGTGTCACTAAGATCATGCAGATGAAGAAAATAATCTACAGGGAAAGAGATTTCAGGAGCCTGTGTTTCTCCTAGCTTTCAAAGCAGTGGTTATATAATGCCTAAGCTAGTGCGGGCTACAGAAAATAGAAATACAGGAAAAAGAAAGCAAAAAATATATAAGAAGTCAGTCAAGGCATATAGCACTTGTAAGGTCAAGGCTGCCTCTGGTCTTCAGTGCCTGGACCTTCTCATGTTTTCCTTCATCCCATAGGATAATATTGAGCATTATTATTCATGCGATAATGACCTACACATAACAGGGAACTGGCAGATGTAGTTGCTAAGCCGCTCTTTGTCATATTTAAAAACTCATGGCTGTCACGCGAAGCCCCCAGTGACTAGAAAAAGGGAAATATCACATTCATTTTTAAACAGGGTCAAAAGAAGGATCCTGGGAACTATTGACCAGTCGGATGGTTCTGTGCCTGGTAAGATCATGGAATCGATCCTCCTGGAAGCTATCTCAAGGCATATGGATGGCAGGGAAGTGATTAGAGACAGCCAGCATGGCTTCACAAAGGGCAAATCCTACCTGACCTGGTGGCCTTCTGTGGTGGAGTGACGGTGTTGGTGGATAACGGGGAGCAACTGATGTCATCTGTCTTCTGTAATTCCTTTGGCGTGGTCCCACACAACATCCTTGTCACTAAACTGGAGAGATGTGGGTTTGATGGTGTGGTGGGCTGACCTTGGCTGGCCATTAGGTGCCTACCAAGCTGCTCTGTCACTCCCCTCAACAGGACAGCGGGGAGAAAATACAATTAATAGCTCATAGGTAAAGATAAGGACAGGGATATCACTCAGCAATTACCATCACAGCAAAACAGGCTTGACTTGGGGAAATTAATTTACTTTATTGCCAATTTAGCAGAATATGATAAAGAGAAATAAGAACAAATCTAAAAACACATTTTATGATGCTGTGATAACACCAAAAAAAAAGGTGCTTGAACGTGTGTTTATCCAGGCAGTGACATTAGCTCCACGCCAACCTGAGGTTAATGTATGTGCTTGCCAAACTGTACGTAGGATTCAGCACACTTTGCCATCTCAGAGTTACAATCGCTTGTTTCCGTGGCATATATTGATTCCTGTGCTATGTATTGACTATCAGATCTCTTTCTTGTCGTTTTATATATGTTCTATGCAATATCCAGATAAGGTTTCGTAGTGTTTTCCCCTTCTTCCTGCTAAATTCTTCAGTATGCTGCCAACACCTCTGATGCTGCCTGGTTTATGTCAACTTACAAGAATGAGTTTAAATCAGTTGCTTTAAATCCATATTGGATGATTTGTTGTTGTTTTTCATGGGTTTTTTGATTGTGTGTGCACCTGCACTGTAGCTGAACAAGAAGTTGTGAAGTTTTCAAATTTTAATGGATTCATAGTAGCTGCTACATGGGAAAGTATGCACTGTAACTGTGCAGAGAATACAGAACCAGGAATTAAGAAGTATTTTGTTGTTGATTATAAAATGGCAAGGGTGGCACAGAATTATCTGTGATTACTTAGAGAGAGGGTATGAAGTGGAGGGGGATGGAATACCAAAAGGAAAGTTGTAATTGCTGTAATAGCCTATAAATGATGAAGCACATAATCTGACTAATAGTCAGGAAATTTTCTTTTAGATCCATCTCTCAGCTTGACCTCACAACAAGCAGGTCAGACAAAAGTCCCAGACTGGCGGGTAAGATACGATCTTGTATGGGTAGAGGGAGAGGTTGACTGCTAAGAACAACCTGATAGAAATTTTGCCACTGATTTAATTATGATCAGGTTTGGGCATAATATGTTACCATGGCAATTGTCTCTTAATTACTGAGTTCTCACAGGGATAGTACAAATGAAAAACAAACAAAAAAATCAGCAGAAATGTTTGATCTTTTCTACCACGACTGCAAATGACTGGGTTTGATGTAGAAATGATTGGGAGACATTCTATGACCCAGACCATATGAGTTTCATTTAGATCATCCTCATGGTCCTGGCAGCAAAACTGAGGGAAAAGGAGGAGACAGATGAGAATGCCTAAGAATGTAATAATTTACAATTTAGTGAACTTGATCCTGATCTAACTGATATCTTGGCTTCAATGGAATTTAGTTTGGATTTACACTGGTGTAAACAGGATCATATCTGATCCAGATCTGGATCACTGAACCTTATTTGGCCACAAGAAATATATCTGGCATTTCCTGTAATGTGTGGTATATCATGTCACCATAGTATTTGCATCACTTACTACATCACTTGAAACTTAGTCAGCCTGTTTTAGAAAGGCAGTTAATAGGGAAAGAGAATTTTTTTTAATGTCATGTTTGATGTCTTTCTTTCAAGGGTAACTTCCAACCTCCATCAGACTGTGGTTTCATTCTAATTTAAAACATTAGATTCAGGGGAAGACAAGGTAATCCATCCCAAAGAAAAAAAATAATCAATGCAAGTAGGTGTAATTAGTAGTACTTTCCTCTCGTAAGTCAATGGTGTAGAAAGAACAGAAAAACCACTGCAGACTACATTTGTTCTTCCTAATGTATTGTGACTCCCTCACAGCTTTTATAATGAAGTTGTTTAGATCTCCTCTAGGAATGATACGTCTTTTTTTTTTTCTGGTTGAACATACTGACAGGCTTTAATATACCATGAATAATTTTATCTATCAAGAAAGATCCAGACACACAGACTCATGTGGGCAGCAGGAGTTTTAATTTTCTTATTTGTTGAAACCCAAAATAAACCTGTGATGAAGTGCTTACTTCACACTTCATGTTTTTACTGAGTTTATTACATATATTTATAAGTGTAAATCCTTTGGGATATTCTTTCTAAATCTGAACTTGCTTCCAGTCCCTGAGAGGCTAGGTACAAAGATTTGTGTGCTATATACATTGTTGACTGCTCCTTTGCATTCATTCTGTTTTGCCAAGAGAGCACTCTCTTCTTGACAACTTAGTAACATAAATTAGAAAAAGGAAATAGTATTAGCCAAAAGATGAGAACATGACTACTCAATGTGTTTAAGTTTCTCCACCAGTCAGGTTTTTTGTTTCATAAACTTGAGCTAGCGGGAGTAGGCATAGCATAAATCAGCATCTGAAATGGAAAACAAACAAACAAACAAACAAACAACCCTGAAACAAACAAAGAAACAAAACAAAACCCACAATTCTTTTTGGACTGCTCCTTAGCTGCATCTTTTCTGGATGTTGATATAGAAGCAAATGTTTGACCAATAATAACACAATTTCACACAGATTTTGTCTGATGATTTTATGTACTTATATTAGTTCAGAATACATCGCTCTGGATACCTGGCAGTTTTGGAGTACTCCACCCACTTTCTTTTCCTCCCCCTTTACATGTTGCTGGAGACCTCTCTTTCCAGTCTTAACTTGTCCAGCTTTGAGTATTGCTTCTACCCAGAGCAGTATCTGAGCAGGTCTTCAGAAATGCTTGGGATCAAATGATTAGGGAAAAGCATAAGAACGTGGTATGTACATGCATAGAGTGGCCTTCACATCTATAACGAAAAGAAAAAAAGAAAAAAAAAAAAAAAAGAAAAAACTACTCATCAAAGGACCCTGTGGCTCAAGCTGTGTTTTACCAGAGTGGTGAGGAATCCCATTGGCATAACTCTGACCCTGGCTCAAAATTAAAACCCAATTGCTTCTGGCACTGAGATCTGAGCGATAGATACTAGCCTGGTATCATACTGCATCATCAAGCACTGCTATGGCAGCTGCCCCAGCACTGACCCCTTCGGCAGCAATCTCTTTTGCCCAGGTGAGCGTATGTGGGTCAGACAGATCGGGCAGGCTGTACACTTGCACACCACAGCTTAGGGCACGGTGTGTCCCTTCATCGGAAAGTTACAGCATATTAAAGGTTATGAAAGGCTGTTCAGATCACTAGTGACCTGGAGTCTTTGCTAATTTTCCCTCAGAAAACCATCCGGTGTCTTCGTTGTGCTGGTCACTGAGTTTCAGGACAGCCTCCCATAGCTCATACAGCTCTAATGGCCAAGTTGCCTTCAACTGCAGATAAACTGTTCAAGCCACAATGCTGTTCCACATCAACCAAAGCTTTATTTCAGCTTCCGTACCTGTTCATTGGACACTCTTTTTAGGTAGAACCCTTTTTGGAGTCGGCAGAATATTTATCAGTAATTCCAAGTCAGCTAAGAGATGGAAATACTATTGATACTGGTGCGTGGATCCTTGCCTGATGTGCTAGAGACAGTGGTCTCTAATGAAGGATGCCAGCAGCGACAGCCAGAGACAGCTTCTGCAGAGGATGAATCAAAGTTTCTTGATTTATTTGGATACAAGTGTTATTAATCTGCCAGTCTTCAATTGTAAATGGCTAATTATCAGACATCAGTGGTGTGATGCAAACTTTTAATTAACATAAATTCTCAGAATCCATTGATTCCCACTGGTCTGCAAGAGGGAAGTTTAGAGTGACTACAAACTTTGCTGACGAGGATGCATATAGAGAATACACCCCCTCCATGCAGTTTGGATGACTCCCAGTGTTTCATCCACAATTTTGACACCTTTCATCACTACGAGAAGGCCATTTGACTAGAAAAGTCTCTCATTGTAAGCTGTATGGTGTCTTCTGTGGATGATCTCATGGAGATCCTGTCTTTTAGAAGAAGGAAGGAAAAGAAGGTTCTTCTAAGTGTCTGAAAGACAATTTAGGTGATGAGTCACTTCATTATAGCTTTTATACCGATTCCTAAAAATAATGGAGCTTCCTCCATTAAGACAGAAAGATGATCATAACCACTTTTTTTTTTTTTTTTTTTTTCCCCACAGCATTTTACCTGAAGAAGGTACATATACTGTCTGCACATGTAGTGACCTAAAGTAAAGCAGTAATTTTCTCAGGTTTGTTAAAGAATGTTTCATAATTCTTATAACAATCTGTATTTGTCCTCCCAATGCAATCACCTTCTTCTTTAACCGTGTTTCCTAAGAAAATAAGGCCTAAATGACTGTATTGCCTGTCTGCTTGACACCCTGCACATATTTTTTTTTAACTGTTGGCCAGTTTCGGCTGTTTGTTGGGGGAGCAGAGGTCTCAAATATACCAAATACATACAAGTTTTGTAGAAATTGGTGCCTTTGTGGAAGAAAGAACCAGGAGAATTTTTGCCATTCTTTTTGTCAGCAGCCTGCAGGTCAGCCAAAATATGTGTGCCATAATCTTGGTCAGATATTCTCTGTAGTACTGTGTTTCCTCTCCTTATTCCATTTGAAGGACTCTTGACCTTTGTAGAAAGTTGTCTCTTGGCCAGCCTTTCTACCCTGCCACAGCAGCACCATGTTGTATGTGGGTTCTGCAGTTACAGAGGGATTACACAACTGCTGGTCCCCACTGCCCGTTGTGCCTCACATATGGAAATAAAAGCTTATTCAAGGTGCATCCTTGGTCTCAGGAAATATATCTGTCCCAAAGATAATGATCCCAAATGCATGCAATGTGTGTCCATCAAGAATGGAATCAAAATGGGCCACAGACCTTGAAGAATTCCCGTTACTGCCATCCCAAGTGTTTCCTTTTGAAAGCCTGAAACATTTGGGCTCAGTCATCCAATTTTAATTGCCACCACAGAGCCCTGCATGTTTTACTAGTCTGGGGTTTTTTGCTGCTTTTCTGGTGTTAATCTCTGTACGACAGCAAAGCTTTTACCAAATCTTTCAGATCTCTCACACACATACTCCTAGCTAGAGGCAGGATTGGCCTAGAGAAATGAAATACATAGGTTCATGTGTACTTAGTCACAAATCTTTGTGCTCGACTTTGTTTTTGTTATTTCAGAGTTCACTATTTTAATGTACAAATCAAGCACAGGCCCTTTCATCATTTCATTATCTTTAATTATAGTCGTAATCATCTTAATATGGAGTCCTGTTATCAGATGCTCTTAACTAATTAATGCTGTAAATTACTTGGAGAATCTAGGGTGAAAGTTGCTATGCAATAAAAAATATTATTTATGTTTCTGGCTCTCAGTGTATACCAGATAGATTGTTTGAAAAGCATCATGTCCCAAATAGGGAGAATATCAGTTTACTCCTCCACTAGACACTGCAATTACACAGAAGCTTTTGGGGTTTGTAACTGACAGCTTTACTACCATGGATTTCAAGAAATAGAGAGTGCAAATTCCCTGCTGGCCAGAGTTTTTTTATGAGGTCAGGCCATCTCTTGGCCCAGAAGATGCTGTCAGAGTTGGGTCTATGGGTTCACTTCAGGGAGCAGTCTGGTGCTTTGCCTATGATTCTTCCAGTAGATAACAGGTTGGACTGGGTAGGAGAGAGGTGCAGAGGAATTTGAGAATCTACTTCCAACCCCCCTGGTGTATATGGCTTATGATAATCTGGTTTTATGGACCGTTTGGCAGGGCTTGGGGAGTTCAGATTTGGGTGATGGGGGAAGATCAGGGATGGACTGTTGATAGTTGATAATTGATAGTTCAGAAAGAAAAATTGATAGTTCAGAAGAAAAACTGTAAAAGAGATGAAGACAATCTGGTCCTTCTGTTGATCCTTTCTTCAAGGCTAACCTTCCCCTGCCTCCCTCTTTCTCTTCTTCTCTGGCTTCATTTATAATTTTTCAGTGTGATTTTTTTTTTTTTTTTCTGGCTGCAGTTGCCTGTTCCTCACTGACTGTATCCACAAACCTGGATTATTTGTTTTTCTCCAGTGAGTCATCTAATGCTGACTAATCTCAGTGCATCCCCAGCTTCTAAAACTTCCCTTAGGAGCCACATACTGCCCACACCATGCACAAAACTGCCGCTGACATCAAGAGTTACCTTGCAGATCAAGGCGAGTATTGACAATATAGGAGTTTTGCTGCAGATCAAGGGCAGTATATCTCTGTGGGAGTTTCTGCTCATTTCTGTCCAAACGGTTACACTGACAGGGAGGTAGGCTACTAGATTCATGACAGCAAACACAGATCTGTCCCTGTCATGGTTTGATCACTGGAACTGAAGAATAAAGAAAGTCCTGCCTGGTTTCCACTAGTAAAGTTCCCCTCAAATGTTAAACTGTTTTTTTGCAGAAGATGAGTTGTAAAATTCCAACCTTACTAAAGTCTTTCAGACTTTTGCAGCTGTCTTCAGAGGAGTCAGGCCTTCGTCCTTCATGCAGCAACCGTCTTGTTCTTTGGCAGGCATGATGGTCTTCCAGTGATGAGTTAAACAATTGTCTCCTGTAATTTGGGTATCAATTGGGTAAATATGGAAAGTGCTTTAGGAACCCCTAGGATAAAAGTTAAGTAATCCAAAGTTCTATGAATAAACATATTCTCTGAAATTTAAGCCTTACAGTGAAAAATATCCAGTCACTATTCATTTAAATCACATTATTAAGTAATTGTTCTTCTGCTGCAGAAATGTATTCTTTGAAAGAAGACCCCTCACAGTAGACTGAATAACCTGTGTTATGTTAGCATTCCTAAAACCCTCCAGCCAGTTATTCATCCCACTGTTTAATTTACAGCCTGTGGTTTATGATGGGTCTGTTCCAGACCATACATCATTCAGCTGGGGGGTAGGGGAGGCTCTTGGACTATGAAGGGAAAAAAAACAAAACCAGTACCTTTATCAACACGTAGTACTTGAGTTACAGATAATAAAATATATCTTTATAATTATGTCTTTAATTAAACCAAAAAATTTTGTCACCCGCACAGAGTCGTGCCAGTTGGTGCCTGTGGCACATAGTAAACTAGTTTTAACAAGATTGTCCCTAAAAAAACAAGGCAGTATTTTAATACGACTCCACGCTGAACTTGATTTGTTCTGTTTAAAAAGAGTTAGAAGCAGTATAAATTTTATTGAAATGCTTCCAGTATTAAGCCACTATAAATTGTTTTGCTCAGTGAATAATTACGAATGTTTGAAACCGAAGTTTCATATATAGTTGAAATATATATTGCCAAGATACCTGAAGGTCATATAAAATCCCCTTTCTACGCCAACCAGTTGTTCTACTTCTTTGACAATGCACATATGAAATTATTGTTTATTGTTTTGATCACACTGAAGCCCTTGATAATATATAGGTGTGTGCATGCGTGCACCGTCTTCATAAATTGCTGATCCTAATTTCTAGATCATGCCATACCTCACATTTTGTTGAACAATTTTATAAGTAAATTATTACTTTATTTTGACATTTTTCCTAGGAAGCTCTCCTAAACTGCTTTGGAGAATGTCAAGAGCACTTACAAAAAGTAATGAAAAGAACCTTAGAAAATTCATCTTTTGTGATAATCTGAGCTTTAAAGTCACACGCTTCATGCCAAAGTGTTATCTGAGTGCATTGTCACTCTCTTGAACAGCCACATGCTAAGGGAATTGTCAGCTAATATTGGGCTTCAGTTAGTGCTAGGACTACGTATTTCCACAGTACATTATTAAACAAGCTAAGCACCTGGCTTCAGGGGTCGGCACTAATATCGTTGATTCAGGGCTTGATTTTAAATTTTTTTTGCGGTGATTTTTTCAAGGTCACAGATGTCACTGAGTGGCACAATGCCATGGGCGTAAATGGGAAATGGTACCTCAACTTCTGTTTGTGCCTCTGAAAATCTCCCTGTTGGCGTACTTAGAGCTGTCAGTAACCCAGTGGCAGTTTCACACATGGGCAGTTTGTAGGCTTGTGTCTATCAAGTATGACTTGCAGAAATACAAGTGCCTCTTTCAAACTTTTTCTGTCTCGTGCACTTGACAATAACTGCTATATAGCCTGCTGCAGTGGTTTTTCTCAGCTTCAGAAGAAAATCCCAATAAAGGGATAAATAACTATTTAAGATAATAAAGAATAATTCTGATTGACGCAACTTTTTTTTGCAATTTTTTTGGCTGAAAAGCTGGGGCAGTCTTTTTATTCTACAAGAAGCCTTTTTATTCATTCATTCATTCATTTATTTATTCATTTCAAATTAACCCATTTTCAAAGATGAAAGTTGATGGGCAGCAAGCATCACTTTAATGTATGATGCCAGTAAAGGCAATACCTGTTGCCATCCAGGTAGGGGAACAAAAAAGATAAGAGCAGGAGTTAAGAAAAGATCAAAATCTTTTAACTATAACATGGTTTTTGAGTCTCTACAGGACTGTATACATTTGTACACACCTGTCTATCTGTAACAAAGCAGAGCTATGCGAAGGTACATTCAGAATAGTAGAGTAAAAATTAACATCAGAACATGTAGAAATGTCTTTATGATCTATTAATATTTAGGACTGTGTGTATTTATAGTTTTGTTGGTGTTTGTTACATGCTAGAGATTTTTATCACAAAAATGCAGAAGAAAAAAAACCCGAATGTGATAAATGAGGCTAACCAGAAATGAGGCTCATTATGAATATTTCCTCTCAGAAGTCTGTTGCCGGAGGGACTGTATTAATTAGTACTGAGATATTTCAGGGTGGAGGTGTTATGAATAGACGGACAAACATACACACCGAATAAACTACACTGCTCTTCCATCATGGTACTTTTGTGAACAAAAAGTGCAGCATTGCTGAGGGGTATCTTGACAGATTCATAGTTTTGATTTTCTTTTAGTGGCCTCTTCAAGTGTTAATAAAAATATTAAAGTTTTATGTCTGTTTCAGAATTACTTGGAGTGCAGCCTTCTGCCATTGTGCTTCCGAGAATGTCAAATAGAACCTGAAGAGAAAGGTCATGGAGACCAGCTCTCACAAATCAGATTCCTGTGCCAAAGGGAATAAGGTTTTCCACCTGTGCAGAGAGATTTTACACTTAACTGCACCCATGGTTTTCACCAAAGGAAATCAGTCAGCTTTTGTATGCGCGGTGGATGGGGCGGGGGATGTAGGTATTAATCACTGTGACAGACGTCATGTCAGTCACAGCTGTCGGATGGAATTGTCACCAGCTTATGTTGGGCTTTGGAGGTATTTAACAGAAATGGCTTTGTTAGAACTTTGAAGGCACAAAAAAAAAAAAAAAAAATTAAAAGGAGGATGGGTGTAAGGAGGGGGTAACAAAGGAAGAACTGACAAACTAGTTCCATACTGTGCAGTGCCTCTGTTTGGTGGCACCTGGGTGGCAGCATGTACAGAAGTTGATCCAAAGTCATGAAAATATCTGCATTTGCCAGCAGAGACCCAAAATAGTTTATTTCAGTTGCTGCCAACATGAAATTTCCCTATTTCTTTCTCTAGAGTAAATAATTAAAATCATTAGTGCTTGTTGGCATTGTGCTACACCACATCATGTCACATTCCATAAGCACTTTGCTGTGAAATAATGGAATTGTGCGTTTCCAGAGACTGATTCACTCACAAGCCTGGAACATGTACAAACAAAAGAGAAAGGGACAAAACCCTCCTTCAGATGTCTGTGCTGTGCAACTCCCTGGTGGCTCTGGGAATTACATGCTCCTCAGAGGTCGGAATCCAGACCCAAAGCTTGCAGGTTAACACTGAATATGGTAAATCTTTAAAATGTTTTTTTGCAGCATATTAATCTTTCACCCTGACCACTCAGAATGCATGCCTGGTCCTGTCAGGCAGTCGAACTGCATGGAAGTTGTATCGCTTGGTGTTTGCGAAAGGATGGTGTCTGGATCACCACTGCTAACAACATTGTAAAAATTATCTAAAACAGACTATTTCCTCAGCTACTATAAATAGTCAGCTTTGCTGATTGAGCTGGGGATCTGTCAGTCCTGTTTGTGTACAGCTAAGTCACAGCAGCGCTGCAGTTTAGATAAGATTTTTGAAGGGCGTAAGCAAAATAGAGACTGTTTGTTCACTTTATTTTTAGGGAGAAACAGGCAAAGATCAGATCTATATTTCAAAGCTTTTCCAATATAGGTATATGAAAAAAAAAAAAAAAAAAAAAAAAAAAAAAAAAAAAAAAAAAAAAAAAAAAAAAAACCACAAACAAAAACGCCAACAATATTTGACAGGACTGCGCTGGCAAAATCCTGAGTTTATTTGCTACTACAGCAGCCAAAGGCACCTTTTGCAGATGTACTTTAGTTTGGGGAACTGCTTTACACAAACAATTCAGAAATTTGCCAGTGTAACTATACAAGCTAATCGTGTCTGGTTTGGATGAGGCTGAACTGTGTGGTTTTCTGTTTGTTTATATATTTGTCTCTCTATGTTACTGTATGAAAGAACAGATACAGGAGACAGCATATGTAGGGAAACCAGTTAAACTCTATACAGAAGAGTTCATCAGTGCCTTAAGTCAGTGAACTGCAGACATCAGAGAAATGCACCACATTTCTGTCAAGGAGTAATCGTAGGTGTAATAAAAGTGTTTCTGAAATGTGTGGGGCAGGGAGCAGGAATTCTGAGAGATACTTCAATTTGTCAGGCCTTTTGAGGGAGGGATGGCATCCAGCTGCTTGTGCTGAGCTTGTTCAAGATGGACACCACTGAAAGGAGACACGATTGACTGAGTGTGTCCAGAGAAGGGCAACAGAGCTGGTGCAGGGTCTGGAGCACAGGTCTGCTGGGGAGCGGCTGAGGGAACTGGGGGAGTTTAGTCTGGAGAAGAGGAGGCTGAGGGGAGACCTCATCGCCCTCTACAGCTCCCTGACAGGAGGGGGCAGAGAGCTGGGGATGAGCCTCTTGAACCAGGTAATAAGTGATAGGACAAGAGGGAATGGCCTCAAGTTGCACCAGGGAAGGTTTAGCCTAGATATCATGAAGCATTTCTTTGCAGAAGGGGCTGTTGGGCGTTGGAATGGGCTGCCCAGGGAGGTGGTGGAGTCCCCATCCCTGGAGGGGTTGAAGAGTCGGGCTGAGCCAGCGCTGAGCGATCTGGTGGAGTTGGGAACTGTCAGTGCTGGGTTAACGGTTGGAATGGATGATCTTCAAGGTCTTTTCCAACCTAGACAATTCAGTGATTCTGTGATTCTGACACTTGTGAAGGGTAATCATTCAAGTGGCATAGACATTGCCTAATCCTCAGCCACTGGGTTATCCTCGCTGACTGCGGATGAGTCTTAGGGTTTATACAGCATATATTGCAAAATATAAAACATGGGGAACTGAACACACCTTTTGACACTTTTCAGAAGTACTGACTTCGTGCATCTCTTAGAAAAGAGAGTGCTGCAGGCTTCCAGTTCTTCACAAGGGAGGTTGCAGTTTTAGGCACACGTGTTTAGAAACTTTGGATGAGTGTGATTTGTAGCAACTTAAATTCAGAGCACAGACGCGCCATCCTTCACTCAAACCAGTGGATTTTCTTGCCTCATGTTAGGGTGGGGCCCCCTGTGAAGATGCAGCGGAGATGGGTTATCCCCAGTCACTTAGCTTGAAGGGAGCACATGGAAGCCATCAGTACTGTCAAAATGGCACAGCAAAGTGCTCTGAGCATCCTCCTGAAAATTAAAAGAGTTGTAATTACAGCTTTTCAGACATGAGAACCCAGACCTGAGGGGCTGAGGGCACTATGAGGATGACTGCAGTATCTCACCAGTGGTGAGGCTCACAGTCCGGTTTTATGTTTGTGGCATTTCTTAGAGGGAAGGAGCTATAACAATGCATGTTATATATAGAAATATATGTTTATTTGTTTCTTTATATGCCTAGGCCAGAAAAGCCAGCATTTCAACAGCTTGAGCCTTCAAAGCTCCCATTGCCTCCCGTGTGTGGTATCAGTGCAGTTAAAGATGTTCCTTTTCAATGAGTCCTGAAGAAAATCCAGTCTCCAGGGCTGCAAGAAAATTAGCTTAGCTGAGCACTGTAGAGGCTACTTTCCCATGTTTCCAGTAACTTATTTAAGAACTTAAATATGTTATTTAAATTTAAGTAACTCATTTACACTCTGCCAGTATTCTGCGTTTTTTTTTCCACTTTGCTCTGTGTTTAAGGCAATGATTCTTCTTAAACTGTCAGAGTCTAAATAGCAATACTCTGCCTTGATTTTATTAGTCTGTGATTCCCTTTTATTAAGTTAAATAATGAACACCACGGGTTAAAAGTCTGCATATCATCCTTTGACAGTGACCCAGACCTTTTTAAAAGCATTACTTGTAGGGCGTTCAATTCAATCAGATGCATACTGATGAAAAAACAACCACCCAGAGCTCTCGTTGACTGTGTACAGCCAAAGCTTGACAGCCTAGCATCAAGAAAAAAAATTGATTTCAAACCCAAAAGTCAATATTTTGCTTTTGCAAAGGCACTTTGGCACTTGAGAGGAAAGTTTGCATGTAATGTACACATTTGACGAGGAAAATACAGAGGAGATGGCTTGTTTGGACTTGATTTGGTCCACCTGTTGCTTCCTATAAACAGTTAAAACCAATGAAGTGTTAATCTGTGAAGCCAAAGAGGAGCTTCAACTACTTTTACATGTGCACATACACCATCCAGGCACGCCTGATTATTGATGAACTCATGTCAACAAATGAAGTTGCTTAAGTATAGGTATAACCTGGAAATGTTTCAGAATGAAATCCTCATAGTTTATAAAGCTGAGACTTGTCAATCAGTAACAAGGTGCCATTTTATCTGCCGTCTGGTTTCTAGGTTCTCCATTTCCACTTGTTACTGGTTACAGTCTGTGTGCAAGATGAAGAATAGTTGCTTTTTTTACACATTGTACAATGCTGAGGTCAAGTTTAGATTTTTGATAGTTACAGTCTTTTTTCACTGGTCCTGGTATATGTAGCTTTACCAACAATGTCTAAAATATCTCTGGATACTGGCTGGAGACATTCACAGGGATACTGTAGGTAGTGTTGTCATAAAAATTCACTACACTTTTTATGTTCTGCAACTCTTTTGGTATCCACTTATTGTAGCACTGGTTATTGCAAATTCAACGTCCAAGTTGCTCGTTTAGAGGAACAATTAAAACTACTTACATCTGCATAACCATTTTCTTCTATTAAATAGTTTCCAATGCTTGTAGGATCTTTCTGAACAAAAGACTGCACCAAATTTACAATTCAGGTGTGCACAGGAGGGGTTTTATTAGCCTTTAACAATCCATAAAACCTAGTTGGTTAGATGTCTCTGTATATAGCATTACAAAATATCGGTGAAATACAAGGCTCAACTTCAAGAATACTCTGGACCAGAATACTCTCTAGCACCAGGACACACACACTGCTGATTTTAACTGCATGGTGAGGACCATGCTTTTCTCTGGTGAGAGTCCTGGATGGAACTGCAGCTCCCTGTATATGCTGTTACTTAAAATATAATAGAGCAAAAAACCCATCAAGGTAGCTTTCCTATTGTTTTGTTACTTAATGGAGATCATACATTAGTTCTCTGTTTTCTTTTATGATTCAGTGTCATTTTGTGGCTTAGCATTTTAAAAAACAGCAGCACAAGATGTTACTACAGAAAAAATATGTATTTCACAGCATGGTGCAAACACTCCTCTTGATGGTAGAAGCAGCTTGTCTTAAGTCAAATTCAGCAGATATGCTTCTTACAGAGAGCTTCAGTCACTCAAATTGTACCACTAATTCCAGTTTTTCCATGTTAGCAAGGGAGAACAGACATCTCTGAGCAGATAAATCATCTGAATACTGGGTGACCTGTTTCACTCCATCTCTATCACCATCCTGTGGACTGGCTTCCTCACTATCCTACCCAACTGTCCCATGTCGACAGAGCCTGTTGTAGGACATTCCTTGAAGGAGGAAATTGTCCTCCATATTGAAGAATATCAATAACAACACAGGAGAGCTGCCAGAGAGGGACCTGGGGGGTGATTGACAGCCGGCTGAACAGGAGCCAGCAGTGTGCCCAGGGGGCCAAGGAGGGCAATGGCATCCTGGCTTGTGTCAGCACTGGCGTGGCCAGCAGGGACAGGGAAGGGATATGAGCCCTGGGCTCGGCACTGGGGAGGCCGCCCCTCAATTCCTGGGTTCAATTTTGGGTCCCTCACTACAAAAACGCCATTGAATGACTCGACCGTGGCCAGAGAAGGGCAACGAAGCTGGTGCAGGGTCTGGAGCACAGGTCTGCTGGGGAGCGGCTGAGGGAACTGGGGGGGTTTAGTCTGGAGAAGAGGAGGCTGAGGGGAGACCTCATCGCCCTCTGCAACTCCCTGCCAGGAGGGTGCAGAGAGGGGGGATGAGTCTCTTTAACCAAGTAATAAGTGATAGGACAAGAGGGAATGGCCTCAAGTTGCACCAGGGAAGGTTTAGACTGGATATTAGGAAGGATTTCTTTCCAGCAGGGGTTGTTGGGCCTTGGAATGGGCTGCCCAGGGAGGTGGTGGAGTCCCCACCCCTGGAGGGGTTGAAGAGTCGGGCTGACCCAGCGCTGAGGGATCTGGTGGAGTTGGGAACTGTCAGTGCTGGGTTAATGGTTGGACTGGATGATCTCCAAGGCCCTTTCCAACCTAGACGATTCTGTGATTTTGTGAAGTGCTTGGTACAGCAGAGGTGCCATCTTTGCACATTGCTTCAGCTGAGTCCAGATATTGCACATTCAGCTGAATTCTATGCAAATGGGACAAAAACTTTGTAGTTGATCCTGGCTGTCACCAGAAGCCACCAAGGCACCATCTGAGCATTCTCTCCCATTCTGATTTTTCTCCTCATATTTTTCCATTATTTGCCAACTTGGGGGTTAAATATTCTGCTTGCTTTTCATTTTGTAGATGCCGTCATTGGCTTTGCCATGTGTCTGATAGGGAGCCTGTTTCTGGCAAGCTGTCTCACTTTTAACAGCAAACTCTGTGCCTTCTACAAGGGTGATGGAGAAGACCCCGTTCAGTCTTTCATAGTCCACCTGACCTTAGGTGGCTCATTAGATTAATGAGTGCAGGCACCCCAGCTTCCATACCCAGTGGCACCCAAAGGGACAGGGAGCCTATGAAGGTAATTTCAGCTGCAGTGCTGTGAGTGTACATGTGCACCAGATTGAAATGTGGTCCTGGAGCTGAAACAAGGCTCTTCGCTCTTTCAGTTCAATGCAGAGTTCATTATTAAAAAAAAAAAAAAAAATTGTTTCCTCTACAACAGGGGGGAATTTTTCTGTGTGTGGGTATAGACATGACTGCCCAAAGTCACACTACCAAGTTAGTCATCACAGCTACTGTGGAGTTTAAGTTCAAGGGAGCAATGAGTGATTCATTCCACCTGGCACTATATACAGTGAGTAAAGAGAAATATTTCCTGTACCTAACCCAGACACCAGTCAGGCATCAGGCTGTCTGAATATGAGCAGACACACAAATGACAAATGTGTGGAGGAACAGGAGAAGCTGGGAAAAAAAGATGAGAACGTATTTTTCACTCTGAGGTTAGCACATCTGCCCTGAACACAATCCCAAAACCTAATGAATCAGAAAGTGTAATTGTTACATAGAGTAATTTCAAAACAGTACTACTCATTAAAGGTTAAGGGAAAGAACAGGAACATGAGGTTCAGACCTTTTATTCAAATTTTGTCATATTAGCGTCTCATTGGTAATTTTTTGTGTTTCACATGTATTCAGTTCTTCATTCACAGGATTCTATCAAGGCTCTCTAATATCTGCCAAGTACAGGCTTCATTAACTGAGTTATCTTCCAGCTCTGCTTTATCAGTGGGTATCTAGCCAGTGTCAGTCAATGACATTTTAATGTATTAAAAAAAAAAAATAAAAAAAATAGGCAACACAAAGGCAACTTGATTTCTGTTGGTGCTTTTGGCAGTTAGATTTCCAGTGTTTCATTACATTGGAATACAGACATATTTCATGTTTGACACATTTTGGAGACCCCTTAGAGAAAATGAGGCTCACAGGGGTGCTCATTAAGTTCTGAGCTATTTAGACTTTCTCAGTGCAAGCCTATCTTCTAGAAATGTTGAACTTTATCTCTGAGACTCTTGTTTCATTGGCATCTGGCATCTAAGACTGGGAGGGTTCCTTTGCTATTGATAGATCTCTTTTGCTGTCCCTTCAAGGTAAAAAACATCCCATAAACTGTGTTGCTTGACTCTGGAGACTATTAGAAATTTAGGGGGG
>NW_020799091.1:3325315-3420042 GCF_003259725.1 Athene cunicularia | reverse complement strand
GGGGGGGGGAGGTGTTTTACAAGGTGTTTGTTTTATTCCTTTGTACTTTGTTAGTTTAGCTGGTCCTGCTGAATACCAGATGTCAGGTTTTTCATTTCAACAAGTGGAGGGGGAATGATAAACTCCATGTCTTTTTGGAAACCAAAGGAGAAAACCGCAAGAAGGAAAATGTTGAAAATTATCTCTTTTTGAGTAAGCCAGGATAACTTACAAATAGTCACAGTTAGCCACCTTACAGTTGCATAAGAAAGGTCTTGGGGAACCTAGTACAATTATTGCAGAAGCCACGATGTCCTGCTGCTCTATAAATCTTCTGAATTTCCTGTGGTGCTGTTGTCCTAATAAAGGCTTGCTGTTAGATGTAGAAAGCTGTATCTGACCTCGCCTCTATCCCACCTATGTGGGATAAAATTCAGTGCTGCCTAAGCATCTATAAATATACAGCATTTATGTATAATATATAGCAGGATAATCAGCATCTTCCCACTGTATAAGATTCACACACATACGTGATGTAAGAGAGTCACTGCGGCCAGCATTAAGGTTCTCCTTCCTGTGGGGAAGTATAACCACACACTTTATATCGCTCATACATTGTAGAACTAGTTAAAAAGAGCATGTTCAAGTAAAGGGACAGTTGCAATTTTAGGAAATCAAGAAGGAATTCACTTTGTGGGCTTCCCTTATCCTTTGCAAATCCTGTAGGATCTTTGGTGACCACAGAGGGTAAGAATCTCACCAGTTTTGTCGCATCAAGAAAATCCTGCACAGCTGCAGTAATTTTCAGTAGGAAGATTTCATAGCTTGTGCTTTCATCTACACCTTTTTTTTTAATGTTTCTTAACTCGAGAAGAAGGGGAAAAAAGGGGGTCGTAAGGCAAGGGAAATAGTTGCTAATCCTAGTCAAGGTATATTAAATTTGGTAATGCACAGACGTGACATAAGTGTTCAGAATTTGTATATGAATGAAATTAAAAATATTCTGGGAGGAAAAGTTACCTAAATGTCAGAAAAAAAAAAAAAGAAATAGAAGCTATAAAATCCTGTGAAAAATCACATAGACCAGAGTAAGATAGATGTGTGCTGTCTTTACTTAGCAAAGAAATCACAGAGGGTATGCAAATAGAGAATGAAAATGACACATTTTTACTTGATTCGAAAGCATTATCCATAATAGCATCTGCAATGTGTCTGCAATAATAGGGTGTAAATTGGAATTTACATAACAGATCACTGGATACAGGCTCTGACTCACAGCCTGAAAATGGTGTCTCCAATAGGGAAAGTCAACTGATAACAGGAGAACTTCACAAAACACCTATTGCATACTCCAGGATTCACCCATTTGCCCCCCTTTCCTGTTTGTGCAGAGTATTCATCTCAGGCATCTGTTGTAATAAAAACTCAAATAACTGGTCTTGGAGACCTTTGGTTTGTTGCTCCTGATTATGCAAGTCATTTTCTCTGGGATGAATTAAGTTCTTGTGCGCGGTGATAGATTGACAGCCCTAAAAACTGGAAATCCTCTATTTACATTCATCTCCCTCAGCCTGGAATTAATGCCCTGGTTTTGTCTTTGTCTGCAAGCAGACACGTGCCCAAGGCAGCAGGTTTTGGTGTGTACTGTGCCTATCTTCTGCCTCTCCCTTCTGCCTCTCAGCAAAGGGGGCCGAGCCAAGCAGCCGTGGCTGCTGCCCGTTGAGTGGGAAAATGCGTCACCCATTTAACGAAGCCAGCGGTAGGATTCTTCCAGGGTTGTTTTTATTACCTCCATGGCCAGGGCTTCAGTTAAGCGACAGTGCCCAATAATATCCAGCCCGAGGAGAGTCGGATGCCTCGATTCACACGGTGCTGCAGAACTGAGGTCAGACCTGATTTAGTTCTGATATTCCTCATCCGTACAGTCCATGGTCGTTGCTCTGTCCTTCCCTTTAGTTTGCTGGCTGATGTACAGAACTTTTCAGGGCTAAAGAGTGTTAGATCAGAGTCCAGTATGGCATTATTAATTTCGGATGAGCATTGCTAAGTGAGACTTCTGAATACTCCATTAGGTTCCTGGGAATAATCTATTTGTCCAAGTGTAGATGACCAGCACGGATCTCTTCTTTTTGAGCTTGTTATTCTCTGTTGTACTGATATACAATAGAGAGAACAGCACTTTTAAGGTGTTTCTCTGACCTTTCTCAGAGGATAGTGTAAAATTGATTGGGAACCTGAAAGCGCTCCGTTCTCCCCATAGAATATATACACCTAGTCCCACGTCTGCCCTAACAAAGCCAGAACAGAATAACGTCACCTTTGCAATTAACACCTCCTATTTTTTTGCTAGACCACCTCAACCACCTAGGGCTTTTGTATAATCAGCCATAGCTAATGGTAAGGTAGTGTGAGTCAATACAGGGTGAGGAGGGAAGGGATGTGTTATCTCACATATCTTTATATTTTATCGTACACATCTAAATATCCAAGATGCTACAGAGATATTGTAAATACTTTCCCCGTTCCTCTCCTGAAACCAAGTTCTAATCAAGATTTTAAAAGTGTCATTAAACGTCATGGTGGTTTTTCATTCACTGTAATTCAACACTGTGTGTGGTTCATTCAGTTCTGAGCTCTCTAATCAGTATGTTAAGTGTCAGCTTTTCATGATACAGAAGTCTGTCTGGTAAGTATTAGATTGATACCATATACATTTTCTTTCAGATAAGGCATCAGATAAGTGTTGTGCATTAATGACTTACAAGCATAAATCTACTAAAATCAGAAAGTAATGTTTCCTGTATCCCACATCCAGTATGCTGAACTGTCAGTCTTCCCCCTGTTCCATCAAATATTTTAGTTTTATTTCATTTCCAGAAGACATGTGAAAAAAAAAAAAAATCCTTGATACTTAATCAAAAAACTAAAAGTCAGCATTAGGTTAGTCTTTCCTAAATTTTTGCCTTCCTCACTTTACCTCCTTCAGACTGTTGGCTGACAAATACTTTGAGTTTTACTCAAAGTAGCCATATCACTGATATTTACATCTTTCTTCACTGTGTGTTGTTTCATTTTCCTGACACCTCAGTTTTTATGCCACGTGTTTTTTTTTCACTCGGTTTGAGTACGTCTCTAACAATACAAACTATTGGATTTTGTTAAATTGTATAAATCTGACACAGTTTTATGGCTTTCCCTAAACTCAGTCTATGATTAAATGTATTCTCAGTTTTCTTGTTGACTTAGCTATTGAAAGTTCTCTGGCAAAACAGGCAGAACAAACTTCACTGGGAGCTGTATATCCATCATAAAATTGCTCTAAAGTGTTATCTGTCCAGGCTGGTTGTATTTTTCATGCTTTATCACAAATCAGTGTCACAGACAGATTGCAGTTTGCAACCTGCAGTTGTTCATTGGAGTTAACTTGTCTGTCAGGACAGCCTTTTTGCGGTGCTTTAAGCTTTCATAACTTTTGTGCATGAAACTGAACTATTTTTCTAGCTGGCTGGGGGATCAATGCATGTGTCATTAGAGCATATGGAACGAGGCTGTGTTACCCTTTTGAGTTTGATTTAGGATACGTGGCATCCCGGCCTTCATACTTCTTAGGAGTTCCTGCAGAGAAATGAGTGCAGCATGAAACAACTAAAATCGTGAACCTTAACAATATTTTACTTCTGTTATAGATCATCCTCCAAATCTTCAAAATCATTCAAGACTTAGAACTCCACCACCTCCAATATCACACGCTCACACCCCAAATCAACATCACGCGGCCTCCATCAATTCCCTGAACAGAGGGAACTTCACTCCACGCAGCAACCCCAGCCCAGCTCCCACAGACCACTCTCTTTCTGGAGAACAACCAGCCAGCGCTCAAGAGCCAGCCCATGCTCAGGACAACTGGTTACTTAACAGTAACATCCCACTGGAGACTAGGTAGGTCGTTTTCTTTAGCACTTTACTATGTTCTGACTCTGTGTGCTGCTATGGAAAATACACACATCTGTATAGCTAGCTGTTCAGTGTGTGAACTGGTGTTTGGCTTAAGTATTTTGAGTTGTGTTCATTATTCCTTGTGTCTTTTTTATGTGGACTAAGAGAACAGGAAATTGCTCTTCTTTCATAAACTAAAAATACTGCCTTTAACAGCTGCTCATAAGGTTATTTTCCTCATTTAAAATTGGAATCAGGATCACAGATTAAAATGTTCCTCTTCTTTTATTTTCCTTTAATGTTTTTTTTTTTCTTCATATGTGGTAGGATAAATCAATATCCTATTTAAGAAACTGAAATCAGTCAATATATTGAAAAGATTTAGCCTTCTATCTGTGCTTCATAAAGCAGATACTTTTGTAGTACGTCGTTCAGGAAAGGTTGATCTTGATTTATCTGATGAGGAGAGGTCGGCTATAGTATTTTACTGTCCTACAACACTGCTCCAGCAAGTGTGAAGCACTGGATAGCAGGACATCAGCCAATTAATGATGTTTCCATTTAACATTTAAATTCTCTTCCACCTATGCAACACACAAAGGGTGTGACAAGGATGCACTGAGTTGTTCCAGTTTCTAGCTTTGTTAAGGTTCTCTGTGGGTTCTGAAAAAGGGAGTTATCATACTCCCTCAGCCTCGGTCCTCCCATCTGACGGCGAGTGCATCTACTTCTTGCTGTCCACCTGAAACTCAGTTATTACATTCTCCAGAGGTTTTGCTTTGCCATTTCCTTTGCTACTGGGAAGCCACTGCAGATGCTGCGGTCATTAGCCCACACACATGGTATCTTTTTCAGTCTGGAGAGAAGTCTTTCAGGCCTAATGTGGTGCACTTACTTGGCTGCCTTTTTTCCCTCATTCGTCTTACCTTCTCAAACCATCAAGAAAGATTTTAGACAGCAAAAAAACAAACTAACTGAAAACTGAGCCAGGGGCCAAAATTGTCACATCACTGCCTGTGGGAATCTCACTGAGATCAGTGGAAGCTGTGTCTGTATCCTGGAACAAAATGTACCCAGTTTTGCCAGCTTCTGCAAAGAAAATGTTGTGGTTTTTTTTAAATGAGTGCGTCTGTCGATCTTTTTGAGAATGAGTTATGTCTGCTGGCCCTCTGAAACTTCCAAACAGACCTCAATATCACATTTTATGGCATTTAAGGATAATTAATTTCTCCGCGACTGCTTGATTAAAAAGACCCAACTAAGAAGCTGGATCCAAAAGATTAAAACAAAATTATACACAAGTACTGCAAGTGTGATTTGGCAACAGTTGCAGTAATTATATAGTGTTATTAATTCTTGAGCATATATACCCAAGCATTGAATTTTATGTATTATTTCTTTGGGGAAAAAAAAAAAAACAAAAAAAAACCAAAAAAAAAAAAAAAAAAAAATTTAGGCCCCACTCCTGCAGTCCTTTTGTGAATAATCCCCTGTAGTTCTGGAGGAAGACCCGTGCCTTTTTCTAAACCAATTGTGAATTCTTTAGCACCAAGAAAATATACTGATTTAATAGTACCAAGAGATCCTCACATCTGACTGGAGTCTCTCAGAACCCACTGCCTTACAACTGAGAAGGAATGTCCTTGCTGCTGGATCAGTGGAGGAGTGTCAGAGATAAGAGCTCTCTGCTGAAAACATCCAGCCCCCATTTGTCCAATTCTGGTGACAATGAGAGAGGGAGATGGAGACACAACCCTACCACATCTTAATAAATGCAGGAGTTCATAGACAGAACAATTATCTGGCTAGTTCTGGACTGTTCCTGTTCCTGTTCCCTTGTAAATGTGTACATCCTTAAAGACTGCCCTCATTTCTTCTCCATGAAATCATTGTGGGTGAAAATTTTTCAAGATCTGAAGCAAATTCTACACGTTGAGTTGGTCATATAGCTGCTGTTAACCAGACTGGAAGTTGGAGGTCTACCTACCTGAAGAGGTCTTTTCTGCATCATTTAATGATTTCACATCAGTCACATTTCTAATTGATCCTCAGTTTAACCTTTTTTTTAATTAGATAAAAACCAGGTCATTTCAAGACCGATGATGTGGCTTTCGACACGCTGGTTGGAATGACATAATTTTGCCCAGTGTCTCTTCAGACAACAACCATGTTGGAAAAGAATTTGTAATTTTATGTCAAACAGCAAATGAGCAAATATACAAAGCACAACTGACGGTCTTTTTTTCCTTCACCAAACAACATTAAGAAAACAAAACGTGTTATAATGGTGCCATAATGCAAAGAGGCTGTGCTGCATAGATGATCAGTAAATCTGTGACAAATCTCCACTCTAATAGTCTGCTTTACCAGCATGCAGAGATCTTCCATTTCCTTCAGTGGAAATTCTGTAGACGTAAAAGACTGGGTTTCAGTTTAGCAAACTTGGATGACCACTTCTGTCTCTTCCATGAAGTCAACCCTCCGCACTGCAAAGATTTATAGAACCAAAAAAAGACCACCACATAAGAGAATAAAATGTCCAATACATAAAAAAAAAAAATAAAAATCCTGGACAAGAGACATTAATCCAAGAATTAAGGCCTTTGAAGTATAGCATAGAAGATTATAGTAATCTCATGTCAAAAATGGAATTGTATTTCTGTTGAATATCCGTTTGTTTTTTTTTTTTTTAAATCCTATATTAGTCAACAGAGAGAGAAAACGTGAAGAAAAAGCTACGTCTTTTAAACAGGGATTGTCACAGGCTGTGAAACATGCCTACAGTTATAGATTTTGAGCACCCCAGAGTTTGAAGAAGCTTGATTTTGACTGCCAGGGACTCCAGGGAGTATTCAGAACTGGGAATTTAGGATGGTTTGTCACTGCCTGGAATTTTCCATCCTGTAATGCAAAGGCAAGCAGAGATGTGTAGCACAAGTATACACCTGACACGACAAGCAGATCCTGTATCTGAGAACTTTATATGTTGCAAGAGGAAGAGCCCCTCCTCTTCTCGCCCTCCTTTTCATTAGTTTCCCTTTACTCCCTTTTCTCTGTTTCTCCTTTTTCCTCTCTTTTCCTGTCTGCCTCCTTTTTTGTTGCTTTAAAAGCAATATATTATCAAGGTTGTCATGAGAAGATCTTTGCTCAGCAGTCACTCCTGACAGGTAAGTCAGTTCCTCCCATATTTACTCCTCACTCTTCCTTCTGTGGCCTCCTTTCTGTTCCTTTACATTTGACCTTGTGGGAGCAAATAAATGCCAACTAGATGGACATTCGCTTGACAAACCAACGGTTTTCAGGAGACTTCCATTCCGAGGAAATTTCATGTGGTAATCATGTAAGGTCAGATTCTGCCACCACAACTGATAATGAGAAGGGAGAGTGTTTTGTTACTAGTCAGCTGTTCACAGGTAATCTCCAAGGGAGCAGACTCTGTCCAGCCTCAGTGAGGACAGTCATGCATTAGTCACCTCAGTGACCCAGCGACCTCTCTGTTACAAATACATACATTACAAGTTATATAACCCTCCCCTCTTCTGTTTTATTGACAATCCACAACTGAAATTCATGGAACCAATTTGACATGGATTTTAACTACTGATGAACTTCTATTGATTGGTGTGTTGCTAGATGCGTTGCCTCTTACCCATTAAATGCTCAGTGCATGCCCATATGTTGCTTCTTTTTGCATTGAATTCAACATCCAACCTTTCCTGCATTCCCAGGGAATGTGAGGAAGCTGCTAACACTTCGGGATGGATTGATGTCTCAAGTGCAATGGCACACAGCTCATGCATGTCGCTCCACTTTACTCCAAAGCTATGAATAGGAGTCACTTTACTTTCATGCAGATCAAGGAGTAGATCTGTTCTGTCAAAGCAGCCCAGAGGCCCCCAAAAGCAGTGAGTCGAGTGAAACCAGTGCTGGCATTAGCAGCAGGAAGAGGAGGAAGTAGAAATGAAAATTAAGGTTGAGGACATTTTAGAAGAGACAGTATGAAGGTTTGTATAATGTGACAGGGCTGGTTTCTCTTGGTATAGCATGCTACCTGAATCCCATTTCTTTGACAGAGGAGTTCTCGTTTGAGTTCACATCATGTCACTTATATCCTCTAAGCGCTTAATCCTGCATAAGTGATAAAGTGTCACAATGCTTTTATGTTCCTTTTGCTAGGTTTGGCCAGGGAATTTATTCACATTCAGGCTTAGATTCAGTTTTGATGCTGAAAGCAGACATGGGCAAAATCAGGACTGTTTTTTGTTTTAAAAAAGATGGGAAGAATGTTCTTTTGCCAAGGCTTGAGAAACAAGCCTGAAGGTGAGAAAGACACAGTCTGTTCCCAGCTGTGCCTCTGACTTAATTCTTTATGTTCCTGCTATCCTCCTCAAAAAGTACAAAGTAGTTTAGCATACATAGGTCAAAATGTGACTCATCAAAGTACATGACAGGGAGGCCAGATACTGCAAAATGCCACTATTGCAAAGCCTAAACCAGGCTTTTTCACGTGCAGGCCCTAAGTATCTTGCCTGTTGCCTGTATTATCCAGATTACAGCTGGTGCTCTGGTATTGGGATTTGGGTTACAGCATAACCTTTTTCCAGCCTCTATCTACTTATCACTGACAGACTTGTATTTGGAATACTCATAATTGAGCCAAACTTGCATTTTTGAAACTTCTACATAACAAGTTATTGCTCCACAAAGAAAGCAAATTAATCAAATTGGTAATTAAAAAGTTCTCAAATGCCAAACTGAAATGTAAGCGAAGGAGTGGCAGATTTCCGCTGGAAATCCATGAGGATGTTAGATGGAAGTGTGCTACCAAGGTATTGGCCACCGTGGGATATAGATACTGTGCTGTGCCTTGTCAGAGCAACAAGTAACACAGATGCAGGCGGTTACAGCTGTGCTGGACTGAAATCTAGTCTCTTGGATCCAGCAATTCAGAAGGTTTCATGTGTCACCAGCAATAAATAATGTGAAATGAACAAAGACATCAACTTTTTTTTATACATGCACGTGGGCGTGTGTGCTTATATGTGTGTAAATGCATATATATAGTGTATATATAGAGAAGTGAACATTCTTAAAAGCTATATATGTATATGTGTAGCATCTTATACATATAAATATATGGTCCATCATTCTAATTCCATGCAAAACTGCACTATAATAACCATTGTGGTTTATAAGATCACACTTCATATATGCATGACTCACTGGCTTCATTCATGTTTCCATATGTATGTAGAAACATAGCAAAGCAGACATTCCTAGAGACATTGCAGGACAACCTCATTGAGATGGACATTCTCACCTCCTCCCGACATGACGGTGCTTACAATGATGGGTATGTGACACTTACGTGGTCTTCCTGTTTACTGTACAGTCATTATGATCCTTGCATGAAAGCATTTGGTCGTATCAGTGATGTTTAAGGGCAACACCATTGCTGGCCTCTTCCAAGATGGCTTTAAAAAAATGAAGTTCTGGGGCTTGGAGCACTGCGTCCTGTACATATTAATGAGAGCCTCATTAATATGCTAGTGAGCCACAGCATGCTGTTTGCATTTTTTTCCCTTGTTGTTTTGAAAGTAATTTCATTAGTAAGAAGTACCTACAGCAATTTTGAGTCCCATGTAAGCTAAGATTAATTGAATTTTCGTAAAAACCTTAAACCACTATTGTGCTGGCAGCCTGATACTTCCTTGTTAAACTGATACTTTCCACATACCTTTATCTTACAAGTGTCTGCTCGTGGTGTATGTAAGCCAAGCCTTTGATTTTGACTTAACCACTATTTTGGCATCTTTACCTAACTTTTGATCATTTTCAAGTTCTAAACAGCTTTTAACTTGACACTTAGTGCCAAAACTGTTGACCTTGTGTGGCCGTTTCTAATTTGGTAGCCATCATTAACTGAAGATCTAATTGGTGTGCTTGAACACTGCAGGTACCTCTTTGCTCAGAACAGATACATCTGTGTCTAAATAAATACTTTCCAAAACACAGGATAGTATCTGACTCTGTTAAAATTAATGTTTTGTTGTAGAGCATTAATAGAAATAATGACCCTTTCTCTAATGCTCAGCAGTCATGCTTACAATACCAGTAGAACCATGGCTGTAACACTACAAACACCTATTTCGGAAAATTATGTGTTACTTTACTGGCTTTTCTGCATGGTGATGTTTCTGCATGTGACATTTGCCCCTGTGTCTGCGCAAGTGAATTCAAGGGGAAAATAGAGTCACATCTTCATCTGGTATAATCCACTGGCTTGACTGACTCCCATGGATCCATGCTGACTGCATTTATACTGGCTGCAAATCCAGGCCCGTAAACCATGGCAGAAGGTGCAGACTGCACTGGGGCTGTTTCTCAGTCCTCACAAGCTGGATTTTTGTTTTACATCAGCATGGTGATAGACGATTCAGATCTGTTTCCCAAGTTTCATTCCCGGAATTTGAATGGCTTTGTACTTCATGATGTCCCACTCAAATTTAAGTTTTTCATTTAAGATTCCCATGGAGAGAACTCCCATTGGGACATTTCATTTCAGGAACTCATGGACTGCAGTGGGTCCTTTTTGTGCTGACTTTCCTGAGTCTCACACAAGGTCCTCATAGGCTGGCGCTCAGGCTGCGTTTGTAGTAATGGGCAAAATTCGGTGCTTCCCAATGTGTCACTGGACAGGGAACCCTGTTGCTTTGACAGTAATTCACACGTTTAAACGTAGGCATCAAATTAAGGTGTTCTTGACTGCTTTCTGGAAGCAGGTGCCTCTCCCCACTGGCAATACGCAGGACTTGCATTCTGGGCTTTGGTGCTTTTGGCCATGCCGTTGTCTGACACTTAAATTTGCCATGTGGGGACAGTGTGAATTTTCCCCTCCGTGACAATTTGGGTGCTACGGAATGGCTTAAGCTCTCTTTCTGCATCTCCATTCACCGATGCCATACAAAAAACGCTCTCATGCAGTGATCAATGAATTGGTAAACACCCTCCTCTCTTTAATCCGACCTACGCTCCTCTTCAGTCTCCGTAGGGCGTTTCTGTGGGAGCGTGAGCAGGCCCCCGGTGCTGCCCGTGCCACCAGTCTGTCGTAGCTGTGCTTGGGGTATTCATCTCACTCTGGTGCCAGCTCTTCCACAGAGGGGACTCCTGCCCTTCAAGAGTTCTCTGTGGCATTGTTGGCTTTGTGGTTTTGTTATGTTCTGTTTTCCTTTACTCTGTGTGACTTGCCTTTGATTTTTATTCTTCTCCTTCGTGCATGCCATCCATGTCCGTAGCCAGCGTTGTGTGGAGCTGCTTTCCTCGTCCCAGCAGCAGTCACCATCTTCCCACCCCACGTCTCCCTCGGCTTCAATTTGTGTGAGGAGTCACTTGCTGTTGGTCTTTCTTCCCTCAGGCACTTCCTGTTCAAACCTGGAGGCACTTCTCCCCTTTTTTGTACAACATCGCCAGGATATCCCTTGACGTCCAGCACTGTGTACTCACCTCCCCCTAGGCCCCTTCCCAGAAGTACCTTCTCTAGGCCTGCCTTTAACCTGAAGAAACCCTATAAGTACTGTAACTGGAAATGTGCTGCTCTGAGTGCCATTGTCATCTCAGTCACGCTGGTGATCCTGCTGGCATATTTCATAGGTAAGCTTATTTCTGTTTTGTTTTTTTTTTTTTTCCTGCTTTTCTTTCATTTCTCTACAAACCCACCCATAACACTAATGTATGGGAAGCAGAGGGCCAAGATCGTGGTAAAAAGTGATGGGAAAGTGATGAAATAAGGCCTCCGTTGACTTAATTGTGGTTGCAGTGCTGTGGTAGGGAGCCTAACACATGTCATAGAGCCAGGAGAGCTTAGTAAATCATGAGTCATATGTTGTGCTCCCTTCAGTTGCACAGAATGCTTACATTCTGCAGAGGAAGGTGTACATGGAGTGAAACAAACCCACCAGGTTTTCTCAAAGCAGCCCATTAAAACAGTCAGCGAAGCCCATGTACCAATCACAGTCACATCCAGGTCCGTGGGAGTTCTCTGCTCTTGACTTTGATGGGACAGGGTCAGAACCAAGATCCCAATACACAAAAATGAGGGTTTAGTCTATTTTTTGGTGGTACATCCTTGCTATTTATATTGAAGGTGATAGGGTGACCGGGAGGATGGAGGTCTGAATTTAGATTGTGGTCCCACAGGGCCTTTTTTTGAGTAGGGGGAGTTGGGGAAATTTGCTGCTTGGGTGCCAAAGCAGTGGATTTTTCTTTAGCAGTGCACGATCTGAATTTCTTTGGTTTATAAGGGTTGTCAGTGTTTATTGCAAAAAAAAAACATTCTCAGTGTTTGTTGCAAAAGTAATTGAACTGTTAGAAGTGAAAATTGTATTTTTCAGCCTGTAAAGCTAGGGTGTTACCATTACTTTTCCTTCAGTTAGATTTGATATTTGTGTTATAAATGTCTTACAAAGGTCCGTTCCTAGACTTCTATTTTAAACTCTCAGTGGTGCAACCTCTAGTCGTCAGAGACTTACAGATGTGATCATGGGTAAAAAAGCCCATTTCTCATGACACAAATGAGTCTTTTTGATTTCGCTGTGACTTCCTGTACACTAATGATCTATAAAAGCTTGTGGTTAGAATTACAAATCTTAGCCTGGATCGAAAGATTTTTGCTTTCATTTCACATGAGTATAATTAGCACTACCACAAAGGATTGCTTTTACTGTGTTCCTTTTATGTACACTTCTTTAATGACTGATACTTTTCCACTTCTGCCTTGCATCATACTCTGGTCACTTTTATGTCTCCTGTAAGAAGAGCAGGAATGATTAATTAACCAACATTAAATCAGCAGCAGTTTGATGAAATATGCAGTCAATTTTCATCATTTGCTATGTACATTTGGACTCGCCTTTCTCATTTGTCTGGTATTCTCCTTATGCCCCGAACACGGTTCCTTTGGACATTATCTCAGTGTGTCAGAGGAGTATCGTTATAACTCAGAGGAGCAGTGCCTGTTCATTCTGACAGAGTAGGTGTGTGCTGTTTGATAGATTGAGAAGAGTTCGTTTTGCCACTCGGTATTCTCCAACTCCAAAACCTTTTTCAGAGTTCCGAAAAGATCAGGATCCTGTTTAAAATCACAGTTAATGTGGTTAAAAGGTAGGTCCACTGAGTGCTCTCCCATCTTTTTCTTCTTCATTCAAATGAAATCTCTGGCATTTGCCAGACTCCACGGATGGCTGGCAAGGTGCCAGAAATGCTGATCAGGTTGAACTGCTGTAATTATGGGTCATAATTACTAATTTCTAAAGGAACTATCAATTATTAAAAATCAAATTCGATGGTTCAGTTCAGCATAAACATATTTAGCAAAGATTGTCACTACCAGACCCAGTGTTCTAATCAACAAGCAAAAAGGCAGATATTTAATTAGATTTTGATGAAAAATTGTGTTTAATTTCAAGTATAATCAATTATTAATTACTGTAATGAGTGACTCTGGTGGGGTTTACTAATTAACTCATTTAAAAATTATGAATAACCTTTTCATTTGTAATTATTTTCTACATCCTGTCAAGTTGGAGACAAGAATTGTATCACCTAACCCAAAGGAAAAAAAATGAATCGGGGAGTCAAAATGTTTGTACTTTCACTAACTTAAGATGAGATACTTTGCATTTTGATAAAAACCCATGCAGTTCTTAACAGGAACTGATTTGTTCTTTAAAATGACCTGGTCTGTTTGCAAAACAAATTACTGTTTTTCCTCCGGTTTGTGGGGGGTTTCTCCCTGTATTTGCGTAGTTGCGTTTTCTTACAGATATCTTTCCTCATTTAAGCAGTATCTTGCTCTTTTCAGTGCCATGGGGACTATTTGAGTGGTAAGGTATAACTTAATCATGAGTAAGAAGGTCTAATCTATATAACAGTTCATGAGTGTTGGGAATTTGGCTACTTTCCAGCTGCTCTTGTTAGTTAAAACAACCATAGAAATTATCTTTTTAATGACCATTTTCATCCTCCAAAGCAAACTGAGGTCATTGGAAAGACTCCCAGTTAAGTGAATGGACTTTGGATTGAGTCCCATGGCAGTGGCTTGGCATTTACTCTATTTTTTCAAACACTGATCAGTTAATGGAAATACTTCAGAGTAATATCCAGGGGTTCAGGATGCTCTTCACAGTATCAGGAACATCACAGTCCTCCATTTAATTAATAATAAAAACTACAGGCAGGCCTTACCTACCTGTACAAGCGTGTGGAGCTAGAGACATCAGGGGATACATGAGGGACCCTGCTACTGGCAATACTTTTTGTGTGGCAGATGCTCAGACACAACTGCGATGGGCAACCATCTGAGGCAGGCAGAGCTGCATGGAAACAATGAGGCATTGGGTCATTTCTGAAGTTTTTTGCTGAAGCCAGTTTATTTTTTAAATTCATCTGAAGCACTTGCTAAATCATTTGTTTAAAGCTAAAAAGCAGAGTTTCCATTATTTTATGAAAGTCTTTATGGTATTTAATAGTCTGAGGTTCATTTATCTTGCTTGCTTTTTTTTTTTTTTTTTTTCAAAAGAAGAGAGGAGGCATAAATAGAAGTCCATGGAAGCTGAACGGCTGGTATCATTTGTCAACACTGTGATCAAGCTGAAGGTTTTACAGGGCTGAGTCACTGGTCTGGAGAGATAATGACAAACAAAATATAACAGGGTGTATTAAACACCAGAAGCTGGTTTTCATTTGAATTAACCAGCTTTTGATTGACTTGTTGCCACCTTTTCAAATATTCAGAGACACACACTAAGGCAGTGGCAACAATGCACATCAAAATTTTGCACACACAGAGCTTATGCAAATCTCATGAGCTCCACAGAAGCTTGTCTCATGGGGTGAGAAAACCAAAGAGAAAAGCAGTGGCAGATTGGGGCTGTAACATTAAAATGGCAGGAACGACACTGCTGGAACCACTGAAATGAAAGGCCTCTTTTAAGCAGCTTGTAACTGACCTGCAAATTTGCTGTTCCAGGAGGTTGTGAAGAGACACCACTTAAAAATTAAATCCCGCATTTTAGGACTGTCCGTTCAATTGACAGCTAAACAAGGAAAATTTTCACAGCTTTTGCTGGGATGTGATGGGGTCTGTATGCCAGGGAGCTCTGCCTTGGAGGGCTCATTCATAGTGAAAATCTTATGGCAGAGATAATACCATGAGGTATGTTGTTATCCAAGTACTATTCCAGAAGAGTTTCTGTACCTGGTAGATGCCAGACCTGCTAGCATAGCACCGTGAAGAATCTCTGACATTGCTGTACTGCTTGGAAGTAAGATTTACAGAATCACAGAATCATCTAGGTTGGAAAAGACCTTGAAGATCATCCAGTCCAACCATTAACCCAGCACTGACAGTTCCCAACTCCACCAGATCCCTCAGCGCTATGTCGAGACGACTCTTCAACCCCTCCAGGGATGGGGACTCCGCCACCTCCCTGGGCAGCCCATTCCAACACCCAACAACCCCTGCTGGAAATAAATGCTTCCTAATATTTAGTTTAAACCTTCCCTGGCACAACTTGAGGCCATTACATCTTGTCCTATCACATATTACTTGGTTCAAGAGGCTCATCCCCAGCTCTCTGCACCCTCCTGTCAGGGAGCTGTAGAGAGCGATGAGGTCTCCCCTCAGCCTCCTCTTCTCCAGACTGAACCCCCCCAGTTCCCCCAGCCGCTCCCCAGCAGACCTGTGCTCCAGACCCTGCCCCAGCTCCGTTGCCCTTCTCTGGCCACGCTCGAGTCATTCAATGGCCTTTTTGTAGTGAGGGACCCAAAACTGAACCCAGGAATCGAGGGGCGGCCTCCCCAGTGCCGAGTACAGGGCTCAGATCCCTTCCCTGTCCCTGCTGGCCACGCCAGTGCTGACACAAGCCAGGATGCCATTGCCCTCCTTGGCCCCCTGGGCACACTGCTGGCTCATGTCCAGCCGGCTGTCAATCACCCCCCCCCAGTCCCTCTCTGACTGGCAGCTCTCCAGCCACTCCTCCCCAAGCCTGTAGCCCTGCTGGGGGTTGTTGTGGCCCAAGGGCAGCCCCCGGCATTTGCCCTCAGTGAAACTCCCCCAGTTGGGCCCAGCCCATGGCTCCAGCCTGTCCAGGTCTCTCTGCAGAGCCTCCCCACCCTCGAGCAGATCAACACTCCCACCCAGCTGGGTGTCACCTGCAAACTGACTGAGGGTGCCCTCGATCCCCTTGTCCAGATCATCAATAAAGATGTTAAACAGGAGTGGCCCCAAAACCGAGCCCTGGGGGTCACCTCTCATGACCAGCTGTCAATGGGATTTAACTCCGTTCACCACAACTCTTTGGACCCGGCCATCCAGACAGTTTTTACCCAGCAAAGCGTGTGCTCATCCAAGCCTTGAGCAGCCAGTTTCACCAGGAGAATGTTGTGGGAAATGGTGTCAAAGGCCTTACTAATGTCAAGGTTAACAACACCCACAGCCTTTCCCTCATGCAATAAGCAGGTTGCCCTGTCGTAGGAGGAGATCAGGTTTGTCAGGCAGGATCTGCCTTTCATAAACCCGCTGACTGGGCCTGAGCATCTGGCTGTCCCTCCTGTGTTGTGTGATGGTACTTAGGATGCGCTGCTCCATCAGCTTCCCGGGCACCAAAGTCAAGCTGACAGGCCTGTAATTTCCCAGATCATCCTTCTGACCCTTCTTATATAGGGCATCACATTGGCCAATTTCCAATCAGTCGGGACCTCCCCGGTCAGCCAGGACTGCTGGTAAATGATGGAAAGCAGCTTGGTGAGCACCCAGCCAGCTCCTTCAGCACCCTCGGGTGTATCCCGTCTGGTCCCATAGACTTCTGTGTGTCTCTGAGATGTAGCAGGACACTGACTGTCTCCTCCTGGATTGCAGGGGGCTCGTTCTCCCAATCTCTGTCTTCTGGCTGAGGAGGCTGGATTCCCTCAGTACAACTGGTCTTGTTATTAAAGACTGAGGCAAAGAAGGCATTAAGCACCTCAGCCTTCTCCTCATCACTTGTTACTGTGTTTCCTCCTGTCTCTAGCAGGGGATGGAGGCTCTCCCTGGTCTTTCTTTTGCTGTTCACATACTTATAGAGACATTTCTTGTTGTCCTTGATTGCTGAAGTCAGATTAATTGCCAGCTGGGCTTTAGACCTCCTGATTTCCACCCTGCGCAGCCTCACAGCATCTTTTTAATCACTGTGAGTGGCTAGCTCCTTCTTCCAAAAGCTGTAAACTCTCCTTTTCTCTCTGAGATGCAGCCAAAGCTCCCTGTTCAGCCAGGGTGGTCTTCTCTGTCACCAACTTCTCTTAGAGCAGCTGGGGACCGCCTGCTTCTGAGCCATTGAGACTTCCTTTTTAAAGAGCTCCCAGCCTTCTTGGGCCCCTATGCCCTTCAGGACCATCTCCCAAGGGATCCTGTCAAGCAGATGCCCAAACAAGACAAAGTCAGCTGTTTGGAAGTCCAGGATGTCAGTTCTGCTGCCCCCTCTCATGGCCTCCCTGATAGAGAACTCATTATTTCATAATTGCTGTGCCCTAGTCATCCTCCAACCACCACATCACACACCAGTCCTTCTCTGTTCACAAGGAGGAGATCCAGCAGGGCACCTTCTCTGGTTGGTTTACTCAACAGCTGAGTCAGGAAGTTATCTGTCACACATTCCAGGAATCTCCGGGACTGGTCCTGCTCTGCTGTGTTATGTTTCCAGCAGATGTCTAGGAAGTTAAAGTCTACCACAAGAACAAGGGCAAGCGATGTGAGATTTCTCCTAAATGCCTATAGAATATTTCATCCACTTCTCTGTCCTGGGTGGGTGGCCTATAGTAGACTCCCACTACAACATCTGCCCTGCCTTCCCCCTGATTCTAATGCAGACACTCCACCATGTCTTCACTACACTTGTGCTCAAAGCAATCATAACAGTCCCTGACATACAAGACCACCCCACCACCTCTCCTTCCTTGTCTGTCCCTCCTAAAGAGCTTGAAGCCATCAGTTGGCGCACTCCAGTCATGGGAGACATCCCACCATGTTTCTATAATAGCCACGACATCGTAATTTTCCTGTTTCATCACGGTTTCAAGCTCCTCTTGTTTGTTACCCATGCTGTGTGCATTGGTATACATGCACTTCAGATGGGCTGGTGTTCTGCCCCCTTCCCCCTTCAAATCTAGTTTAAAGCTCTGTCAATGAGCCCAGCTAACTCCTGCCCCAAGATCCTTTTCCCTCTCTAGGACAGGTGCATCCCTTCTAATGCCAAAAGGTCTGGTGCCCTGTATACCAACCCATGATTGAAAAATCCAAAGCCCTGACGGTAACACCAGTCTTGGAGCCACAAGTTCATCTGTTGAGTTCTCCTGTATTCTTCTGCATCCATCCTCCCAACTGAAGGGATGGAGGAGAACACAATTTGTACCCCCGACCCCTTAATCAGTTTCCCCAAGGACCTGAAATCTCTCTTCATTGCTTTAGGACTTCTGGTAATGTCATCGCTACCTACCTGTAAAACTAAGATGGGTAGTAGTCCTTGGGTCTCACTGGAGCAGGGAGTTTTGCTGTGAGGTCCTTGACCTGGTTCCCAGGGAGGCAGCAGACTTCCCTATGAAGTGGGTCTGGTCTGCATATGGGGGCTTCGACACCCCTCAGAATGGAGTCACCCACTACAATGACTCAATTTCTGAGTTTAGCAACAGAAAAGACCTGTTTGATTGTCCAGATCTCCATGCCCAGCAGCTGTTTGGCTAGATCTGTGGAACAGTTTCTAAGTGAATTAGTGATGGAGAATAGTTTCTTTCTTCTGAAACAGAAGGTATTATCCTCTGCCTGATGTAGATTCCAGACTAGATGGAAGTACAATTTGATGTAGTTAGGCACTTGCAATTTTCCTATACTTAGGCATGTGCTGCGGTCGCATTGCATGAACAGCAAGAAAGATGGGCATTTGATTTAGATTAAAGTTAAGGCTGGAAAACATATTATGAAGCCAAAACAGTCATTCATTTGATTGGAGTCAGAGCGCTCTCTACTTTTCAGCTCTGTGTTCGTTTGAACTCTGTACAGATGCAGCTTCACTTAAAGAACAGTGTTGCTTGCTACAGGCAAAATGCTTTGACAGTAAAACTGTGCTAGAACTATGATGTGTTTATAAAGTGTCTTTCTTTTTATTGTCTAAAAATCACCCTGAAAGCTAACTTTAGCTCGGTTGGTCCATGATTCTTTGATGCTATGTAATAAACCCAATTTAAAGCAGCTCTCCAAAGTTCTTAGCTCTCTAAGTAGTTAGCTATGGATGTAGAGTATACCGAGTACCATGGTGTTTATGTGCCACTTGAGAACAATAAGAAAAGTTGCTAATGCTTAATTATTAAACCTGAGCTATATCTATTAATCCTGCATTTATACCTTGATATCAAGTTTTTTATTCAAGTTGATATAAACCAATTTATTACCCTGTCAAGAAGCTTATTTCATTTTCTGCTTTAATATTTCTTTTCTGGCCCCAAACTGTTCTATTTTGCTACTGTGGCCATTTGTTCCTTTGATTTACAAGAATCTTTCAATGTTTTCTATTTCAATCTTATCTTAGATAAAATGCAGAAATGGTAGCTCAACAATTTGTTCTAGCAAAGCCTTTACATTATGAAGTCAAACTGTTACCTAAAGAGGAGCTGTGAGGTCCTTTCTTGGTTCTTTCACATCTTCACAAAATCATTGCACACAGTTCACTCCGTAACTTTGGGTCTCATTTAATTAATTTTACCCTTAATCTATAAAACTGTCAGAACCAGTCTGAAAGGTGCTATAGTGTTACCAGTAACTTATTTTATGTATTTTAGATGTTTGTGAAACATAATATTTCCGGATACTGGTTGAGAGGGACCGTCATCATGACCCATCACTACCATTTTTATCTTTTACAGGAGAACGTGAACATGTGGCATTTTTCTGTTAAAGCTGGCTCTCATTATACCGAATGCATACGAGCATGGTTAGTGCCACTCCCTTACTAAGTCATACAGTTTAAATGGCATCGAGCTGTTTCTTTCATCCCCAGTGTCATTTGGGAAATACAGGCCTTATTCTTCTCATGCACGTACTCCTGTTAAACTGCAACAACTCCATTTAGTTTAGCACTGGCTCAAATGCAGTCAGAGCCAATGGCATTGGTCCCAGTGTCTGCAACGGGAGCTGGACCAGCCCTGGGAAAGTTTTTATATATTTCTGATTCTGGAGATTGACTTGACTAAAGGCAGAATACACATCAAGACAGATGTTGACCCTTTGGTCCAATTTTGAATGGTCTTATTGTTGTTGCCTTTGTTGTCGAGCTCCAAATTTTGCCCCTGTAAATTATCTCGGGAAGACTGAGACATGAAAATAGTCTTAGCCCCGTGAAGAGATGCCATCAACATGAGCTTCTGTCTGATCATTCAAAAGTGCACCGAGTTGCAGGAATCTTTTTGCATTGTTTGTTCCGTAGCAGAGAGATTGGAAGGTCGCAGGGCTTTGTGCTAACTTCACTCACACTTCACTCTTGTTAAGGAACAACTGAGGGCAGCTGCTGTGTGTAAAGTTTACAAGAGGCTGGTTGAGTAGCACCAAGCTCAGGAAAGCTGCCTGTGGGAATCTGGCAAAAGAAACTTTCCCTGGTCAGATCCACAGTGAAATAGTAAATCACTCAAATGTTTCAGCCCCTTTACTGACATTCCTGTATCTTCCTCTCCACATGCACACACAATCAGTGTTGTTCCAAGCACAGATAGATCCTCAAACTAGAGCTCACTATAGCTACCTTAAGGAATGTTATGGATATCTTTTGACCGATATGACCAAGAAAAAGTGTTTGGTTGTTAGCACACTACCTGTACACAAGATAGTAATCATCAGAGAAGTGAGAAAGACACAAAATTAAACCAAGACGGGCCCTATTTAGTCTTATATTTCACAGTTTTGTTGACTTTTGTTGCAGGTTTAGGTGCATGGTGATATGAATATTAACTCAGATCTTATTTTCCGTCACCTGCAAAGTCAAAAAGAGCTGTTTGTATTATTAAAGAATTGTGTGCATCTTTTTTATGGTTTGGATTTTGCGCTGTATGTTTGGATAGCAGCTACGATTAGCTTCATAGTTTAGAGCAAAGGAAGTACAAGTGATTTAACTGCAGCTTTAAAATAAAGGTGCTAAAGGTACAAGATCCCACTTTAAAGCTATTCTTGTAAAGATCAATTCATTCGGGTGGGTGTTAAAAAACTCATCATAGAAACTCCATTAAAGAACGTTCACTGTTTCAACTGAAATAAGATCTGTAACAGAGTTAGGAGAAATAGATGATGAGGTATGTGCTATTGAAAGACAGACGCTGCCAGAAAATAGTACTGGAAAAGGTAAAATGTCGGTATTCCATTTGATGGCAACATGGCCTGAACTCAGGCAGAATTTCTGGTTTACAAAGCAGTTAACACTTCTTCAAAGTCTATACTGGTAAAGAGCATGGTCAAGCACTGCACCTCTTAGGAACTCATTCAGTGTTTGCTGAAAGCAGGAAGAAGTAGGAAGATTCTCGTAATTTTCATTTAAAACTCTTTTCTTAATGTTCAATCTTAAAAGCCATAAACACTATTAGATCATGTAGGCTGACCTCTTAGGACACTGAAGGCTGGTAAACTCCAGTTACTTACTCTACTATTTTTACATAGGTAAGTCACATACCTACTTCAGTTCACATTTTCCCAATTTATACATGTAAGGATCTCTTTTTGGCTATAAAAATTACATCAGGATACTGTTACACAGCATCGTCTTATGCTTACTCCTCAAGTAATTTTCACTCTCTGCTTTTTAGTTGCCAGCGTCCCATTTCATGGACACAACTTGCCATCCTTTATCCTAAGGGTATAAGCTGGCCCTTGACACATTTTGTTTGAACCTTAAGCACATTTTGTTTGAATTATTCAAATTTAGTAGCTGTCCAGCTCTTCTGTTCATCTGTTCTGTCCTCTTTATTGTATTTTTCACTTGAACAGTCTTTGAGTCATCTGGATTTTTAGTCATCCATGATATTATATTTACTTATATAACATTGAAGTAAATGTTGGATAATTTCAGGCTGGCTATTAATTGTGGAATTTCACAGGAAATTTTAACATTTGATAGTTATTCACCAGCAGTGATGATTTTTAAGGTCTTTCATTTAGTTTTTAAGAACAGGTATACGTTGCTTTTCACCACTGGAAAGTTCTTGTTTCTTTAATCAAAAGTCATACCAAATTAAATCAAATGTCTTACTGAACTGTAATCTTGTCAAAAGATGAGTAACTGTTTCTTAAGATCTGATTTTCAGAAAAGCAATATGGTTGGCCTGAGTTACCATACATTCCCTTTCTTTATTCTTCATCAGTTGAATTCTGTGTTGTTTTCCATTATTTTGTCTGTAGTACGTGTCAGGCTACCCGATCGAAGTGACTTGCATCCTCTTCTTTTCCCTTCTCAAATATTTGTACAGCATTAACCCCGTTCTAATCTCTCGGTAGCTGGTTCAGTATTAATCAGTGAGTCGGATTCCTCTTCTGCTATCTCATTTACTGGGTACAAGTTAAATGAGCCTGCAGATTTAAAAATGTTTGTCCTTGTATAGATGTAGTTTAATATAATTCTTGGTTATTAATGGACTGGAAAAAACCTTATTTCCTGTGAAGTAATTGCATTATCGTATTTATTTTCAAAAACCAGAACAAAAATTCTTACTGAACACTTTAGCCTGTACTATAACACTATTATCAATTTCCCCCTTTCCATCAAGTAAATAGCTACATTGTTGCTCCGTTTACTAGGTTTCAATACACTTAAAAAATGTTCTATTGTTCTTTGGTGTTTTCAAGCCATCCATTTTTTTTTCTTCATGTCCTCATCTTCCTTTATGAACTCTCTGCATGGTCTTAGATTTATATAGATTACTCTCTGTTTCCCTATTGTTCTGGGGTTTTATATATTACTTTTTTTTTAAAAAAAAAAAAATCTGCTTATTGTTTCATTTTGACACTGAATGAAGAGGTCCTTTTGTCAAAGTCCGATCCTCTTTCATCACTGTGGGATCACTGGAAGAATGACTTCCATTTAGAAGCAGACCACCAGTATGACCGATTCTTTAACTGGTCGAAAGGAGGTTGGGGCTGTATATCCAGAGGGCTCCATCTGATCTTGGAGTTTGCATCAACATGCCATGAAACCAGCCGTCAGTCACATAACATCCCAGTTAGCCCTTTGGATGCCTGATCCTGTCTTAAATTTAACAAACTTTAATACAAGGAGGGGTGAGTTTAATTCCATCTGGTTTTGCTAAATGGTAAGATACGGGCTCTCAGCTTTTATAAGCTTTTATCAGTTGCTTTTAGTGAGTTTTTATAGTTGCTGTAAGGCTCCAGAAAAGAAAATAACAGCATGATGACACCGAGAGTGCTGGCCTTGCCTTTATGACAGTGGCACAGATGTGCTGCTATAATCTTCATTTCACGGCTTAGATTGACCTTTGCACACAGACGCTGAAAAGGAATCAATTTTACAGATCTTAATATCTACTGGAAGGAGTTCTTCTCAAGTCCATGTTTTTGTTTCATACAAATTAGTGTGAAATAACATAATTTAATTGCAGTTAAGTGGAGACAGAAATAAATGTTTCCCATAATGGGCTTGCTTTCAGTGTTTGTCATACATTTTTGTGGGTAAGTAGTCGTGAGAGTAAGCTCAGTTAGGGATGTCACTGACAGTGAAAAATATTCATCAGTTATAGTTTAGTGTTTCTCTCCTGTCCTTTTATAGCATAAATTAGAAGATGGCTTCAAAGCCTGATTTGCAGCCAGGTCACACATTTCTATTGGATATGTGCAACGATGCATTCTCTAAGGTTTTTTACCTGTAGTTAAAGTTGAGCTGTGTAGTAGATATACATCTTTATAGTGTTAAGTGAAGTGGTGTTGTTAAGTATACTACCTAGGTAACATACTAGATGACCTGTAAGATAAAGAACAAAAAATCTAATCCACTCCTTCCCTCTGTGACAAGACTTCAACACCACTGTTTATGCTGAAACTTAAAAGCTCCAAAAGGACCATTTATACAGTTCACTTTGAGATATCAGAGTCTGATGCTCAATAGATAGGTGGTTAGAGGTTGTTGAATCTCTGTGTTTAAATGAAAAACTAATAAACTCTCCCACCCATCACCAGCTTTTCCAATCTTCTGCTTTATTTGATTTTATCATACCTTAACTTCCAACCCTCTCCTTATTGCAGTCAAAAGCTTTTGCCTAGAGTGATGATGAGAAAAGCATATGTTAGCTGTTTTCAAATATGGTAGCACATAACACAGCAGCAGCATCGCACCTTGCTCGCCTAGTACAACTGTAGCATCACTTCATTATGCAAAGAGACTCTTTAAAAAGCAAAGCAGAATGAGGCAGTTAGCAGAGATGATGGCTATGCTTACACTAAGTATTTCAAAAGATACTCTAATTGGACTATCAGTGGAGCAGAATCTCATTTAATTATGGCAGAAATGATAATGAAATCAAGTATCAAAAGGGCTTCCTGAGGCTTTCGGTGAAAAAAATCCCACAGTCTAAACATAATGATATTGCAAACATTATCAATCCAAGTGGTCAGTAGCAGTTTGTTTATATTAGTATCTTCTTCAGTCAAGCTGGATCATGGGCTACTCCAGGTTGTGAAACATGCACGTGGGACCATTCTGGGCATCCAGCTGGTCCAGAATGGGTGCATTTCTATAGTGTGAAACTCTTATGGATGGTCATACCCAAGCTATTTGTTGAGAATGATCTCTGGTCCTTGCTAGCTGTACTGTGCACAGGAATTGAGAAGGTATTGGCTGACCAGAGCCAAAATCATGTGGTAGAGTCCCTTCTAACAAATCAGTGGTATAGACTATCTAAAGTTACACTGCTTAGTACTGTTTAATTCACTGCTACCAACGTAGTCTTTGGGGATGAAGGGATGAGGCAGTGTACTATGTCTCCGAGCAAGCGCTTTGATGCAGTCGTATTTAATAATGAAAGAAAATCATCATGGCCTAAGTAATCACAGGTGAACATACCCTAAATAAACTCGTGAGAGTAAGGGTCTGGATTCCTACTGCCAATGTAGTCATTTCCACATGCAAAACTTTGCTGTTGGATCTAGTATTACTTTATATTCATATTTCAGAAGCATGGAGGTAATGGAGAATCGTGACACTTCTATTAGGAAGAACAAACAATAGTGTGTGCTTTATCTTATCCCTGATCCACCCAGAGTTGGCTGCCACAAAACTAGAAAATCTGAGTTCACACATGCTCACTAGGGACCTATTTAGAATGCAGTAGCAAAAGAGTCTGCACTGAGTGTATGCCTTCCCTTTCCAACCCCCTCCTACTGCTACCAACCAGGCTGCACATATGGCATCCCTAGAAAGCAATTGAACATGCTACAATGCTGGAGTTGCCAGGGTTGAGTGGCAATTTCGGTGCAATTGTTCTGCTCAGCGTTGGGCCAGTGGAAAAAAAAATAGCCTGTGATGAGGGAATTAAAGACTATTACAGAGTACATATGCATACAGGGACTGATCTAAAAATCACACAAGCAATCTTAATTCTGTTCTTTGCTCACTTTTGAGTGCTTGACTTGGCGAACTTTGAGTTTCTTTAGAAAATGCTTTTTTTAGATGTAATTAAATGTAGAGATGGCTGTGGGTCTTTTAAGAGAACACTGTGGGTTGCACTTGCCAGCACTTGCCTTAATCTATGTGCTGGATTTAGTTCTGAGTCCAAGGGAACAAATCATCAGGTTGTGTTAAGTTTCGTTATTGCAAGAGCTTTTCACACTGATCTGAACCATTCACTTAGATTTATAGTACCTGAAAGTACTGTGCTGGATTTTGCGCATGGTCTGGTCTGGGGACAGAAAAAAATTCTAGTGTCATTAATTGTGCTGTGTCACCCACTTTATCAGCTTTCCCAGACTGTACATTTGTATCCATTTGCTGAACTTTTGTACAGGATAAAAAAAAAAAAAAAAAAAAAAAAAAAACTGTTGGAACAATCGGCTTGTTTTTCAAGTTTATGTAAAGAAAAGTTAGAAAAATAAATGAAAACCTTCTTAGTCTGCTTTAAACATTCCTATCCGTTTGTCATCTGAAGTAGTTAAAACAGTGAGATGCTCCTGAATACATGTGCAGATTAAATTTTCTCAGATCTCTTCCAAAAGTCACCAAGCCAATAGGATTATGCATTGGAGCTCAGTTTTGTTGATGCTGATGAGCATTCTGGCCCTGATCTACGAAATGTGGAAATTTGTTCTGAGTTTGAAGCACTTCCATCATGCTCTTAAAGTCACTAGATTGACTCCAGCTAAGTAAAGCTCAAGTTAAACCTCTGCTTTGGACATCAAGGGATTCTGAGCTTGTAGTTTTGTTATTTTTTTCTTCCATCAACTAGCACAGCCCAACTGGGGCTCCAGTGCTATTAGAATGTGCATGGTGACTAATAACACTAATGCAGTTTTCAGCTGATTTTAGGATTAAACCGCAAGCAGTGCTCTCAAATCGTTTACTTGTCTTTATAATAAAATCATATTCGTGTTCAGAAGGATAGATGAGCAGGCAGCCATCTGAGAGATCAGCTCACGCATCACATTTTCCAACAATATTTCGATCTTAACCCTTAAACTGGGATACTAGATTTAAACTCTGACCCCACCTCTCGTGCTGGGGTGGTAGACGACAGGTGTTTGTGACTTTTACACAGCAAACTGTATTTTTTAGACTTTTAAGCAACCTATTATATTAATTGGGGAAAGCAGGTTTTCTGACAATATCTGGTAGAGATAATAAGGAAGGAAATGTGAGAGGTTGTTGATTTACCTATGTAAATTACACCCTTTTAATAAGGATCTCACAGTTTATATGTGTCTAATGAAACGGCATTTGTAAAATTATACTGTCCACAACAGGCTAGCTCAGAATTTCAGTAATTGCAAAGCAAGGTAGGAGGCCCTCTGGTAGGGCTGCCTGTCCTCATTTCTCTAATTGAAGTGAGTACCCCAATGGGAAAACCATTATTTCTAATATTATATACACAAATTAAAACTCCATTTAGAGGTACAGTGGGACCATCTTATAATTGACTTTGATCTTGAAGAAATATCTCTAGTAATATTTATAGTAATATGGTCTCTGCCAGAAAGGGTATCTAGACAGGAAAATATTATTTTACTGAGAAAGGACTGAGCATGTGTAACACCAAATTTACTAGAGCTGTGGGGGCTGAAATAATTTTCTTCAGTGCGGTAAGCTGCCTAATAGCAGCAAAGTGTTGCTGAGGTCCATCTTTTAACTTCCAATTCTACTTTCACAGTGGTGTAGATGGTGAAGGAAATTACAGGTTGTATTTAAGCAGACAGCTCCTTGGATAAGCCACACCATTTTTATGTCTTTTTTTTTTTTTTTTCGATAGGTTGACACTTTAAAAAATCCTCCTTAAAATGCCCGTAAAAAATATTTAAATACACCTATTTAAAACTGCATTTTCTCTTTCCTGAAGGAAATTATGAGCATCCAACAAGCTGCTGTAGCACTGGAGGGGCCAGTGATCATCTATTAGCGGTTTGAATGGACAGGCAATCACTTGAAAGTCTTTGATCCCCAGGGATAATTAGGAAGACATTGAATAGGAAGTGCTGACTCTTTGCATTGAACAACATTGAGTTTAACTGCTTCATTTTATAACATGTCTTTCTAGTCACTTCCTTGAAAGTTTCAAAGAAATGTGTTGCTTCAGCTGGAAGCTTTTTCTCTTCCCTATTAAGAGCAATTGGGAACTAAATTAAAATATGAATTGTTCTCCTAAGAAGGAACTAACACTATTTGGTAGACTATCTGCTTCTATCCTGGAAATCTTTGATACAGCTCTTCAGTCAGGAAGGGTCAAAGAATAACTGGTTTGACAAATCAAAGCAAGTAAATGCACTTGCGCCCAGGACTTTAGGTGGTTACCACAATGCTTTGTTTTCCCAAGAGGCAGTTCCTGCTCTGGTGGTAAAATTTTAAAAGGTAGGAAGCTCTCCATCATTTGAATTCCTCCTTTGCACATGGTGATTCTGATTGGGGGAAGGAGGAAACCTCGATTATCTCTGAAAGAGCTGCTCCTGGAACTTGCCCAGTTTGCTCTCTGAATGTGGAGGAATGGTCAGGGAGCAGGCAGGGTCCCAGGTAACACAGGGTGTATCCCATGGCACGTGTCTGCACTGAGCTCTCTGTGAAAGCACCTGCCTCTTACTCTAGGACATCTGAGGTCTGAAAAAAAAAACCCTGCAAACAAGCGTAACACAGCTATCTCTCACTTTTATCATCTAAATCCTTCATCCTAATCCCTTCAGCCAGGGATGGGTGAACACGGATTCTCCAGTTCTCAGTACAAAGTACTAACAGCCCAGCCTGTCAGTGTCTTCATCCCCAGGCTGCGAAGGAGGCTTGTAAACCCTTTTTTTCTCATTGAAGGTGAATCACTGAGCAGTCCGGAAGGAGCGCAGATGGGGAATTTACAATAGTGAGCATTACCCTAAATGTCCCTCCTTCTGCCTTTTTTTTTTTTTTATTTTTCTTAACTATCGTCTTGTGTCAAATAAATCAACAGGCCAGGAAGCAGAGCTATGGGACCTCCCAGCCACAACCTGAAAGTCTTCACTTAAACAACATGTAATCAAGCTGCCTTTTGGTCTCCGTTCCTTTGTGACCTATTAATTTAACATTTCTAACTGCGCAGCAGCCCCAATCCAGCTGGGTTTTGGAGGGCACTGTGTGCAGGACTCTCTGTTCCCACATGGCTGCAGTCCTGTCCTGGTGTGCAAGCTCACATTCATTTGGGCAGAGGATGATTTCTGAAGTCAGGTTTTCCATTCCTTGAGTAAAAGCATTAAGCCACTGAGGGAAAGCATTTACACATGGGAAATAATTTTAAATGCTGGAAGCATCACAGAGTGCTGTGCAGAGTTTTTGGTTGCAAGGCAACTGCCGAAGTCCATGCAAGAACTGGCCTTGCAGGAATCCCTCCCTGTCTCCTTGTCCCGCAGTGACAGACTCAGTGACCCTGGTATGTATAAATGATGTGAATTCATGATACTACAAACCATGGGGATCTTTAATCAGGATCCTGGATTTCAACTCCAGCCCTTAGAACCTCTTAGGTATTTGAGTATTAAATAACTGCAACACTCAAAGTGTCGCATGCCCTTAGATGAACAACAGCTTGGATCTGTCTGAGCCAAGACTTGACCTTACAAACAAGGAGAGTGGGTACAAATCCAGGCTTTTACCCTTTTCCAACACCAGTAGGGCCATAGAACCAATTCAATCCTCGTCTCTCACCGCATTGGTATGTTCTGCTGGGACACAGAAGCCTTGTCCACCTCTGAAATGCTACAGCAGTGTAAGAGAAAAACAAACTGGTTGATATCTTTTTTTAATGTTTGTTTTACTCTTTCTATTCTCCTTAATCTTGCATGCCTCTTCCTTGATTTATTGAAGATTGACAAACCAGTGATTATTTCATGCTGAAAGGCTCCTTTTCATAACATTGAATGTCACAAAAATATGATTAATTCTGCAACAGTCAATTCTTCCACTTCTACAGAAATCATGTAATTTCAGTGTAGAGAGAGACAGTTATCCAGATAATTACAGTCAAGTTTATTCTGGAGACAGGAGTGAAAGCAATACATTTACTTGAGTCAAAATTAGCCCTGAGTAATTCAGTGGTGGAATTCAGCTTTTTTTCAATTAGGAGAAAAAGCAAACCTCAGGTCTCATTCTAGAGAGCGTGTTACTATAAGTCTGACTGTCAAACCTGAAGGTTAAAGCGGAACATGTAACCACTACATATCTTAAGCCTGATTCCACAGAAAGAGGGGAGAGCAAAGAAACAAGCTGTATAAATGTCTTCTCAACCACTGACTGAGCTCCAGCTGTTTTTCCTGTTCTAAGTCTCTTTTATTTATTTTCTTAGCTTTCCTTAGCTCTTTCTTAACCTTCTTTTTCTCAGTTCCCCCCATTCTATATTTTTCTCACCTTCCTCCCCTTTCTTCCTCGTTTTTATTCCTGTTTGTAATGGCATCAGTGCCTATCAGCTGTTCCTTTTCACGCCATCTTTTCCCATTTTCTCCTTTGCCCCGTGCCACACTGAGGGGCTTTGGAAAACCGTTCTCTGTACCAGGAGTGGCCCTTTGGCTTGTGCTGGCTTTGGCTTTGCTGTCCCCAGTGCAGTGAAGTGCTTATAGAAGCGGAGTAGTAGAGCCAAACTCTTCTCCAGATCAAGCCCAGTGTTAGTACAGCTGAGCTGCGGAGGGGGCGGTGGATGTGCAGAGAAGCCTGGCTTTTCCAAAGCTTATGTACTTCCCTGTGTTATTTATGCAAAATATACTGGCATCCTTAGATAAATGTGGAGTCAAGTCATGGAGCATTCTTAGCGTGAAGGGACCGGGTAAGTTTTCCAGATGACAAGCCCCTGGGGCTTCCTGTCGTGTCTGCGTGTCGTTTACGCTCTGCGCTTGCTCTAAAGCCAGGCTGTGCCCCACGCTCATGGTGGTGATGGTTAACTCGTCGTTTGTTGAGCTTCCGTTCTGAGATACTCTTTATTCCTTGTTCAGGGCAAGATCAGTTGTTAACAGTAAAGCAGCTGTGATTTTATTAATTCCTTAGCTTCTCTAGGAGCTTTTTTTTGGGTGAAGAATCACCAGGCTGGCAGCAGGACCTGCAGGACTTTGCTTGGGGAGGACAGGCAGAAGGCAGCAGCAGCGCCCGTGAGCCACTGTGAGAATGCATTTAACAAACACTATTGAAGCAGCTGGTGGCTTCAACCATAGCCTTAATTTCAAGCATCACAATTGATTGGTTTGGTTATTTATTAGACTTAGCTTGCTGCTTTGGGAAAAGCAACAAGCTAATAAAGGGCCAGCACTGTGTTTTTCAATTTTTTGCTGACTGGTGTGGTTTCTGGGGGTCTCATATGCTCCAGTAAGCATGTCTTGTCTTTTCTTCTCCCTGTGATCTATCACAATCATCTGCCTCTCTCCGCTAACTCCTTCGCTCCATCAACCCGTCCCAAGAGATGTCCATTTTGTTGACCATGTGAATTATTATCTTTGTTTGTCCTTTTTCATCCTGAATGCTGTATCAGTTTCTTTGTTCTCTGCTCCGCTGAGTAAGTTGTTTTGACTTTAGTGTTTTGCTGTGTCATAAGCAAGTAGCAAGAATACAAAGATACCCAAAAGCCTGGGTTTCTTCAAAACAAACTTGGAAACGGGGTTTGTCTTTATTTGGCTTAATAAGATCAGCTAATGTTGCTCCACAAACAGCTATGGAATAGGAATAATGAAATACAGGAAGAGATAATGTGTTAAAATCAAAAGAATCGTGATCCTGAATACTTGGTTCCACCAATATGAACTTTATTTGGATGGTTTAAATAGCTTAGCTGATGCTAAACTCTTTGTAAATTTGCTTTGCTAAAGTGAGTCTGAGTCCAGCAAATGAATAGCCACATCACACTGCCGTGGCTGAAATGCTGAACTCAGCAAAGTAATTAAACCCTGAAAGGACTGGAGTTCAGCTTCCTTCTTTTTCCCACCAAGAGGAAGGCCAGAGGTGACTTAGGACTGAGGATAAGGTGGTTTATTCTGCCACAGAAAAAATTGTTACCCACTCAGCATGTTTCAGGGCACTTTTTTTGCTAAGCACTTAGCTACAATTAAAAAGTTGTGCAAGTCAAAGATTTGATGTCAAAACACGAGCATAATGGGCCAGAGGCCCTGGATGCCTTTGTATCATCTAAGTTGTTGGTGCTGAAACAGCCCAGAGAGGACACATGCAGGGTTTTCACTGAGTGTTGTTTCCATTCCAAGAGAAGGCAGACAGAAGAGTTTTATTAGCCATGGGAAATAAAACTAAAGCTTCTGCAAAGAGCACGTCATGAGGCTTCCTAGGCAGTGAGAGCTACATGGTATTTTACAAAAGGGTACACTTTAATGATTGTTAATTGCAGTGTGCTCTTTTAATACATGGGGAGCCTTCAATATCTGAATATCTACTAAGCATCATGTTGGGGAGGGAGAGGGAGAAGAACATGGGGCCTTTTAGGAGAACATTTGCTCTTTGTGAGACACGTCTTACATCTAGCTGAGCAGAGGGGGGAAAAAAAAAGCCAGAGAAAATGTCAACAGTGGGTTCCATTGACCTGGAGACTGAGAACATCAGGAATCTCAAACTATTTTTACAGCTTCACTTTGCTTTTAGGAACATTAACACTTCAAAGTATATGACTTTGCCTCTCATCCATGGTTCCAGGGTTTTTCCCTGATTATGGTCTTTTTTTTTTTTTTTTTTTACACAAGAAGGAAATTTGCATAGTTTAGCACAGAACAAGTTTTATTTGTGCCTCTCCTAAAACCTTTAAATAACTGTGTGCATCAACATCCTGCTGACAAGTAGAGACCCAAAACATCCACTGCTGTTACTAGGTGACTTTTTAGCATGAGCATGGCAGTTAGTGGAAGCAAACAGAGGAATGAATCTTCCACCAGCTTGCCAGTCAAACATTATTGGTATTTGGAAGATAGTCATGATAAACAATCAGGTGATTTCCTAATAGCATACCTGCTGCCAGACTGTGTTTCCAAAGTAAATCAAACTCTTTGTTCTGGTTTCAGGAAGGCTTTTGTGTTTACCTGCCTGCAGCAGAAATTTCATGATAGGTGGGAATATTTATAGGTTTTTATTTTGTTGTTAGAAGCATCAAATCAGAAACCCTGAATAGAGCACTAGCTCCAAATTTTGCACTCCATTTTCTGAATTCTTTTGAAACTGCTTAGTAAACAAAATTATTTTCAAATAATTCTCCGTGTTTCTCAGATTTGTGTACTTTTGTATGCCTGGTGTGCATAGATCTCATTTTTATGGGTCATCACTGGAGACCTTCTTACAGCCTTTCAGTACTTAAATGGGAATTATAAGGAAGATGAAGAGAGACTTTTTACCATGGCCTGTAGTGACAGGACAAGGGGTAATGGTTTTAAATGAAAAGAGGGTAGATTTAGATTTGATATAAGGAACTCTTTACTATGAAAGTGCTGAAACATGGGAACAGGTTGCCTGTAGAAGTTGTGGATGCCCTGAAGGTCTTCAAGGCCAGGTTGGACAGGTCTTTGAGCAACCCGGTCTAGTGCAAGATGTCCCTCTCCATGGCAGGGGGGTTGGAACTAGATGATCTTTTAGGTCCCTTCCAACCCAAACCATTCTGTGATTCTTTGATTCTATGATCTACGTGATGATGGGATCAATGCACACAAGAAGCATTTTGCTTTAGACAAAATCTATTAACCAAAGACAAAAATTAACATATTAATGCAAGCATTTTATATCTGTGATAACACAATATCTATATTACAGATAATTCTATCATATTTTCTACGTTGGGACATTGTAAGACATTTTACAAATGTTTAGGAATGAATCATGACATGGAATGGTTGATTCACTTGCTCAAGGGGACGGATAACATGCAACAAAACCATAGCACTTCCAGGATACCCATTCTTTCGTTACACTGAAGCAAGAAGTTCCCTGCATAAGATGTTTCCTCTCAGGTGTTTTCAAATGCATTTTACATTCCTGGAAGAAATGCTCATAGATTTCCCACTACACCCAAAACAATGCTGAGTTCTTTACCTTCATTTTCTTGCAGTAAATACTGAACCACAGGCAATAAATTCCTCCTAAGGAGAGAAAGGGAAACAATGTCCTTTTGGGGAAACAATAGCCTTTCAGTGTGTTCCTGAGTGTTTGTGTGGCACTTAGACTGTGATATTCAAAAGACAGAGCAAGTCAAATGGTGTAGTGAAAAAAAATTCCACAGGCTCATTTCCTGCCTGAGCCAGTGATGCCCGGTAAAAGCTCATCCAAGTTGTTGTAATATGGAGTCATCTGGTAGGTGGAGTTGGGATTAAGCATTTAGGGCCATCAAAGGAATCTGGACCTATGTAGATGAGTACAGTTTTCATTTGGTTTGGAACTACAAGTTTCCGTGTGGTTAAACATGGAAACTTGCACATGCTCAGAGCATCTAAACTCCGGTCCATGGAGAGGTCCAGCCTGGATGGCATTCTCAGACAGCATCCAGTACTAAGTTTAGCACAAAATCTGCGGGCAGAGGGGTGCATGAAATGCCTGTTAGGGCTTGTGAACCTGTGAGCCTAGGGTAAATTAAGTGAATTTACACCCAATTGCATTTTAATGCCCAAACAAGTGAATTGAGTCAGTCTTTTAATCTGCTGTAGTTCTCTTTTCCCTTTCTGTGAGGTAGAAATAATAGATTCCTACCTGATGAGGTTTTATAAGGTTAATAGCAATGAAGTGCCCAGGCACTCTGATGATGAGGGCTGTATAAACACAAAGATATTATACAAGCACAGCAATGCCAAATGCTTGATGCAAATTCCTTGCTCCCAGTCTGATTTCCTCTCTTCCCTCGAACAGTTTCTCTGCCAAGTAAATACCCTCCTTTCGCATGAAAATACTGGACCCTCTGCCTAAAGTATCCTGGTTGAATTACCACTTGGTAATTCAACTTGGTGTTGGTAGCATTCCTTCTTGGTATGTGTATCTGTATAAAAATGTTTTCAGGAGACCTCCTTGCTGTGCTTCCTTGCTGTTTGGGATTTTTAGGAGAGTATTTTCTTTCTTAATGGTTAAGACTTTGTTAACAAACCCAGTCCCTGCTTACATGGTAAAAGGAGAGTTTTGCTTTCATTATGTTTTGTGATGTTGTAGTAGAGCAAAGACAAGCTTATTCATGTTAGTAAATGGTAGGTGACCTAATTGAGACTGAAGTGGAAAAAAAATCACTGATTTTGCTAAAGTGCCTAAACATGCTGTTTTTGGAGAACTACTCAGATTACTTTCCAATCCTCTTGAAGAGATCGTTCCTGAGGCATAGGTTTAAATAAACTGAACACTTGTCCCTGACATTGTTTGCCAGGCTCAGATGTATCTTTGTGAATAAAACGAGAACTATAGGCAATGAAAATGCTCTATTTGTTTACTTTCTCTCTTTTTTTTTTTTTTTTTTTTTTTTTTTTTTTTTGTGCCGTTGCACAGTTTCTTGGAGAAATTATAGTGTAAAATATCAAGGCATTCCCTTAAAAAAGAAATGTCAAGTGTAGCAAATATCGGATCATTTAACTGTGTAGAGCCTGAAGCTAAAGTGGATACTGATTGAGTATGAAATGTTTATGTTGGGGATGGAAGAACCGATACAGGAAGGCACATTCTTTTGGTTTATCTTTTCAAGGGGCAAGTATTAGTTGTATAAGCATATGATTTTCCATACACCTCATGCATGTGTTTGCTTTTTAAATATTCTGTCTTGTTCCTTAACTTCACTTGTCTTTATGCAGTGCCTTGAAATAGATTCATGTGTGCACTGGATGACTGCACAGCACAGAAACCTACAGAGAGCTGTGCCCTGATATCATACAAATCTGAATGGTGCTGCTTGTTTTCAAATCTTGAGGATGTGTCTTTGATCTGAATAGGAGAAGCTGAGTTGTGCTAAGGAGTGCTCAGTCATAGTTGTTCTCATTCCTGGTGCTGAGCACAAAGGCATGTCTGCAAAATGGATCTTAAATTGCCAAGTTTTCACTTGGTCTTATTCAGGAAAAAACTGTCAGAGATGTCTATAAGAACTTCTGTGTATAATTGGTGGGTTAAAAAAACCAACAAAAACAAAAAGAAAGAACTTATATAATACACTGTGAATACAGCAAAACAAACCAGAGTTCAGTTTCCTGGGTTTTACTGGTATGTCGATGAATAATACTCCTTGTATTTCTGTGTTTACCACATTGCCACTCCAGCCTTGGGAGCTTTCTGAAACACTGTGCCTGGTTATTCTCTCATGCAGACCACAAGTCAGGAGTGGTTCTGCTGGAAGAAGCAGAGTGGATTGGTACAGGTGATCCGAAACAAGCTTAAATGTGTGGAAAGACCTAGGGAGTTGGTATGGTAGAAGCAGCAGGGGCTGTCTAATTACATGAATCCTATTCTTGTCCTAAAGCAATGACCACTAATAAGGCAGTGAAGCAAGGATTTAGAAAGTGCCCCTATAGTTCTGAAACTCTCCCAAACAGAAAAAGATGACTTTTCTCATTGCTCACCACAGCCATGCACCTGTTTGGCCTAAACTGGCACCTGCAGCCGATGGAAGGGCAGATGTATGAAATCACGGAAGACACAGCCAGCAGTTGGCCAGTGCCAACGGACGTCTCCTTATATCCTTCGGGGGGCACAGGGTTAGAGTTACCTGACAGGAAAGGCAAAGGAACCAGTGAAGGTACGGTTGGTGTGTGTCCATGTTGTGAGTCCTCTGTCTGCCTCTGAACTCCAGCCATCCAATCTCATGTTCCATTACCCTCAATGCTGCCATCATTAGGTGCTTTTTCCGGTCTTTCACATCTAGCACTAGTAGTCGTCGGTCTTGTTTCCATTTGTTTCTGAGTTTCACACCCTTCTGATGTCCACTAATGTGCTAAAACTGTGTGCAACCCTCACCACACATCTAAGGCATTCTCAAGGCAGAACCCTCTGTGCCATCTCTGACAGGCTAGAGAAGGCCATCCTGAAAACCCTGCCTCAAGTGGCTGTTTTCATGGGAAATAAATGTGTCTTGGAAATTAAATGATTTTTGGAGCATTGGATCAATCTTTCTCGACAAGAGTACAAAAATGTTTGGGTTTGCCTACTCATTGCCACCTTTACCCAATGCTTTGAGGACCAAACTATTTACTAAGAGCTATTACAGTGTGACTTTTGGGACTCCAGAGTTGGATATCTCTTTGCCAAAGTAGCCAGATAAAAGGCCGAGGCTCCACAAAGTATCACAGTGTCAACAGCTTGCAATGTAAACTGAAAATAGAAGCAACTGATGGGTCATCAGTTCAGCAGTGCATTATCTGGCAGCTTTACATCTTACCGTGCTTTGTATCGGGGCAGCACTGCCAAAAGGACCTGTAATCTGTGCAAAGGTGAGGTGCTTCATCCCTCCCAAGACTTAGCTGGAGAAATGAGAAATTCAAATTTTCAGAAAGCTGTTTTGTTTACGTGCCAAGCTTCTTTATAGGACGTTAACAGATTTCAGTAAAATTGAAGCCATTGGCTATTTTTGGTAGTTATTTTGGGGAAGGAAGTTTTGTGGGTAAGAGATAAGAAGTGTGCTACTGTTCTGGCAACTGATTGAACTTAAAAGTTTCCACAGAGTTCCCTAGACTTTGGCTGAGAGCCAATGTTTATATCTTTAATTTAAATTAATTGTAGCATTTTTTTTTCTTTAAGAGCTTATCCGTCTTTATTAGTCCAAATAAAGGCCATAATTATGTGTGTTCCTTAAAACAGCGTATTTACTAGCAACTGATGGCTGACATCAAGTTGCTACAAGGAAAAATCAGCTAAGCAAGCTTATTCTCAGCAAACCTTACTAGACAGTACAGCAAGCTGCAAATGTCCCTGCTGTTGTATTCAAAAATACTTCATGACAGATCCTTTTTTTCCCCCTCTAACTTGCCATATGTTTTCTTTTTTGAAATATCTAGTTTTGATCGGTCCGTTTCCTTTTGAAACTCAAAATGAAAATAAATGGATGTATCCAAAGTTGCCGTCCAAATCAAAGACCTCCACTTGATTATTATTTTTTTTTTTAGCCATGCTTACAGTGACATCATTAGAAGTTTTAATAGCTGCCAAAAAGCTCTGCTAAAAGAGAAGATCTGGGTAATACCCTAGTTATGCCATTAGAAGACCCCTCAAGTTAGTGCTTCGTGTAGATCTTAGGACACCTGTAGGCTTTAAAGGAGAATATCTTGTCCTGACAAAAAAAAAAACACTCCAGGACAACACCTTTATTGCAGGAGTGACACTGCCCAGCATTAAAGTGCATCTCTCTCCCCATCAAGTGACTATAAAACTAGTTCTGGCCTGGCAGCATTGAATGGCTGCTATTCTAAATCAGAAAGTATGTGATTGACATTTATTAAAAACGGATTGAAATATGTTTGAAGGTCTTCTTGATCACAATAAAACAGGCTGGAATGTGTTAGAATATCCTTACAGCTGATCTGAATGAATCATTACCAATGTCTTGCCAGTTCTCAGTAATTGCTTCTCACCTGTGGCTGTGCTCCAGCACAGCCTTTACCTGTGTTTAAGCCCATCCCTGTTTAGCAAAGCACTTAATCACATGCTTACAATTAAGCATGTAATTAACTGCGATTGAAGTCAGAGAAATGTGCGTTCTTAAGTGTTTTGATGAGTCAGGGTGTCTTGCTGTCAAAAATACCGGCAGATTCAGCAAGGCCTGAAATGAAATAGTTCATTTTGATATCCAAATAACTTAGCAATAGTTGCTACAGCAACTAAAAAGTTCAAGGTATTGTGTGGAAAGAGCGAAGTAATTGACAGCCCAATTAAGAATTCGGACCTGAAGTTAATTTTAAGGAGTCGGATACTCTGATTAAAACCTAATTTCTGATTAGAAGCTGAAATGGCTTTCTTTCATTGTGCTTTCTGTATGAAGTATCCAGTCCATAGGGCCTGATCTTACTGTAGGCTAAAACTGATGAAACACAGATGGATTTCAGGGGCTGAGCTCAGCCTGGTGAAGAGAGCCTTTCTTTGGACTTCTGCATCAGGATAAATGTCAACTGCTGGCAACACGATACAACAGCTCGCAGGGTATCAGCTTCCTAGACATACAGCTGTCCGCCAAGAGGAGACATAAACTTTGTAATTGCGTGTACAAACAGTTATTTCTGTGAAATTGTCTTTTGCAATCACAGAAGCATTTTGGTCGCATGAGCAGCTGCTGCTCCCTGTACAGGCAGAATACATACCGTGCTCATCTTCTCCAGGCTCTCTCTTGCACAGCAACATCTATCCTATTAAATCCTCACCTTCCCTGATTCACTCTGATGTACAGTCTTTATTAATGGACAATCAGGGTGCAGATCAAACACTTCAGGTTTTCATATGAATTTCTAAGAACCTATAAAACATGTCAGTAGTGATCAGAAAAATATATCCTTCATTTGAACAAAAACATGTGATGTCTTTTGCTCTTTTCTAACTGAATCTTTTCATCTTACCATAATGGAATTTGAAACTTTGCATGAAAACATGGGAACCGTGTCCCTTAATCCTGACAGTGTGAAAAGTAATTTTTAGTGTTCCAAATAAATATTAACAATCCAGCTGATAAAGTAATCCCCTTCGGAATCAAGCTAGTTAATTTTCATTAGACAATTTTATTGTATCATCACAAAATAATTTGGAAAGTATGCCCATTTACCTAAGCTGCTTCTGATTATCTCTATTAATACACATTTTGACTAAAACAGGATAAAACATTAGCAGATTTCCCCCCTGTATTTAATTGAATGCAATGAACAGAGATAAACTAGGATCTTATAAAATTACCGGGAGCTTTTTTTTCATGAATGTGTGCACACCCTTTGCTTTCTAGACTGTGCTCAGATGCATAAAACTTCTGCCACAAGATAGCACAGAGATGAAACCTGCCATCAGGTCCCGCTCCAGCAGTGTACTTAAGCAGTTGCTAACTTTAAATCAGGGGTTAGATTTATTGGAACCAATAGTTCTGCTAAAAACTTCTACTTAATTAAAAAAAAAAAAAAAAAAAAAAAAGAAAAATTCTGCATCCCACAAAGAAACGTATTCAGAGACTTCTGTTAATATGCATGTAATTTCTATACAGATTTTTAGACACAACTAACAGTTGAAATCTGTTTCTCCTGAAGAATTTATCTTGGGATGGTGTATGGAGAAGTTGAAGGCAATATTATAAATAATGCTGTATAATATCATAAGAAATATTATCGTTTGAAACCATAAAGTTAAAAGTCGTTCTACCAATCACCTTTTCAACACAACAAGTAAATTCTAAGACTATTTGACTTGAATTCATGATGGGTAGGAAAAGATTTTTTTTTGTTTCCTGTTTCCCAAATGTAGGTTCTGGAAGACAAAACCCAAAATCTCACAGTGTGATTTTCCTACAAAACGTTGTATGTACCTGAAAGATTCCTTCTCATTTTCTTAGAATTGCTTCGTCTGTCAAACAGAGCAGCGTGCTGTAATGGCACGGAGATAACGGATTTATCTGAATTTCTGAAATTAATAATTAGACCCTGTTGGTGACATGATGCTCTCCTTACTTAAGCCAAAATCATTCAGGTGACGCTACTGCATACTTTTCACCTAGAAGTGTCCTTAAATAAAGGCTGTTTGCTGAACAGTTGCCGCCTTCATTATCTTTCTGCAGTGCAGGTAAAGCTGTGGCCACTGGTTATAGCAAAGGCTGAAAAGACAACATCCTGGCATTTTATTTTTCCTTCAGCCCCTCATTCTCTGGGCTTCCTTGGGGTCCAGATTTTTTTGAAGCAGCCACCAGTTTTGAGAACTGTGAGTGTATGAATTTCTAACCTGCAGTTTCTCAGATGTGTTTTCCAGGGATGCCCAGCTCCCTGCTGACTCCCTTTGGACGTTGTGGCATGTACTGATTGGCATCTGGCTCTTCAGCCTGGTGGTCGCTTTAAGAAACAGTTGCCTCCGTTTGCTTGTCGTCTGAAAGATGGATAATTGTAACACCCTTTAAAGATTGTATTGAAACCCAATTAAAACCTCTCATGTTTCTTAGTAGATATTACTCAAGTGCAGGGTATGATTTCCTTCATTTTTCTCAGTCCTTTTTTTCCTTTAGCTTTTTTTTTTGGACTGTTGAACAAATTTCAAATACTGTTAGCACTGTCAAAAATTAATTTAATAGAGAAATATTTTCCTTTCCCCACTTAGGCATCGTTCATGCTGCTATTCTCCACACTACCATTCCTTTCTGTGACACATCTGCCTCACTCTTACTACACTTCTCTTTCTAATTTAATGACAACTTCTCCATCCGTGAACTTATGCTCGTTTAAGATACGGTGTCGGGTGATTTATTCTTATCTTCAGAATGTAATTACATACTCTCTGATGTTACAATTTAAACAAAAGGCCGTTTTTCTCCAGGTTGCTCTTCCCATGTTCATGTTTTCAAACAAAACAGTTACTGAAGCCAGGAATAACCCTGCCAGTTTTCCTCCCAGAATCATATGGATTGGCTAGACAAAGTACTCTGAAGACCTCAGGACACTAATAGACTGTTTCTCAAGATTAGTGTCAGAGATACCAGTATGATTGGATTACTTTTAGGATCTAAGGCTAATCCAAGCTCTTTGTTCCTGTGTTTTGGCAGGAAAGCCCAGTAGTTTCTTTCCAGACGACAGTTTTATAGACTCTGGAGAAATTGATGTTGGCAGACGAGCCACACAGAAGATCCCTCCTGGTATCTTTTGGAGATCTCAGGTGTTCATCGACCACCCAGTGCATCTGAAATTCAATGTTTCTTTAGGAAAGGCTGCTCTGGTTGGCATCTATGGCAGAAAAGGCCTCCCACCTTCACATACACAGGTAATGAGACTTCATTTCAATTAAATAATAGTTGTCTTAAATTGTATGTTCTTGTGGCTTATTGTTTTATTTCAGCTATTTCTGTCAAGAATTTGTTGCATGCTTGCAAGGTGTTAAAAGTCATCTATCCAGAGAAATATAATCAACTGACAACTGCAAAATTTCCACACGTGAACCTGGTGTGGGCTGGAGGCACAGGAAAAGCAGGCAGTTGCCCAAGACAGCAAGCTGCCAGAGGAGGAGAAGGGTTTACTGGGCTGGTGGTCACTGAGGGTATCAGCTGGTGGCTCCTAGCAGCACAAGATAGCACCTTCTCCATCCAGTGTGCCTCGCAGCAGCGGCCGCCACATCAAACGACACCAAAAAAAGAATAATCTCTTAAGCAGTCTCATGTATCTCAGGTCTGTCTCTGCCTTTCAGCCTCCGCCTTTCCCCTTTCAGGGTAAGAGCAGCAAGACTCCAGTCGCTCACCCTCAAGGGAGCAGAATTCACTTTTGTCTTCTGTGCTGAAATGCCTTGAGCCACCTCTTCACATTATGCGTGTTGACTGTCAGATTAGACTGAGATCGGTCAGGGCCCAGTAACTGGTGTATAACAACATCAAGCTTTTACAGAAAGGTACCAGCTTTCTTAGGCAGGAATCAAGCTGTAGTTATTATTTTGTAGGACTAAAATGAAAGCAGTTGCTTTTCTTGACACACCTTGGCAAAAGCCGTGTCAAGAAATCACTTTCTGGGAAAAGCTCTGAAGAACCATCCCCTTAAATAAGGATTTTGTACACCATTTTCTGTACTTTCCATTTCAGTTTCTAAGCCGCTCTTAACCAGATTGATTAATACGTTTGGGCATAGCTCTCATTGGCAATGCAAAGCATCTTACTCCCACTTGCATCAGCAAGTTATCAAAGTATTAGCAGGTTTATATTAATGTTGTAACTTAGCCTTGCCCTCCACTGTTAACTGAAAAGCCTAGCATCCATCACAACTATTTGAGATTTATAGAAATACCCTGCCCTTATTTTCTTTTTGAGCAAACAAATATGTTTATTACAATCTTTCTGGGTAATAGGGTATTTTCTACATATTAACACACCTGCAACTTATTTCTGTCAAAGAGGTGTCATAAATCTACAGTTTCTCTGCGTACTTTTCTGCAGAATTAAAATATTTCAGTAGGATCAGCAGGTCATAAATTCAGTGACTCAGTAGTGCTGTTATTGCCCATTTTTAATCAGTCTCTTTTTACAGGGAGATTCAAACATTTAAAACTTAAAACTCCTGTATTATTTAAATGGAAACTCAAGGCATGGTCACGTAAAGCTAACTGTAGATCAGAAGCCTGTATTGATTTTACTTGTTTATTGTCATTATTAATTTCTCTTATGGAACAGGAGTTTTTGCACGAATAGATTCGATTGCTTAAAGAACAAATGTAAAATTTAACACCTAAACCTCAAGTCTAGTGAAATTAAAGCAAAATCTTGAAGTGCAGCAGGGCACTATACCCAACCATAGTAATGTTTTAAGCAATTAAGAAGTCCACACCAACTCCACCACTGATTTTTGTTTCTTTAAACCTCCTTTTTTCTGCGATATTCTCAGTTATTTGTCAGTGTCAGGACCTTTCCATTTCAAACAGCATCATTGTGTATCAGTTGAGAACGAGATGTTGACTGTTGGATGTGGCACATGTTTGTCGATATGACGTGCTTGAGGAGCCAATGCCCTTGCTCAGAATCCTTGTACGTGCTGCTTTTTGTGTAGCCACTAATTGAGAGCTGCCAAGTATATAAAAAAATCATCATCGTCTGGACCAAAACATCACAAAAAAATGACCAGAAGGACATTTTTATCCAAACGATAATAATCATGGTACACTAAGAGAAACAAATCACAAACCCCACCCTGTTCTGAAGAAATAATGAAGCTGTAGATATTGAATCAATATTGATTTGTTATTTGTTAATATTTAATTTAGTTTTTAAATTATCCCTTTCCCTAGCTTTATTATTTCATAAACCCGCTGTCAATTAAAACATTGTTTTCCTGTATATTTTTATATGATGTTTAATCTCACTATAGTTTATCAGTTTTAGGAGTCTTAGGAGTCATTAAATAGGTAAACTGTTTTCTGTGCTGAAATTGTAAACCTGTCTCTCGTAGTTAATACATATTACACAAATCTCAGCTTTTCTTTTGAATAATCCAGAGCATCTGCTGCACCCCATAAATCTACCCAATGAATTTGATATTTCCAAATTTTGTAAGGAATTTCATAAACAAGACTTTGGCAAATAGTGTGCTTAGAGCAGTGATACAGTCTCCCCCGGACGAATTTGACTATTTTTCCTCAGTTTATCTAGTTGATGGGAGTAGTAAAATTCTAGTTTATAATCAGGTTTTCTTCTGTGTTAGATAATTATATATTTCTTCTATTTAGATAATCCTTATTCTGTAGTGGGAGCCTTAACATAGTCTATACCTTTTCAGGATCTTTGAACTGATCTCAAGACTGTAGACCCTTTAGCATATATTCCTGAATTTGGTAAAATGTTAGAAGTCATATTTATCCATGCTAAACCAACCAACTATTCCAGGTTCTCTTTGGGAAACTTTCTGTGCCTGTGGTGATCTGTCTTCTGGTCAAGGTTTCCAACAACCAAGGACACTAAAAAGTAGGGAGAAAATGCAAACTCCAAATTTATGTGGTCTTAGAAATAGAGCCTGCAGAAGCCCGGAATAGTTTACTGTTAACTAAAGGCATTTCTTCTCATTCTTCTCAACAAATCGTAATAAAAGTCACACAATTTTATTATGGTCTATTAGATTTAATCTTCCTAGATCAAATCATTTCTTAAACTCTTTTTAACCTAGGCCAAATTTTGTTAAATCATAAATTTCAGGGATTGGCCATCACAGCTTGTGGGAGGCATTTTTTCATTTGTACAATTTGAATTGATTAACATGGTATTTTATCTACAATTTCCTTGCTTGCAATAACTTTAATTGCATATTAAAAAAATCTCTGAATGTATTAAAATGCAATAAAGCACAGCCCATTTGTGGTTCAATTAATATTTACAACTTGTAACTAGTAACTTTGCAAAGTCATCAACATCCGCAAGCAGCATCTTGCAAATATTTATATAAATAAACTTCTACTTTTGGCAGGAAGCCCCAGGTAAGCGTAACCCAGACGGAGCTCTAACAACAGCAGTTCACTGGAGCTGGGTGCCTTGACATTGTTTTCTTTTCACTAAACTTAAAACATCTACACCTAGTATGTAGCAAGAAATGGATGTTCTAAGGCACAATCCATGAAACATTTCTGAGATGTCGACTTTAGGATGAGGCAGATTGCATGCTAGAAGTGTCTCTGACTGCAATCCAGTGGTTCTAGACAACTAATTCAAGCTGCCACGGAGATGTCAGCACTTGGTGAGATGAACTTTTCCTACTGTGTCTGCAGTTACCTTTTAAAAATCTAAGCAATCTGTTCCATCATGCTCTAAAATAGAAATGGAAATATGTAGGTTTTTCTGTTACTGGTCTTCTTCAGTACACCTGGCCAATGTGTTCCTCAGTCAAGCTCAACTCCACTGAGACATTCCCAGCAACCAGACAGCACCGTGATGTCCTCTGTCACTGCCCTTCTCAGCTGTCAGTCGTGGCCATGCTCAGACCTGGTGAGGAATCAGCCTCGGCAATAGCTCGTCCTCAGAGTGGCTACGAATACCTGGCTCACAAAGTGTCATTCAAACCAACCTCTCACTGCTGTCCCCTTAAACTTAAAACCACTAAATCAATGTATTTTTTTCAAAACAGAAACTTACATGTTTTATTATATATTTTAGATTTTATATTTACATTCCGTTTCTAGATCTATATTTTTATATTGTATATTTTTATAATTTCTATTTACATAATATTATTTTTTGAAACAGAAACTCTATCTCTGACAAAGCTAACTTGGGTAGACACCCAAAAGGAATGCCCTTTGCAGCTGTGCCAGCTTTTACATTCTCAAGACGACACCAAATTTAAGAGATCTATGTACTGAAATATAGCAAAAAAAAAAAAAAGCAAGGCCCAAAACTTATTTCATGTAAATAAATAATTAAAAATACAGTACTTAAATTATCCTAGGGACAAATTTTGTCAGTTCATGTGCAAGCTACATCATATATAGCTTATTTTTCCAAAATATTGTTTGAAATAAACTTTTTTAATTATTATTTTTACTTAACAACGACTGCAGAGGAAAGAACATGTCATCAAGTCCTTATCTTGGTTGACTTCGAAGACTGTACCAGGCAACTTAATAATATAACAGAAGCGCCCAGATTTTGCTACAGTGGAGTCAAAAGGAATAAGAAGCCTAAATACTGCTGCCACACTCAGCCAACACTCAGCAACCGTTCAGTGCAGCAACATTCTCTAGTACAAAAATAAGTGGTGGTGTTTCTTTCTGCCTTTTTTTCTGCTTTCCTGCCAAAAGCTACAAGTTTATTTGACCAGCTGGAGGAGAGAGGCAAACCCAAGTAAAGTCAGGGAATAGAAAAGCTAAGCTGTGCCTCAACTGCTGGATTCTGCTTGCAAGATGTCCTGTTCACCTGAACACAAGATAAAAGTCAGATTAGATAAAGTTCTCTTAACACTTGTCATGTCTGCTAGGCTTGTATCTGACTCTTCCCATTAATATATTACCAGACAAAATACAATTATTGCAGAAAGTCAGTGGAAAGTTATTTAAATAGGGAACTAAAGGTAGTTGCTATACTAGCAGCAAAATCAAAGCAGTTGTTCAGCTGAAGTTACCATGGCAAAAAAAAAAAAAACAAAAAAAACGCAAAGCTCTTTTGAGAAAAATTCGAAAAGCCACCCCCTAAATGGGACTTTTATATATTATTTTATCTCTTTTCCATCTTCACCTTCTACAATCATTTAACCACTTTTGCTATTGCTTTAAGATAAAACCCTTGCTGGCTAAGCAAAATACTTCTGCAAAACCTCTACCAGAATTTATTTACAAATACTTTTTATCTTTTCCTTAGTGACCCATAGCAATTCTATCAAACAAGCTGGTTAGGCTAGAGATATTTTTCTGTCTATTTTCTGTATTAGCCAAGACACAAGCAAGCTAACAAATAAGCTTCTTATCATCATACTTACCGTGCAATTTAGACACGTTTCCATGCCTATGTTTCTGCAGAATGAGAACACATGAGTTGGGCCAATATGCCCCAAGTCACATTCCAAATGAAGATAATTTCTTTATTCATGTAATTACAGAAAAATACATTCATATACTAGCTATTTCCAAAATGGATACTTGCAGGTAGTCCAGGAACGTATCTGAGTTACCAGAGAAGATCCTGTTTATGATGCTTCTGTAGATGTACTTTTCTAACACTCAATACAAAGTATATCTGTCTCCCTCATAAGACAGACCCAGCACAAGAGGCTAAGCTTAAGGAAGCCTGAAATACACGCAAACACCACTCTTTTTTTTTACGTTTCAGTTTGACTTTGTCGAGCTCCTTGATGGAAGACGTCTACTGACACAGGAGGCGAGAAGCTTAGAAGGACCTCAGCGACAACACAGAGCTTTTGTGCCCTTGTCCAGCCATGAGACAGGGTTTATCCAGTATTTAGATTCAGGAATATGGCATTTAGCCTTCTACAACGATGGCAAGGAATCGGAAGTGGTTTCTTTTCTTACTACTGCTATTGGTAAGGATTTCCTGTATTATTCCTAAACTCCTAAATATGCCTGGAGGCCAGGTATTAGTGCACATACTCAGATTGCATGGTAGCTTTGTGTGGTTCAGTGAGAATGCTTGTAGAGGATGTATTTAGCATCAGGCTGAATACTGTTAGGCCCTAAATATCTCATAAGTATTTTGTAGGCCTTTCTAGTAATTATATCCGTAACGAGATTCTACCCAGTGCCAAAGATGGATTACAAGCTTGAAATTCCCTGCTTCATTTTTTTCCTTTGATCTTTTTTGATTTAGGATTTTTTTTTTTTGCTTGATTGGTTGTTTTTTTATTCTTTGTGGAGCAGAGATGTAGGCATGATTGAAGAGCACACAGCAGCACTGTGCAACAGTTTTGTGTGACAGACAGTCCTGCCTTTGAGCACTGTCAAAATTACTCAAGTTGAAGTTCAGGCACAGTACTGGGGTTAAAACTCCAATAAAGATCACTGCAAGGCTTGGTTGTAGGAGGCACAATAACAGGATTCTTTGTTTCCCCTTGCTAACAGAAAGAAGCTGAGGTTTCTTAAGAAGAACAAATTAACTAAATAAGGTCTCTGAGTTTCTCTGGCAGTAAAGTGCCCTGCCAGTTCAGGACACAGACACCGATTTGTTGCTGTCTGAGGAGGGAAGGATGCTGCCTGTGGGCTGCCTGACAGCTTAGCACACTGTCTATTCTTCCTCCACCCCGTAAATATCAGAATCTGTTTCTGATTCAATAATATTTAATTTTCATTTTGACTGACCTGCTGAAACTGTTCATATACCCAAATTCATTTGGTTGTAATTTAAAGATTGCTCCATAAAACTAGCACTCAGCTTTCGTCTAGCCACAGTGATTGTTTAATGGACTTTTTTTCTTTGCTGAAAAAACAGACTCATTCCAAAGCTGCCATTAATCCCTCTCCCAGAAGAGGCATTGGTGTTGAGTCTCAGCTGTCTTCAATAGTTACCTAAGAGGTATGGGCTGTAATTTGTCTTGGCAGGTTAATTAAAAGTTTAGGTCTTGTTAAAGAAAAGTCATTAAGATCCCAATATTCCATTTTAGCACTAAAGTTTATCTAATGCAGAAGTGGAAACACTGCTATAATACTCTGTTAAATTTAAAACCTGGAAATGCACGTGTTCAGTCCTGTTCACAGTTAAGCAACACAAGAAATAGTTGCATATTAGATTTTGAAATCAAAGTCTTGCTCTATAGAATGCAGATTTACTTTCATTTAGCTTACTTTAGCAATCTGAGTTTTACTCTGACCACCTTCTGCCCAGAAGAACCTCCAGGTATTCTTCTGAAAGCAACTTTTTTTTTTTTTATTTGTCTAAGAATTTCTTCGAATTTCTCATCACAGGAAAATTTATAAGGTTCTCACAGCAGAAAACACTTTTAAAGCACAGACACTAGTTGTTGTTTTCAAAGTGATGCTAAGTGTTCTAGCCAGACTTTTCTCTTGACCTCATTACAATAACATAGGGGGGAAAAAACACCTCCAAAACAATAAAACATTGTAAGTTTGCCTTCGAACGGCAGGGGAATGATATGGGTGAGAAGCATGTCAGACTGTCTTTAAGGCAATCTTACTTTTCTTGTTTTTATGCTGCTGTACCTTCATGACCACATGATAATCAGAACAGGCCATGACCTATAGTCCATGATATATTCTATATATCCCCTGTTGACCTTGTATCATTCTGTGTCTCAGTACTAGGAAGGTTTCTGTTGCTATACAAGAGAGCTTTCCCCTATACATGGGAATCACTTTGCCCACTGGCAGCTGTATATCAACACAAAACTATAGTGTACATGAAAAATTGTTTAGATACAAGCTATGCACTCTGAAACTCACTTGAGATAAGTACAAAATTTAGATAGGAAGATGTGGCTTCTTGGCTAGCATTTGGCCAGAGAAGTGCAGCATTTTTATAAGTACCATAAAAAATAAAAATGTAATAGCTTTAACAAGTTGGTACCTTTCTTCTTAGTTTAGATTTCAACAGCTTGTTTTAAAAAGAAATTAAGGCAGGTACTTTGTGTAAATGTACTGTAATGCTTCGGAACCTTTCTAGTGTATTCATGAGGTCTGGCAAGAGATGGTTGCAGATTTTAAGTCTATAAATACTATAGTACCGTCGTGTTATAATTTTTGTCAGTGCCAGAGTAAAGAGGATACAGCAACCTGACACAGTGTTTATGAACCAGGGTGTAAAATTGCAATGCCAAACAAATAAATGAAGTCACACGTAATGGGAGCCTTAGATCTATCTGTGTGGGGTGAAGAACCTGCAGAGGACTTGTGCTGACTGTCAGAGGCAAGCTGCCTTTTAATTTGATTTCTGTGGCAGGAGCACACAGAAAAATCTCCCTTTATTATTGCACTGACACAGGGCTTACAGTGAGAGTGTGTTTGAAAAGTATAGCTGTGATGGAGGAAGAAGTAGGATCCAGTGATCTGGGAAGAGGAACAGCAGCCTGGAACTCCTGAATTCTGATTGATATGCTAATTCTGACCCAGCCTAGTCTCACACATCATCTGCTCGCCATGTAAAACTGAGGAGAGTTTCCCCAGAGATGCTGAGAGGGTGATAGAGCTGCTAGGAAAATGCATTGAACATTAATTAATGGTCATGGATCATCGTAGAAAGCACAAAATTGGTAATGGTGATCATAATGGTAAGTTCATAAAGCCAAACAGTGCAGTCATTCCTTCAGGCAAACCTCCCCTGCGAGTGAGGACCCACCTGAGTAAAGGACCATAGCTTTTACTTCAGCAATAAAAATGTTGAATGGAAAGGGTGCTGATTTTCCAAGTGTACCTGCTATGTTCCAACAGACCGAACTTTTCTGAGCCAGTAAAATCACTGCAGGCTCTGTATGACAATACCAACTGCAATTACTGTGCAGTTCTTGTCTGGAATGATTTGGCCTCCATTATTCTAGAGAAAAATGGAGAAAACTGGGGAAAAAGCATCTCTATTCCCAGTTTGATAACGCAGAGTTAATTTGATAAATTGTGAGGCTGTCCATCATACAGTTTTGGAATCCAATGTAGCTAAATCCATTCAGGAGCATTAGCACTGATTTTTGGGGGCAGGAGATGGCAGTTTAGCCTGTTTTCTAAAAGGATGTGGAGTCATCACCACTAAAGAGTTAGGTGGTGTCAAATGTGTACCTGTTACATGCCACTGCACGTAAACCTGGGGAGAATACAGCATCATAATGCCTGTCAGAGCTTCTACTTCTGCATAATACAGGCAATTCAGGTGGAGGGAAAAAAAAGATTATGCTGGGAAAGTTGGCAGCTTTTAATAGCATCTTTATATCCCATTCCTCCGAATTACAATGCAAGACATTATAAAGGAATGGACAATCAAGGTCTCTCAATAATACATTAACCTTTTTGTAAAAGACATTGGTGGCACTTTCTGAAATTTCTAATAGAAACACCTCTGAAAAGCGCCTTGTGGATTCACCCCTGCCTGATAGTGGTGATTTATTCAGAGCAATCTTGTATAAGTGGAGCAAAATAGTAGGCTGAGGAATCAGCTGGAATCAACACATCTGAGACAGAGATGTTGGCCAAAAATCTGCTCAGTAGAAGCAAGAAACATCTGAGAGCCTAAAAACAGCATCTACGGCGTCAGAGAGAAAGTGTCTTCCAGCAGCTGTTACTGCTGAGCTCGGGCAAGCTCAACTGTGCAGGGCCACGGAGAAATCAAAAGGAAAAGCAAAATCAGCTGTCTGTGAGAGGAGAGCATCTCTGTTTACCAGCACGTCACCCAACAAGCAACAGGACACATATGTAGAACACCTGCGATAGGTTTTATCTTTTATCTTGAGCAAGAGACAACGCTTACGATTAAGAAAAGGACCGTTGTTCCTCCTGCCCTCCCCCCGCTATCTGTAAAGAAAACTACTGTAAGTACTTGCTTCATCAAAGTGCAAAGCGAGTCTGTGGTGTTATTTATAAGGGGCTGCCAGCACATAGGGCGCTTTGCAATATACATCAAAAGGCAAACTCCCTTCCTGCAGTAGCCTAAAATATAACCCACCCACCTCCATCCAGTCCCTAGGACAACGGTTCACACACGAGAAGGATACTGAGAGGAGCACTTCACAGTAGGACCAAGCTCAGAGAGAAGAAATTAGAGGGCACGGAGAGAAGCATGGGTCTGGGAACCCTCCTTGTGTGAGAGGTGACAGGAATGACTCTTCCTGAGCTCTGAGTGAAAATGCCTTTGCGTTTAGCCTGTTCTTAGCAAAGGGAGGAGAAGAGCCTGAGTAACTCAGATTTCCATCCCTTATTTTTGCTGCCCTTGTGTACCCTAACTTAAGCTCTACTAATTTCCAATTCAGAGGGGATGCGTAAGTGTGATGCACTTACAGACTCAAAGACATTCATGTTGCTTGCACTTGCTTTGCTAATGTCTGAAAAAGTCTAAAATGGTTTCATGTAAATATTGAGGAGTTCAGAGACTCTGCAGACTAACATGGGCTGTGAGCTGTTCTGCCTTACACTTTCTTTTAGCTCCTTAATGCCTGAGTTACTTGACTTAAAACTCCCCCATGTACGATTAGATCTTTAGGACTCTGAATGAGGAAATGTGGGTTTATTGTCCCCTCTACCCTCTTCCAAAGTTCTTCTTAGGCTATATACAGAAAAAAAAAAAGCTGAAAGTTTAGCAAGTATTTTGCTGAATCAGGGCCCTTTAACTGTTGAGACTCCAGCTGTTCCATGGAAGTGCTCAGTTACTACAAGTGTTGTTCTTTCCTATTGCACGATTGTGATCATCTCAGCCCTTCCCCTGTTTCACACAGGGACTTCTGATCACTTCCATCTTGTGGTAACCATTTACAGATAAATAATTAGTAGCCTGTTCCTTCCCAGACTGAAAACTCTTTTCTTGCTCTGCACAGAAAAAAAAATAAATTCTAGTGACATATGAGAACCATGGCAGGGAGGAAAGTCACAACTTCATTTTAGTTGTTATTGATCTCCCTCCTGCAAAATAACAGCAGAGCTTTGCATGGTCGACAAATAGTTTTTTGCCTTCAGCTTTGTGTGTCCCATTACAAGCCTTTGCTTGACAGACTATCAGATCGTCAGTGCCTTTTTTGATTACCCTCTTGTTGCTGCCACCCCTTTTTTGGTGTTTTGTTTCCTACTTTCAGCTCTTACCTAGCTTCTCTGAGTGTGGTAAAGCTTGTAGGTCTCAGTCAGGTAGTATTTAGAAAAGATACAGCCACTCTCACTTAGGAAGGTGGTGGAGTCCCCATCCCTGGAGGGGTTTAAGAGTCGGGTTGACCCAGCGCTGAGGGATCTGGTGGGGTTGGGAACTCTCAGTGCTGGGTTAATGGTTGGACTGGATGATCTTCAAGATCTTTTCCAACCTAGACGATTCTGTGATTCTATGATTCAGGTAGGAGGCAAAAAGACCATTTATGAGTTCCTATCAGGCTGTGTTTGGGTTTTTTTCCCTTGTGAATTTGGTCTCCTGAATGATGTAAGGTTGACAGGTCTGCTTGATTGAAAACTTAGGCTTATCCTAAGGTTATGCTGCAGCACTGCAAGATATCTTCCACTAAACATCCAGCTGGTCACAGGACTTAAGGTCCTTTGGTGAGAACTGATTAGTCCATGCAGAAGGATGGCGAGAAGACAGGAGATTGTCATCTCTATCCTAGCCAAATCCAGCCCAGCCTGATAGGTGGGGTATCACCTGGAGAGCCAGAAATGGGGGGTGACTTCCCTCTGTCTGAGCTTTCTATGAGCTGCAAGAATTCCCCTCTCCAAGCAGGTGTAGTAGTGTGCTTGGTGAGATTTCACTTTTTCATCCAGCCTATGTGTAAATCTAATCTGTTTGCCTTATAGAGCTTAATAAAAAGCAAACATAGACTGAGCCTGGATCTGGAAATGGAAGGAGGGCTGTGTGGAGGTGAAACTTTTCACATTAGTTTGCACTCCCCGTGCCCAGAGGATTTTCATTTACTGTTCTTGGTAAAACAGTGTTGATGTTTTTAGATGGTTAATGATACATCCCTTAAAACATCAGCAGCAAGAAGTCAAGAGTAGGTTTATCAGTACCCCCATTAGTTTTTTTACCTTTCTCCCAAAACTGATGAACAGTCTCATTTCCCAGCAAAGTGAGCAAAGGGGATGAGCATGTCCCAGTGTTGGAGTTTATCTCTCTGTTTGCCTTTTTCAGGTGACTCCTAACAGATCAAGCATTGCTCCCAGTTCTTAAATCCCCTCTAGCCTCAGTAATGTTTGTACATGATCCTACGGCGCACCGTTCCCTAAATGCTACCTGCAGCTTTCTGCCTGCTTCTGCTGGAGCTGCAGCGCTTCCAAGAAACCTGAAGTCAGACCAATTGTTTCAAATCTAGATGTTATTTGTGATGACCTTTTTTCTCTCTGCAAGTGTCTGGAACAATTTTTACATAATAACCCTGCTTCCCAAGCCATAATGGCAGGCAAAATTATTATTTCAGGATTTTTTCTTTTGAAGACGTAAGGCATCTCTAATAAAGGGGAAATTAGGGACACATCTCAAAGATAATTAAATAATAAGAAGCCTGTAAAGGTCAGATACTTGGCTGTAAAAACTTCCACAGCTGCTCTTTCCATACAGTGTATCTCTTCATTGATGCTCTGTGTGTAAAAGCCAGCAGTAGAAAATTGCAGCATGTAAAGCTAGCTTAGCTTTAAAGCAGAGATGGAATAATTTATTTAATGTTACACTTGAGTTTTTTCTTGGTTTGTTTTTTTATTTTTATTTTTATTTTGTATACGTACACTCCTCTTTCAATAGATCTTATGATTGCAAGTGATAATTTGGGCGGGAAAAATAGACAAGCAGACACATATTTTCATTTATGTTGCACAAAAGAAACTGAGCCATGTTTGTAAAGATTGCTTGGATGCTAATAAGTATTCATCTCAGTAGAAGTTAAGACGTCTGAATGTCTTCAATGATCCAGATTTTGTCTGGTTTTGATTATGCTTTAAAGTGGTAGAAAACCGAAGGTAGATTTGTCATTTTGCAAACCTTTGCCTACATCTGTACTTACATGGGCTGGTAGCCTTGAACTTACTTGTCAGTGTGCTGTTTACAGGCAGGCAAGTTCTCTTGATCTGACAGAGCTTGTACAAAAGGTTTGTTGATTGGGGTAATTACTTTAGTTTTAGGGTCAAGAAAAGGTTTATTTAATATCGAAGTTAAAGCCTTTTCTTTCTTTCTTTCTGTTATTTCCGTCCCTTTTTTTCAGTTAATTTTTTTTTTTTTTTTTTTTTTTTTTTCAGAACAGCAGAATTCTGCCTTAATAACACGGCATATAGTGCTATCCGAGGGTTTCTGGAGAAAAGTGTAAAACAGTGCATATGGTTTTCGTTTTTACACTTTTGTATATAGCTCTTTCCATGCACCCCAGACTGCAGGCTAATGTAAGCACAGCTTGTTTTATTCCTGTGTCGTATTACCGAGCTGCTAGAACAGCTCTGTGCAGACTTTTCTTTCCATGAATGCTCCCCTGCTAAAGCACGGAAATAAGGTTGTGGGAGTTACTCGTCCACTTAGGCAAACAAAAGGAGAACCCTTTCTGTGCTAGAACAACTGACTTTTTAAAGATTTCATTTTCCAAAGGCTGCATTAAAGCGTATGTACTTGCATGCATTTAATTGACCCCAAAAGAGAACAGAAGCCAACGATGTCGGCACCTCGGGAGTTACCAGACCAATCTCTCCTTTTGCACGGGGGCTGAGTGGGATAAGGACGTAGACTTCTGTCATATGTTGACTTTTTAAATGATAACACCTGGTCTGTGTATTAGATGTGTGATTGCTTTCTTCATCTAAGTGCTACAACAGTCTCAGAAAAAGTTACATAAATTATGTTAAACTGATTTCTAGAGGGCTTGCTGGAGGAACGTGATTTGACCAAGGAACGTGAGTTTGACCAAGTTCGTGCTAGAGGCAGAAACAGAAACAGAGCCATGAGTTCTGCTTTTTCTCTCGCCCTGGGCAAAGACCACTGTGTGCTCAATGCAGTTGCCTGAGCACAGTCGTGCAGCGGCACCTGAGATGCCCCAGGGAATGGAGGGGTTCTCTACAGGGGGGCAGATCTGACATAACAGCTGGAAGAGACTCAGGCCCTTCTGTAGCAGTGGCAGGAGACCAGGCGTCGTAATTGAGAGCATGTTCCTAGCACCAGGCGCCTACTTAATTGAACCTCAGACATCAATCATTCCAGCCAGAACATCCTTATTTTTCAGGCTGGATATATTTGCTAAAAGACTTTCTGTAAAAAGCAGCTTAATCTTTAATGCACCCCAAATTATACCATTGCCAAGGTTTCACGGCATTTGTTTGACCAAATGAGATCACGTTTGAGGTCCTCTCTGTGTGTATGCAAGAATGGTTTCCCTTTTTTGCCCTAGAATACATGAACTTACAACATCATTTAAAAGGAAACTCAAAGCCAGCTTTAGCCTTGCCCTGAGCTACAGGAGCAAAAATTGTAATGTACTGAACATGAAGTAACTTCCCGCTTGCTAGTGCAGCTCCAGAAGTTGAACCCTGAAGGCAGAATAATTGTTGTTTCCTGTATTAGTTTGTAACAATTTATGAGAGTGGGAAGGAAGAAAAAAAAAAAAATTCTTTGCAATCCCTTGGGCAAATTTGGAATAATAGAGTTTCATCTACTGGAGCAAAATTCAGGTTTAAAAATATTCCAGCTGCAAAAAAAAAGGAAAACTAGGAAGAAAATAAATTTTTGCAAGGTGTCTTTCTCTATCTCCACAGCCTTGTTGTATGTGTGTTACAAGTACGGGACTAAAATGTTATTGTGCATAGAAGCTGCATTGTAGAAGGAAGAAGGCGGCTTCAGCCCAACAGCTACTTTTGGTTAAAATCATTCACTGATTTTTTTTTTTTTTTTTTTTTTTTTTTTTTCCAGCTAACTTCTAAACTGTGATCACATTTCAAGTGTTTTAGAACAGAGGGTTTTTTCATATGGTCAATGTACAATTCCTTAGGAGCTGTATTTCACAGACCCTTTCATGCTTTTAGCGTTGCTTACATTCTCACAGAAGAAAACAGCGTTCCCTGTATATCCCTATGAACAGCAGAAATACATTAGCAGGATTTTCTAAAAGTTGGTGAAGCTAAAGGACATTTTACCATTAACTTAAATGGTAGTATACATAGACAAGTGCCCAAGTGCTTTTGAAATCCCATTACACCTTATGCTTTCAACCGTCTGATAGCTTTCGATTATGAGGCATTCTGCACTGGAAAGATTTCTTCTTTAAAAGAAAGCAGCAAGAGAAAGGAATGAATCTGTGAGATAAAGCTCTCTCTCAAAGGACAAACCAAATTCAGACCAAATGTGGCATAGGCTTCTGAAACGGTCAGGCTTGTTCTCATCTTTATTTACTCCCCAAACTATTCCCACTTGGTCCCTGTTTCTGTAGAACAGAAGTTCAAAAACAGTGCACAAAAAAAAAAAAAAATCTGGTTTTGTAGTATTTCCAGCTGGGCCCAGGGTCGAATGTGCTTGAAATATTATGAGAAAGACTGACATTATTGTGGTGAGAGACATTCAAGTACCTGGACAGATATCTCAAGCCAGGCCTAGAAGCAAAAGTACAGACATCTCAAGGGGAAAATGTGCTCACATGATGTACCGTCAAATTTGGCAAACTCAGCAGCCTTTGGTGGTTTCAGTAAGCAACCCAAACTGATCCTGAATGCTAAACCTTTTGTGCTTTACCATCACCTTTTAAAATCGCCCAGCCTCCAGAGTCACTGCTGGCTGGAGCAGGTATTTGCTGTCAGTACACTGATGGAGATGTGGGGTATCTGCCATTGCAAATTGCTTTTTAAAAAAAGTTCTTACAGAAGACTGGAGGAAGAATAAAATGCAATTGGATACTGTGATTACTGTGCTTCACTCTGACTTTCCAGAATCAGGAGTGATTTAAGGAGTTGTTTAAAGGACTGCATGCCTGATGCCCTTTTCCTAATTTAGCATCCTTATACCTGCATGTGAAGGTTAGAGTTCCACGGGGATATGAGAGCAAAACAGGGTTATATGCACACATCTTTAATTAAAACAGAACTCCCAGCCTTCAGAAAAAGAAAAAAAAAAAATAAATCAAAATCTGGCACAACATCAAGTGGCATTAGCAGTATCAGCATCACACTAGGTGCCCCACAGAAGAGGAAACTGTGAAAGAGCACTCAGAAATAATGACTGAGTTTCCATGATGCTGTCAAGACTTTCACATCCCTGGCTGCCAGGTGTGGATTACTTGAGCTAGAAATGTAAAAGCCTTATAAAATACAAATGAAGCAGAAAAATCGAAATCTCAGCAGGTGAGGATGTACCATAAGAAGGAACCAGTCCTTTCAAACTGAGGAAGGAAGAGGAGGAGCAAGAGAATACCACACCAAACATTTCCGCATTTCCTTTGTTTCCAGGGTGGTTTTTTTTTCTGTGGTTTTTTTTTTCCTTTTTTTTTTTTTTTTTCCCCTCTCACCTCTAAGTCTCTCTTGGCATTGTTATCACAATTACAAGGGCAGGTGACACTTCTCTAGGCTTAGAATCCTACCTACCCTGCAGTGAAATTCAATCGAGTAGCATCATTTCTTTGAAAAATAAACAAGACTGCAAGCTCTGCAACTGTGAGGTAAATTAAATGTGTTCACAGAGCTTCAGAATCTTCTTTGCCTTTCATGTTATACTGCCTGACTTCCTATTAAAATTATTGCTAACGTAGCCGGGGCAGTGACAGGAAGCATTTTTGTGAAAGAGAGATGTTATTGCAATGAGCTTGTAGGTGACAGCTTTATCCTGGACAATCAGGTCTAGAAGAAAGAATATGTGGCTTGCGAGGGTTACTCTGGTGCAGCAGCAGAGAATAAGGTGAAATAATGTGGTGTCCCTTCACTCTCCCATGGGATGTAATTCACTGTAGCATGAGAGGGCTGCTGTGCACTCCTTATGGCCCTTTTGCATTGATGTGGCTCACACAGAGGATTTCAAGGTTAGATATGAACCATGGAATGTCACTACCTGCTGCCCTGCTCCATGTGTGCTCCCTCCCTCACAGCAAAATACCTTCTTTAGTCAAAGGAACATGACTAGGCAGAAAAGAAGTCAGTGGGCAGTCAGGAACAATTTCTGTCTGTGCAACAATTAATGTATGTATTTATTTGAGACAGTAAAAAATTCTCCTCTAAATATTTGTTTTATTCCAGAAATTTGTTTTAATTTACTTACTTCTAAACAAAATTTAATGCATCTGTGTATACAAAGGGTTGACATTTATAAGAAAAGGGTAGGACCTTTTATCACACCAATCAGTATATGTACTGTATCTTCCTGGGTTGCTAGATTTGAAGATGTGGGAATTTATTTCAGGCCCAGCATCTTCATGTGTCTTCTCACCAGCACGGAGCAAAAGATTTTGAGGCCGTTCCTTGTGTAGAGGTGGAGTAGACTACTAGTTGAGGAGACCAAACAGTGAGGTTACCTAAAAAAAGCCCTGTTTCTTTCTTTGCATCTCGCTTCTAATATTTAATATCCTCATTGGCAAAACAAGCTTCATTTTCTTCGAACATTCATTCCAGAAAGTGAGATTTGCATTGATTCATTAAAGTATAATTATTCTACCTCCGTGCTACTCCTACATGCTTCTGACACCAAACACTGCCAGTTCCAGAATGACTCTTTGAGGTTATCGAATAAAATAGTTACATTTGAATTCATACAGCCACACTGCACTGAATGGCATTTAATCAGTTCTTAGAAAGCAGCCCCGGTGCTTATTAGCTCCCAGGAAAGCTACTGCCTTCAGTTGCCAGCTAGATAACTATTTTTTCTTTGCCAATAGATAGTTGCCTCTAAGTGCCTAGGGAATGATGATGCTTGGTGGCAAGTGTAGGCTATAAAATATTTATCTTTAACACACAATTATGTTACTGGAGCCTCTAATAGGATTTGGTGTCAGGCAAACATCTGCCTTGGCCTCTGGCCCAAAGATATAGAAACAAGCTATTAAGTTGAATGTTGCATAGTAAATAAATAAGGCGGAAATACTGTTAAAGTAGCTATACCGCTGACCAACAAACGTGGTGAGTATATAAAAAAGAAGTCCATCAAGAGTCTAACAATTTGTCTGCCTCCTTAATATGTTTATTGTATTTCATCTGGATAAAGGTAATTCATGTAGGTAATTGTAAGCCAGGCTGACAGATCTTTATAGAGCTCACCACAGTAGAGTTGGCTTTCACGGGGCTTTTTGTCAGCAGCAAAGTGGTCCCCTGAGCGGACCATTAGCCTGGGAGCTTTTTTGCTGTCACATGAGTCAGTTTATGATATGAAGCAAATGTTGTATTTGTCTATGCCTCAAGATTACCAGCCTAAAAAAAAAAAATGGGAATGGCAACAATTAGCAATTTCCTTTTGAACTCGGTGATATCCTTAAATGAAAGATAGTGTAGTGTGAAGTCTGATTATGTGTGTGGGCACGATCGAGCCAGTTTATAGCTTCTCTCAGGGTAAGGAGTGATTGTGGTGGGAAAACAAGCAATAGGATAAAGGTTTCAGCCAAGTTTCCCTCAAAATCTGCCAGCTGTGAGACTACTCGTACTGAAAAAAAGTCCCTTGAGGCAAATGGCAAAAATCCCAAAGTATCCTCAGCAGCTGTAAGTCAACGTGGTGCATGAAGTAAAGCTCTTTTGCTCCTGACCATGATTTTTCATTTGTTTCTTTCTCTGCTTTGATAATTAAAGCTCTTGAGCGGGAAGGACCTTAAAGAGTACTTCAGAAGAAGAGTTTGGCTCTTGGAGAAGTCTAGGCTTTCACATTTAATCAGTGTTTTCATCCTCTCGTTATGAATCTAGAAGCATTTTTGCACATCGTTCTCCTCCTGAGTGAACTAGGATGGACTAGGTTAGGGAATACCTGCTGCCTCAAAGCATTTCTGCACCATTCTCCAAAATGAGACAGGGTGGATCTGAAGACCGTGTGTCTCATTATGTCATTTACTCCTTCTCTCAGAGGAGATCTGAATGTTTACAAAATTCAGGAAAGTACTTGTTTTTTCAGTTGGTTATTGGATTTTGAAGCTGGCAGAACAATTGCTTCCATACTCAAGCCTCTGCAGTCCCCATTAGAAGCCACACCACCTTAAGTTTTGCTGGTCAGTCCCCAGTGTGAGTTGTTTGCTTTCAGGAGGTTTGTTCCTGCTGCCATTGGTTGTTGGAAGGTGGCATGAGAACTGCATTTTCATTGTTCTCTTTGGACACAATAGCAAAACTCCATGAAAGCGCCATGCATCATCCATGGGCTGACCCCCCAATTAATAATTTTTGCAATTACCAGCTGGTGTCAGTCAGATCACTTCAGAGATTTGGAAGCCAAGAGGAAACTGTGGGAGTCAGACCGAAAAGAGAGAACATATATCTCTTTCTAAAAAAGAATTGTCCATGGTCTCACAGTGAACTATAACAATTACATAAAACAAACAAAACTTTTTCGTGATTCTCTAAAGCAGTTCCCATGGCACTATTCATAAAACACCATATGGAATTCTGTATATATTGGAAAATATCCTTATAATTATGTAAACAGCTTGCAGAATAAGCTGTAGAATGGAGACTAGAACCTAGCCATAACTGCAGTGACCTGTTTTTATTTATTGATTGACAGTTTGTCAGCTCTGTAGGAATGTTCACTGTGGACATACTTAAAAGACAGTTGCTTTGTGCCACTAACTTAAGGGTTCCCTGAATATGAAAGAGTTTACTCTCTTCTACCATCTAAGCCTTCCTAGGTAATAATATGGCTAAGTTCTAGCTTCTGAAAATGTGTCCATTTGACTCTTCATTCTTTCTAGGGTTACCCCATTATGAGTCCATAATTTCTTACACCAAGTCACCTGCCTTTTCCTGTTCAGTTTGAAATTTGGGTGGTAGAGCAGTGTGCATGGTTGTGTGTACATGTTAGGTGTGCATTTCAGAAGGGCCAGAAAATCAACTCAGCTGGTACAGTCTGTAACCACTGAAATGAAACTCAGTACCGGGATGAAGGCAGAGATGTTTATTGAAAGTCTTAAGTGAGTATGACTTGCTAATGCCTGCAGTCTTCAAAGTAAAATGAACTTCCAACTTGTGATATAAGAATATGAATAGGACCGTGCTCAGTGTTGCACACACAACTCTCAGACTTGTTGCTCGCAAGCCTGTCACAAGCCTGGCTTGTTGTTATTAGCTCTGGAGTTCATGAGAAAAAAGCAAATTCATTCAGTGCTTCCTTTATGGAAATACTTTCTGAGCTGTTTGGGAGAAGCTTTGAGACAAAGATGTACTGCATGAATCTTCATCGCTTTTCATAGTTGATTCTGAGTAGTGAAGAACTTTCGGGAGTGTGCAGAGACCTTAATTGCCCTAAGTCACACCAGGCAAGTTTGTTTCCTTATCTGCTAAAAAATGCCAAGTGGCACCAGTCACTGAGGGGGAAGAGTTTATTTTCACTTCATCTCATCGCTATCAGGCAGGTTATTCCAGGGCAAAGTGAGCTAGTGTAAAAGAAGAACAGGTTAGAAATGTTGCTTTTGGCTATATTGGAAAAACAAGGAGCATCAGAGAAAGCAATGAAGTAGGATGAAGCAATTTTTAAGGACCTACTCCAGTAGTAGTAGTATAGGCTATTCAGGGCACAATTAGGAGTTACTGAGGTGCTTCAGTGAAGAAGATACAATGGGTTTCATTCACCTGTTTTTTTTATTGCTTTTGTGTTGGCCACAATATGGTAGGTATGATGCAGTTAGGGCACACTTGCAAAGAGTCTGGGAAATCAAGGATTGAGGAGACAGGGATATATGAAGTGATACGTGTGCACATTGCTGCATTTTTGCAAAGTAAAATACCAGATCTGTAGATGAACCACAAAATATACATCAATGTTTTTTTGATATGAGTTCGTGTCGGTCACTGTGGATGGGATCTGGCCGATTAGAGGTGTCTGATGACAATATCTACATTTGAACTAGACAGAGGAGGAAAGAAAGCACTACTGGAGTAAAGTTCACTCAATGGATTCACCCTAAAATTCAGGAAAGTTTGTTACCTAAACACAGGTATGCTGCCTTTCCGTGGTCGCTCTGAACTGCTAGATCTCATTACAGTGAACGAGAGTCATTAGTTTTAACCTCCAGTAGACATCTCATTGGTGTACTGAGTCCTGCCTGTCTTGTGCTAGGCATCACGGGTACACCAGCTGAGCCACACTATTCATGCAAAATAGTATTTCCAAGGACAATCATTACCCTTTGTGTGCGCTGTCACACTTCCCGAACAGCTGCCATGCCTGATGCTTTGTTGCTTTTTTAGTTGTTGCTTTCATTTTTTACTATTTTGCATAAATATTATTTATTATATTACATAAACATAACAAGAAAGTTGTATGGATATTTTACTCCTTTTCAAGGACTCAATTTAGTCCTTTAGAAGCAAAACCTTGGAAAAAGCTTCTAAAAAAGCTTTTAATATACTATAAATGTTGTCATAACACTGAGAGTCTGTCCTGCATCAAGTTCTGACATAGCTATTCCCTCTGACTTCAAAGGTCAGGCCTAAGTAACCTCTACGCAGTGTTGCTACAGCTTGCAGAGCCCAACCCAGAACGACACCGTGATGGTGAGCTTTCATGAGACAGCTCCCTACTCCTACTCCCAGTTTTGGGGCAGTAGAAAACAGTTCACTTATTTTTTTTTTTCTCTGCTGCATTAGTATTTTTGCCACCGTTTGAGCTTAACCAACTTGTTGAAGGGTCTGACAAGTGCCAGAACCAGCACAAGAAGAGGGACCTTAGACTTGTACCTAGGATGAGAAGATTAGGAGGAAAGGACTGACCCTTTCAGCAACAGGAGCTGTTAAATCTCCTCGACCATCTCATTATCTTGTTTCACAGTACTCACACTCTTTACGTTCTTCATATGTATGTGTATGTGCATAAAGAAATCACTCTTATTATAGGGAAAAAATGCATAAAGCAAAATTATTTTCGTATTCAGCAGTGAAATTAAAGCGTCGCAAAGTTCTGAAGATTATATACATACAGGCTAATATTAACTTTTCATTTATGGGATAGATGTGTGTTTATACATGCTATTAAGTGAGAGTTAGTATACCTAAATATCTGCATAAATGTACAAGTTGCTCTTTCTTTATCCTAGGAAGCATGGCTGCTATTTGATTGGAATAAAGATGGCAGATCAAGCCCAAAGTGTTGACTGCATGCTGTGATTGTATTTCCATACACTGTAAAGTGAATATCTGCTTAACTATAGAGCTTAAGTGTTAGAAAACTGACAGCACTTCTTTGTACCCTCCTTGCTGCACGGAGTTGTCTGATTATGAGATGTCTGATGCCAAGATTTAGAACATAAATGCTTGGAGCTGTTTTTATTATTTAAAACTGCTGTTGCCCTTTATGAATGATTAAATTACTCCATGTCCTTTAAAATGTCCTTCAGAAAACTCTGTCGTTTGGAGAACACCCATCCAGAAACAGGCTTCCTTTCATTTGTGATTAGAAACTAATCTGCACATCTCTGCTGCAGCTGTTTCTCTTCACTTGCACCGATAGGAAGTTTACAAATATCTTTGCTACCACAAGGCCTCGTGAAGTACGTGAAGTACATCTATGAAAGCGCACTCATTATTCACATGACTGAGATTTCCACTCCACTCCATGACAGATGTACCACCGGTGCCCCTCCTCTATAACTGAATCCAGTTTTAATCTGATACGCATCTCCCTCAGAGAAAATGGGAAATAATAGTGTGGAATGAACCATGGTATTCCATCATCTTTGCAAGCCCCACTCACATTTTACTCAGTCTTCACTCACAGTTTAATCAAAAAAATAAAATTATTTTCATTCTCTTGTTGATATGTAGCGTTTACCAGCTTGTGTTCTTTTATGAAAGATAATTTTTAGCCAAAATATTCTGAACTGTCTTCAAAATAAAAGTGCCAGATAACATTTTGCTTACCTGTTAACTTTCTTTGAAAAATGAATAGCCAGTGTTTTTTCCAAAGTCAGGGAATTTAAGATGATAACTAGAAACAGAACAAAGTGTGGAATAGTCCCATTCCTGTTCCACCAAGATACAGTATTAGCCCCAGCACTTGGGGCTGTTTGTGTGGTATTGCAGAACAAACCAGAAGGCATTTGGTTAGAAATAATCCTTCAACAGGCAGACAGGATGATCTGAGGGCCTGTGTTCAGTAACTTCATAGGGGAACATTTCTACTGTAGCTCAGCTGTTTGGCACAAATAAATGCCCCAAGTTCACTTACCTGAGTCAACAGAATTGGACCAAAGGTGAGTGTGTTGCCATGAGAACGGTGTATTTCTTCTCCCCAATAAATTCAAAGAGGAAAAACGGTTAGGAAAAATAAGCAGGAAGAAAAGACGTTTGGAAGTTTTCGGATACAGAGTGAGGCCAAAACGTGGAGGGTGCTGAGCAGCTGCAATTTATTCATAGGATTTGCAGTCACTCTGCACTAACGTGTTACAGTTGAACCATCCATTGGTGTAAGGGCATGAGCACCGTGGAGCGGAGCTCAGACTTATGCTTTCAGCCCCAAGTGCAACGATTGCTTTGAAGTTTCAGCTGTCTTGCCATCCAGAGACCTTCCCAAACTCAGAGGTGTTTTCTTGCCTCAAAAAAGTATCTGAATTCTCTTTTGTTTTCCAGAATCAGTGGATAATTGTCCCAGTAATTGCTATGGGAATGGAGACTGCGTGTCTGGGACTTGCCATTGCTTCCTTGGCTTTCTGGGCCCTGACTGTGGCAGAGGTAGGAATTTATATTTGATTAACTCTTCCCCTCTACCCTTCGGTTAACGTTTTTCTCGTGGAAATTATATTCATGCCTGTGCCTTTTGCAAAATACACCTCGCCCAGCTTGGGGACACTGCAGTAGAATGGAAAAGTGTTGGATCTGTGGATTTGTTTGCTACTAGTCATGATTGCCGTGACCTTAGCAACAACACAACCCTCCTAGCTGCACACAGACAGGCAAAACGTTACATGGGGAATTTTCTGTCTGGAAACGACTTTAGAAAACATGATGTATAAATGTGGCATTACTGTTTGTTTAGCAGAGCACTCTATCATTGTGTGGCACGTCTCTATAATGAGACTTTCCTTTAAGACGCAGATGATACCAAAATTAAGTGCCTTTTTCATTGCTACAGGCCTTGCAAGTCTGCCTGAGGATGAATGATTGCTGACAGCCTGGCTGTGGGGAGTGGGGCAGGGTTACAGTAAGGCTAGTAGTGGAGTAACAGCAGGGAGAACTGGATGTTCTGGCCAAAAGTGAAAACATTGGCATGACTGAGAAGGAGGCTTACCCCAGCAAACAATGCAATACATTTTTCTGCTCAAGTGATAAGTATTTTTAATAAATGGTTTTGGAAAGATTTTCATTTGACCTGAAATTTGTAGGTTATTTAAACAATCGAAAAACAAACTGAAGTACTTTTAGTGAGAACACGTTTCAGACCAAGAAATCAAAATGTTGCATGTGGGAAATGCCAGAATGCTGTGCATCAACCTTTTCGAGGCCTTTTTTTTGGCTCAAACAGTCCAACAAACTAAGTGCAGATTTATAAATCTGGGGAAGGAGGTAGTGTAAAAAGTTAGTGCCCACACAAGGAGCTTTGCTAAGGCAACAGGTCAGGCCTTCACCCCAGCCCATTGCTTCTTTGGAAAGCAGGCTGGCTCCTTCCCAGGAGAGAGAGCTAAACTCTGTCCAACCCCATGTCCTCTCCCCTCCAGCTGAGCTGGGGTCACATCCCTGTGGCCCAGCCCAGAGATAAGGAGGGCCGCGCACCCCACCTGCAGGGAGCTCTCTGCTGAGGCAGTGTGGTCCAGGCTCAAACCCCAGAGGTGTTTCAGAGTTCACAGCCCAGTAAGATGGATGTGGCAATCTGCATCCCTGAGAGCTGTTATGTCAAACTTCTTGCTGACTCAGGTTACACTTGGTTTGCATTTCCTTACACTTGGTTTGCATTTCCAAAACTCCTTTTCAGATCTGTAGAGCTGGAGACAAAAAGGAGGGTTTTTTTTTCCATCTCCCATAGCATATTCCTCCTCACACCTCCTAACTTTAGGTAGGGGCAGAAGTTCAGGGTTTGTTCCCTAGAAGGCTCCCTGTAGAGCTTCTCCTTCACTGTGAGTCAGAATATTTAAACTTTTGTTCTGAATCCCCTTACAAAGGCACTTACCTCCCATCGTGGGTTATATATTGAGCTTTCTCAGGCACTTCAGTTGAGCCACGTGAGTATCTTCCATTTCACGAGAGTGCTTACTCTGGCTGATATGAACACCTTTTATTCGACTCTGTCTTCTGGTTCAGAATCATCTGGGATCAGATCTCAGATTAGTCTCTGCCTTTAGGAAGACAGATTAATACCTGGAGCGTCAAACTGATATTTGTGTATGCATTTCCACCTCGTGGGCTTGTTAAATGGATCATCTTGCCACGAGTGTGAGATACAAGGGCCCCAGCCTTGGCTTCCTGTTGGTTTTCAGGGGAATCTAAGATGCTGCTTTTGACCTATAAATCCCTCAGCAGGCAGCAACTGTGGCATGTGTAAGGCTGCTCCAATATCCGTCTGCAGCCATGTTTCAGTCCCTGTAGCAGTAATCCTTAAATAAGCAGGTCTCTGCCCACGTGAAGATTTCTAGGTCATAGATATCCTGGGTGTTCCTTTGTTTCAATTCAGCCTTGTAATTCAACTCCAAATGAGTGGAGCAGAAAGCTCTTCTGTTTTTAATAATGACTGATTATTGATGTATTATTAACCAATTATTTTAAACCAAGTAAATGAGAACAAATCACCAGCGGTGTATTCCTGCGCCTTTTGAAGGCCTGCTTGAACATGGGAGATGGTGGTTTGAAGTCCTGGATAAAGTAAACAAACAAATGAATGATCTTACTCTCTGTTGCTAAACTTTACAAGGAAAGTGGTGTGCATTTGGACTGTTGCTACCGTAACTAGAGAATTACTATAATTTCAGCTTGTTTGTTGGAATCTAAATGATCAAACAATAATTACGTATTTTTATATATGGAAAAGAGTTACACGAGTGGCAATGGAAAAAATCCAGAAACCTTTTTTTGTCTTTATGCATTACAGTATGCTACAAAGGAGGGCTTGTTCTTGCCGTTATTATTTGCAGCAGCACTTTCCAAATTATGCTGAAGGTGTTCTCCATAGAGGGCTCTGTAAAGTAACAGTGTTATTGCAGATGGCCAGTAATTTATCTGATCTTGTACTGAGTGATCAGCTGTCTTGTCAGAAAACATTTAAGTCTTTCTCAGCAACCTCTCACTGGTTAAAGGCAATTATTATTTCTTCTTGTTGAAAAGAGCTGCAGACTATCTTCTTCCAGTGCCTTGAAAGAACAGGCTCCATTACCGAGCATTTGAAATTTGAGATGGGGGGGCGGAAAATTCCATCAGCCTAGCTGAAAAGTGAAATTACAGAGTGCGTTTGCTGTGAACCGTGTACACAACACAGTGTATCTTAAACAATTTATGTCTTTTATTGTATAGGTAGATATCTCCTTGCAAATGATGCACTTGAAACGCAGCACTGCAATGTGCTTTCTTTAAAGTGAACAGAGGGCTCTTTAGTAATAACAGCTGCCAAATTCCTTTATTTTCTAAACCTCTTTTATCTTGGTCAGGCAAATATAGTTCACTGCTTATCAAACTGGCTTAACAGTCAGAGCTGGCAATGCTTTGTATTTTATTGAGATTGCTATAATTCTGTAATACTCAAACCGACTTGACTATAAGGACACGTGGAAACAGCAGAGGATGCACGTTGTGTGATTACTATCTGTTAGTACCTCTTCCTGCATATAATCGGAGTCAGGAATAGAGGTACGTTGTATTCATCACACTCCTAATGCAGCTGAATGAAGCAGCAGACTGGAATATTCCTTTCACGTTTGTCCTGCTTAAAAATGTTCATAAATTGCCTTTCTGAGGGACAGATGAGAAGCCCAGCTGCTCTCACCTAAGAATGATGTGCAACAGTGAACCAGAGAAGTCTGTGTTGAAAATATGTCCTTGCATCTGAGCTTCAGCAAAATGAAATGAAAGGGAAAGGGCTTAAGCAAGAAGTTTCAAGGGATAGTGTACAGGGGAAGGCTATTGTTTCTGAGGGACAGAAATCAGCAGCTTCCTTGGAAAAATCAGAACAGAGGACTAAAGGAGCATAAGGTGGCAGGTGTGGAGGATAGAAAAGGAAGAAGGCATCATCAGAGAGGAGCTGAAGGAAGCTTAGAGAGCAGTGATTACCAAAGCTTTGGTCATGGAGGCTGGGATCTGGTCCTGGATGCTCTCTCCTTCCCTGGGGAGCCTGCTCTGTATCCTTCAGTTCATCCCATCCCCCTCTGCCTGCCATTTTCCAAATTTAGCTCAGAAAACACTTAATCCTGGGATCCGTCATGCCACAGCTTGAGCTTTTCATCTTCTTCTTATCCCCTTTATCACAGGGAAGAAGCCCTGTATCTGGTTGGCCTTGAGAATCATCCGACTTTGCCAGAGACAAGGACAATTTAAAAATTCTTTGTAAACTGATACAAAGATCAGAGGATAGATTTGGAGAACTTTTTTTACTGGGAGTTTGGGAAGACTAGAGGCCAGCTTTGCGTTGTGTCTGATGACAAATGGAGTCCAACAGAAGTGATAACCGAAAAAGGGGGCTGGAGGTTCAGGTGATGGTATGACATGAGCTAAATCAGGCAAACAGTCTCAACTTGGCATTCTGGACTCTGAGCAAGGTGACTGAAACCCATAAAGCTGAGAATTACAGCAGAAAAACAGGGGAGTGATTTGTGTACAGCTAAGGTCCACAGCAGAGGCAGTGTCAAGGAAAAGTATGAAGTCTGGCAGCAGGTCAGGGATAGTGGTAAGCAATCTAATGTCAATGGTGCTGCTGAAAGAAGACGCCAGTCCATTGAAAAGTCAGAATACAAGAAAATTCTGAGTTAGTTAGTTAAAAAAAAGTATCAGAGACACAAAGCAAGGAGATAATTCGAACTCGGAAGCACTGTGTGTTTGTTTTAAACAGTCATAGGAGAAGTAGTTACCAGCTGGGTGTCATCCACGTAAAAGAACTGGGTTTGGCAAAGAAAAGAACAACATACCCCACTGAAGACTGCGCTTGAAGAATATAAATCCCATGCTGGAGTCTTGTGCTCTTTTTTTGAAGTGAGAGCCATGTAGAGTTGTGTTGTAACGTGATTTCCATTATCTGTCCCCAGCGTCCTGCCCAGTGCTGTGCAGTGGAAACGGGCAGTACATGAAGGGGAGGTGCTTGTGCCATAGTGGCTGGAAAGGAGCAGAATGTGATGTCCCGACAAACCAGTGCATTGATGTCTCCTGCAACAACCACGGCACGTGCATCATGGGGACCTGTATCTGCAACCCCGGATACAAAGGCGAGAGCTGTGAAGAAGGTATTTGCAAGATACATTCAGTTACCCTTTTGCTTTGCTTGTCGTTATGTAATTACATGGATGGAGGCAATTCAGAATAGGACTGGCACTTAACGGAACAGTAATAGGCACCTTAGAGATACAATAGTTGGATGCAACATAAAAATGATATGTTGTAATAACTTGTCGTTAGCTATCATATTTGTTTAATAATTGGATGAAAAGCCATCAAATACTTCAAACAGACAAATCTAGTTGAAAGACCGGAACATCTAATCATATGTTCAAATGTTCTTATTAAAGCATCGTTTTCATTTACACATCTAAATGTATAATTACTTGTACAGCGCTTTCTTCTCTGCTGTGCTATGCCAAGCTATTTCAGTTGCTTGCATACACAAAATGGTGGCACGTGAGAGAAAGTCCCTGATTCTTGTCAGCTTTAAAAGCTTCAAAAAGCTCAGGCCTTTCATTAAATTCTGTTTCAAACCCAGTACTATTTCAATGCCTCTTCCACAGCTTTTTTCTCACATTAGCACCCAAACATTTTTCATTTACATTTAGATTTGTGGCTCAGAAAGATGGTGCCTTTTAGCACTTAACCTTTAATCTTAGCTTTTACTGTAGGAATTCACCTGCCACCATAAACCTTTATCCTCCCAAGTCTGTGACTGCTTCTTATTACTAAATGAAAAAGTGGACAGATTTGTAAGTGTACAAATCTTTCGGACAGTTATAAAAATACATCCAAAAGCGCCTGGCTTAAAGAATGATGTTCAACACTTTTGAAAGCTATTCTCAAAATTCTATGCAGATGACCTGATAAATAATTATGTTTAAATTACACTTCTACAAATACACATGTGAGACCTGTGCACCACCTGACAGATTTAAGACATCCACTTGATGCATGTCTAAGACTCACAATGGCTTCAATTAATTTATGGTTGTCTTCATGTATGCAGGATAAAGATTTATCTGGAATGGCTTTATTTTACGGACAATGAAAATAGACTGAATTGGATTCAGACGTTCAAATGGCATCTAATCTAGCAATTCTTTTGATGCATTAAACGTATTGGAGTGGGACATCTCTGACATAACGTGGCTTCATTGTCAGTAAACATTAGAGCTGAAGACAGTATCAGCTCCATAACAATAAAGCCATCTCTCGAGAAAGCTTCATTTTGCCTTAAGAAAGCACAATTCAATGAAGCCATAGGGCATGCAAAACCCAAAGATGGTGACTACTGAAGTATCTTTAAAGCGTCTCCATAGACCTCGTATTTACTAGTTCATATCTTTACTGGATAAACAGAAATGAAAAGATCCTGATTTTGCCTCTAGCCAGACGTGTTTAATGTGTGTAAATCAGAGTAAGATTTGCCCTTTTTCCAACAGGAACCTTTTTTTTCTCTGGTCACGTTTAAAGCAGAAAAGCCAGACACTACTCAGTTATTTTATGTTATCACTGTAGTAGGGGACGGTGTCAGTCCCACTAGGTAAAAACTTGAAAAAGAATGAAGAACAAAGAGAACATGATTTTCCTTATGATCCGTTTAGTATGTTTCCAAGTATGCATTTGGTTTTGATATTCAAGGCATAATTTGCATTGTGTTTTGAGGGGGGGAGTAACTCAGAAATATGCCATGTGGGAAATCTTGAGGACATATATATATATATATATATATATATGTATAGTAAAAAAGTTGATTTATACTATTTTTAAATTGCTTTTACTTTTTAATTTCTCTTCTAAGAAGGACCATCTGGTATTGATTATTTTTTATTATTTCTCAGTTCTCGTAGCTTCACTACTTAGTCCATGTTTATAATAGGTTTTCATTCCAGGGTTTCTTCTGTCTTTTCTTTTCCCCCCCATAGAAGTTCAGCAATGTTTATAAAACATCAGCCAACAATCTTACATGAGTTTTTCTTTTCTCCTTCCTTAGTTTATTGGCCCATATTTTATAAGGCATGGGCTAAGCCAGCGAGACATTAAAGGGAGGGGAGCAAATTTAAGCAGTGAAAAATGAGAAGTTACTCTTTGGGTACCGAATAAGCCTAATAACTTGTGTGACCAATGAAGCATGCAGCATATTGGGGAAAAGTGTAGAAGAGGCACTAACCTTGCTTGCTGCATGATTTATCTCCCTGGCAAAGGCTCTGCACAAGGCTGAACTATAAATGGGGCATTTTCCAACCAGGAATTAGACCATCTGGGACACTTTCCAAGCAGCAACACAGATATATGCAAAACTCTCTTTTTTTTTTTTCTTTTTCTGAGTATACTAGATTTTGTCAGCTCTGCCCTCCTGCCCCGCTCCCCATCTCAGCTTCTCCCAGAGCTGAGCAGCTAAATTTGTCAAGCAGAACTCCCTAAAAATATGCCATTGTACTCCAAATCCACTAAGCAATTGATTAAGAAGAAAGCAGAAGCCCGTAATCCTGTCCCAGGGCTCTTCCGATGGTGCAGAAAGCCTAAAGAGATACAGCTAGTGAGGCTGAGATTAAAGTAGCCATTGTGTGTGACATTTTCTGAAAGGGCTCATTTCAACATGAAAAATGGCCTTGGGATTATGATAAATGGGAGGTTCTGACATGCACATTCCCCTCCTATAATCGTCTGTGTTGGAGCTGAGATAGCAGATTGTCTGCCTCCTGTGATGGAGCCCCCTGTAAAACTCACCTTTTTCCCAATTGACCTTCAGAGGGGATGATTAATTGCCTGGAGGTAGCCTCTTGTCAGTTAGGCTGTGATCTTTGTTCTCTATGTTCAAACCATCTGCTGAGAACGTACGAGGCTGCTAGTCCGTTTCTTAGTCCTTTTCGTACTTATTACCGCTGAGAAAGAACAGGGCCAGGTCTTCAAGGGTCTCATGCTAAAATTGGCACCCTAGCTCCCAGCTCGCTAACAGTGAAGGAGATTTATAGACTCATCCTTTCCAGCCTCTTACAATTTTTTGAGGATTGTTCCAGCTACGAGCAGGGCTCCAGGAATCAAAACAGAAAACGCTCTCACATGCCTTGGGATAGTAATTGCTGAGCCATTACTTGTCAGACTGAGAGGGTTTTGAGATTCCGGGGAATTATCAGAGCAGCTGTTGTGTTTCTTTTTAAGGTTTCTGGATCTTAAACAGGTCATTGGGATTCTTATTAGCTTTTACAGGGGGGGTGGGAAATGAACCACAAACCTGAAGTGTGTGCAGTGGCCGTGTTGTGCTCTGCTGTTTTAGAGCCAGGAGCTGGACAGCTTTCTCCTTACTGCTTAGCCAGACTGACACTTGTCACTGATCCCCAGGGCACTGCCACACACCGTTTCAAGAGATGGGAAGAATTTCTCTAGGCTGTCCTATAAGCGTTTATATATAAATAGATGATCGACTCCTCCAGTCCTTTTTTGGGAGGGTGTCTGGTGTGTTTCATATTTTTTGATTGCTGAGTGAAATTTCCCCGTGGGCAGAGGAGGTGACAGTTGCCTACAAAACACATAAGTCAGGAATCAGGCGGCAGTACATTTGGTCTTTTGGTGCACACTGCTATACCATGCACCTAACTGAATGGTTTCCAAGCTCGTTAAGAAAGTGCCTCTTTGGGAGAAAAAAAAAATCAAACAACCCAACCACCCCGTAACATTTCAAAAAGATTATTAATTGATCAAAAATAAACCCAGAAGAACACCAATATCAAAAAATACATGATTTTGTTTTAATCCTTACTCCAGAAAACTGTCTAAGATTATGTTTAACGTGAAATTTATGTCTGTGAAACCGGTATAGATTTCAGCACATTCTTCAATTTAAGCATGTATTTTGCTGAATAAGGACATCAACTTCTGCTGAATCTTTATGTAAAATTCTCTCTCAGAAAACTAGAGCTCAGCTCTGAATTCATTAGTAATAGTAATTTAGGTTATTCTAATAGAATAAATGGAGGCACAGTGTCTGCGCAAGAGAATATTATTCTTATTCTATTCTTAATTGATATTAGACTGTTCTTACTAGAAAGATCATTTATTAGAGTAGGCCTGGATAAAAGAATGGATTTAATCATTAATATTTTTGCTGTTTTTCATGTAAGTGTTTTAGGTCTCACTGCCTCTTTGGGACATTATCTTGTGTAAAGCATCTCTTTTGTGCACAACAGGACTTTGCTTTTCTGGTTGGAACCTTGAGATATTATACTATATAAATATGTTTGTGTAGATGACAGTCTTATAGCTTTTTTTTCTGAAATTCCCATTTGCTTTCCCTGTTTCCTATTCCTTCTCACACGTAGTGGACTGCATGGATCCTACCTGCTCGGGACGAGGCGTGTGTGTGCGAGGAGAATGTCACTGTTCGGTTGGCTGGGGAGGAACAAACTGTGAGACCCCAAGAGCCACTTGTCTCGATCAGTGCTCTGGTCATGGGACCTTCCTCCCGGATACTGGGCTCTGCAGCTGCGATCCCAACTGGACTGGACACGATTGCTCAATTGGTAACGTCAGCGGTGACTTACTGTTGGTTTTTATTTTATTTAAACTTTGGAAAATATTCAGACTTAGATCTGCAGAAAGAGTACTACAGCTGTGTTCCAGTAAAGCACATGTAGGGCATGACTGGAAGCAGAAATGCCATAGCTCAACTACATAAATAATTCTGCTTCTATTGCTGAGCATAGAGTAATATAATAAATAACCCCATTAAAGCCACCTAGGCTTGCTATTGTTCATTATATTGCTATGAGTGTAATTGATGGTCTACATATAACTGCTTTTTCTGGTGTTCGTTCTTGATGAATCCCAGTAGACACCAAAGGGTATGTTTTGATTTTTAGGAGATGACTAAATATTCTTTAGGTGGCTGTAAACAAGAAGGAAGAGGCAGCAATCCTTCAGGTCTCCTTTCCCTTCTGAATTTAAAGGCTGTGCTTTTGTAGGCTCAGCTAAAGGAGGATGAGTGTCACATGAGGTTCATATTGAAAGAAAGTAAGCACTGTCCTCTGTCAAGTAAAAAGTAAGTTAACTGAGTAGAAGCATTTAATAGTACAGGCACCTACCAGGAAGACAGATTTCTATGGTCAGTTTTGTGTAAAGGTCTGGGACTGTGACCTTCCTTCATTCCTCAGCTGAATGGGCATCTTGCTCAAAATCTGCATCGGGCATCTGAAATGAAGGGTAAAGGTAAACTATTTGGGAGTCTTCTCTTCCAAATGCAGTTAGCTTTTCGATGCCGCACGGAGAAATGCTATAGTACATTGAATAGTCAGAACCTATAGAACATTATTCTTTTGGCTTTTGTGCCGTATATTGTGCTCACAAACAAGAGACCACAGCAATAACAGCTTCTTTACTTTGCACAGCTGAGGTGGAACTAGGCCAAAAATCCAGGGCAGCTCAGTATAGACAATGAAATGAAATGAATTTTCAGTAAGTATTTTAAGAGACCCAATTCCAAAGATGGGACAAACTGAATAAACTGGTACGAGGGATATAAAAAGAAAACCTTTTCAACAATCATCATTTAGGTTAGATGTTAGGAAGCTTGTCAAAAAGTAAAATTGACTGGGCTGAAGAACAAGCAAAAGAGGAGACCTACTAGCCTGGGGCTAAGACTAGGTTGATCAAAACTTTTCCAGGTGTAGGGAGGGAAGCTATCCTGCATTGATGGGAGGATAAATTTGGTGTCCGGCTTTTCCTTTCGCCATATTAACACTTCAATTCCATACTCTATGAGTTCATTTGTAAGACCACCATGAGGAGAAAGGTAGTAGTGTATTTCTAGTGATTTTGTAGCATAGTTCATGATTGAGTCATTATTCTGAGTTTATGGGGAGGTTTGGGGATTGCAGGGATGGATTTAGAAAAATGTTCATTTCTACCCGCAAACAGAATTCACTTTCCTTTTGTTAACCTGCAGGGTCATGTACAGATGATTTATAAGCTTTCCTTATACTGCTTTTATAAATGCATCTAGTGCAAACTTTCTTTGGCAGTGTGAGGTTATTTGAGACAAACTTGAGCATCATTCCAAGACCTTTTTCCTCACCGAGCTGATTGTAACGTTCAGGTTATTGTGCCTCATGGCTAAAATCACAGCTAAGGTGATTTGTAAACTTCTATGTCTAACCTGGACCTTTCCACTGAATTGATGACTTGATTTGAAAGACAGATTTACTCACAGGTCCGTGGTACTCTTCTTGCATGATTAAAATAGAGTGAGCAAGCATGTTAGTACACATAACAACACACTGCCCAACCCAGTGGGGTGGAGGCTCTGTAGAAGGGACTAAAGGGGACAGGTTTTTATTGTCCTATAAAACAGGACTGAACAGAACAGAAGAATTAAGTGAAAGAATTAAGTACTTGCATAAATCAACCTCAGTTCAGCAAAGCAGTTTCAGTTAAAGACACAGTTACAGACTGTGTTCATCCCACTGAAATCTATAGAACTGTGCCTATGTGGGCTGGGGCCAAGGACAGCCCCTTCTGTAAACCACATCAAGAAGCAGACCCTGAGAACAGAGCAATCATCTGGAAATAGAGAACAAAAAATGTGGAAGCACAGTGTGTTTTCCACCTCTTAACACCTTGAAGTCAATAGTAATATTTATCTAAAATCCTGCATGCTGTACCCATTTAGAAGGCATCAGTCAATATGGAAGTAGGTAGGTGGAAGTCTGTGGGCTGTTATAGGTAGAAAGGAAAGCTTAGACTCTCTTTGAACCTTAGACTCAAGTCTTTCAGCTAAGTAGGTAGATTTCACCTGCAGGTGTATCACTAGCAGGTATCTTAGAGGAGTACAGATTGCTAGATAAAACCCTTAGGTTTGGGGTTTTTTTTTTCCCAAAATAATAATATTACAGAGATTTCTGTTTCCTGTTTATATTATCTTATTTTTTTTTCATTCCACTTAGCCTGCGTCTTCAGAGACAATCTGTGCAATTCAATTTCTTGTGAATTCTACTCTGCACTGCATTGTAAGAAGGAGTAATGACACAGGGTTCTTTTTTTGCTTTTTGTGGGTGCCCACTGCCAATATACCTTGAGATAGGGCTGCTGCCATACTACCTCAGATTTTTCACTCGGGGAAAATGCTTCTTAAACATGCTTCACCCTTTCATGCAAGGGATCCCCTTTCCCTCAGTATGCACTTATTTTTTTGGTAGATTCCCAAATATTAAAAATGTCTTTTAGAGAAAGGTGCAGAGATAAGCCCTGAGATAACCTGTACTGAGCAGTAAAATAGCATTTTGATTTCTCCATGGGAGAACTAAATCCCTTCCCTTTTGCATCTTAGTACTGTTGCATAAGCACATACAAAAAGGTCCTTTATAACTCAGTTCAGCTAAAAAATCCAAGGCAATACAAGATAATACAAGAAAGATAATTAAGGAACCACTCGTCCTAACCCCTTTTCTCCAGAGTCTGCCATCACAGATCCTCTGTATCCCAGGCCCTTATATGCTATTCCCCTTCACCTCTTAATGAGCAAAGGACTTCATTCCCCAAATTCTGGCCACTAATGAAGTCATTATAAGGCAGCTCTCTTAACCTCTTATTGTCTGAGTATAGTGGGAAGAAGGCCCGTGCTGCAATGTGAAACAGAACGTAATATGTGGCATAGTCTCACTCTTGACCTATTTAAACTGGACCAAGTATTTCTGGCTAATCAAGAGGCACCAAAGCACACACCATAAGACATATTTGCTGAGTGCAGTGCAATGAATAGGTGAGTCGAGTCACGTTATCTGCATTTGGGGAACGCACCATTTCCCACAGAGATCTCACTGATACATCAGTATAATCCCAAACCCATCAAAACCGTATTATGCTTGGATACAAAATCATTCTTAAAGTAATTAAGTTATCTAGTGTTGTTCTTCATTCTCCTCCAATTTAAATCAGTGATTTTCACACTGTTCTCTGTTTGGTAGTTGACATCTTGACATGCACGATATTCACTAGAATCATCGGAAAGTTGATTATACAAAGCAGCAATAGAAATTATGTTCCGTCTGTAATAAGTGTACTGACTTTTTCTGGGCCGTTGACAGTGGTTGTACATTGACCTGCATACAGATAAAAATTCCTTCTCAATCACTCATTCGTAATGACTCACTTTCTGCACGGTTGACATCCAGTGCAGTACTTCAGACCCTTAAAAGTACACTGGAGAAGAGCAGTAATAGGAACAGTACTTTGTATACGGTGGTCCTAAATTGGCAGTGGAGACATAAAATCATGGGCTGTACATTTAATGGCAAGAGTTGAGAACTGGAAGCTGGGACTCAGTAAAGAAGTTAGAAGGTACGAAGTTTTACTTCACATTTCGAGAAGGCTAAGAGAGCATGCCTGACCAGAGACGGAGGCTGAGCTTGCATGACCACATCTCATGAAATCTGGTAGTTTGTTCCTATTCGCAGCTTCTCTCATCACTTGTGCTGCTAACAGTGTTTTCTGAGGATATGTCATTCGGCTTTGTGACTGCCCTTTTTCCCCTCTGTGACAGGGAGGAAGTGTCTCCTCAGTCTGAGAAAGCATTGTATGTGCCCTCTCGCTTCTTGGGAGAGTATCCCACCTACCAGGGCAGTGCAGATGCTACAAGGAACCATCTCAAAGAAAAGAATGAACTGGCTGGGATGATCCAAAGGGATGCCAAAGTTGAGGACAGGGGTTATGCCCTGAACCTTAATGTCTGCTGGGCATTATTCTAAAGCAGAGTGAGTGCCTGCCATCTGGGACAGTTGCAGACCATCCATCTCCTCATGATTTCCAGCTCCTGGCCACACTTAGTGTGACTAGAAATGTTATAAATGTCTTTAGTGGACAAAAAGAAAAGAAAAAAAGGTTTTGGATTCATGCCCAGTTCCATGCCATCCCCTCCTGCTTTTAGGCTTCCCATGACATTACCAATTTAGTGGGATAGGTGTTCTAGAGAGGATAAATCTCTGCAGAGGGCTGTTCAGATTTTAGTGAAGTGAAAATCCTTGAAAGAGAGCTTAATTGATTCTTCATTGATTCAGCTGCCTTCTTATTTGGGTACTTCATGTTACTTTAGAACAGTCTGGGTTTCAGCTTTGGAGAGATCCTCAGTTCTGCCAAATAACTGTAGAAGGCTCAGCAGGCACCATGATCACATACTCCTCAGGAAAGAAGCAATTACAGAACTGTGGCATTTAACATAAAAAATAGGAAACCGCCTCTTAGCCCGTGTGATCAGCTAAAAACAGCTTAGGAGGGGCTTCAGACTTCCATGTAGTAATCACAGGACTTGCAGATACGCCTGGATAAACCTGGCCTCCATGCACAGTGGGGAAGTCGCATCGGTATCCATAGGGCTAGCAGAAGACCAGGTATTTACTCACCATTTGTAAAACAGTCCTCCATGGCTTTGCTGGTTTTTGATAGGCTGAGAATCTGAATTTAAAATAAAACTAGCGTGGTGTGTGTATCCTCATCTCTGACTGCAGGGAAGCCATATCCTTATGAATTATTGCACAGCACATTGAAGTCAATGGAAAAGTTTCTGTTTACTTTGCAGGAGCATGGGTCAATTCAAGTCCGTTCGTAAACAATGATTAGATTTAAGATTCTGTATCAGCTAATGGTAATGACTGAATTTTTTAGTACCAATTTAGTTGTATAAATTAACAATGGAGAAAGTCTTACAGATAGCACCCAACAGAGTTCCTCACCGCAACGTTGTACAGTTCATTGAAATAGGTGTATTTTCTGTATTCCAATTAGTAGATAAGGAGACCAAGAAGAATGAACTTTTAAAGAGAAAAGCTAGAGCAAATGCACCTTTACCTTCCAATTTTCTTTTCTCATCAGGAATTGTGCAGGTTATTGCACACATACACATACAGACACATAGAAACGCAGTTCTCATATATCTTGCCAGGACACCTCATATCTTATTGGTCAAACAGCAGCAGGGTTAACATAACATGTGTGATAAAAATTGCTTTCCTTGGGCTTATTGGTGTCAGCCTTAAAAAACATGTTAAATTCTTGTCATGCCCAGGGCCACCAAGATAAAAATCCATCCCTGTAAAATGTTCGTACTGCTCTTCCTTTAAACCATCATTTTCATCATTAAGGGGCAAAAATGTCTCTGTAAAAGATGGATATTATATCAGCTGTCACATGATACAGGCTCGTACCTTACTACAGACAAGGGCCTCCTTTAATGCCTAAGAAATCGCTGATTTGTCCTTTTCTTACTTTAAAACACATGAGGAAGAACCAGAGAACTAAACCTCAGGCTACAACAACTGAAATTGTTAAACATCCATATATTTTAGATCTTAACGAATTAAGAAAAAGTTATGTGGCACAGCTGTGTAATCAAAAGCCACTTCGCATGTTCTTCCTTCAGCTTGTAACTTGTTCGTCTCACTAGCCTTGCACTGTAGTGAGAAATGTTAGTCTGGGGCAGTTGGAATTATGGGAGCACAGGGTCTTCAAAGCTCAGCTTCAGAAGAGACCGTCAAAATCTGTTCTGGCTTAATACTAAAATTGCAAATCTACTCATGAAGGCCTTAACTTGGTCCTTTAACAGTCATTCCGGGCCAGGAAATGTTTTGTACCAGCAGGGATTTCATCCTCAGCCTTGAAGGATCGTAACATGCTGATTTGTGAACTTGTGATCTTCCCCATTTTATTTGTGTGGAGAGAAGTAAGTTTTCTCTCTGAGGGAATAAAGTATGTGCAGGCCAGTGCTGTTACACGAGGCTATCACAGGCTCTGCCTGGCAGATATCTGCTTTGTGAATTGTGAGGGAATAAGTGAATCCAGAGGATCAACAGTTAACAAGAACTACGGCTGTACAAAACATAAAAAGTTTTTTTTATGTAGTTGGGATTGTGAGTACAGATTTTAGCCTACCCATTGCCAAGATGAACTTATCCTTTAAAGTCCTCTAAGCTTTTTATTAAAAAATGTAATAAAATACTAAAACCAGCCAAAACATTTGAAATAAAAATATTCAGGAAGGCTTTCATTTTAATACCCTTTTACTCCCTTTCCCTTTGTTTATTGAAAATGTGTAGAAGAAGACACTGATGTGGTAGAAAAAAAGATAGTAGTTGACTTGGACTGTAGGGTTTTTTATGGGGAGTCCTGTTCTTCAAAAGTCCAAATAACTTTGTGGTCAGCAGATGAGAAGGACATACTAAAGGGAGGGAAAAAACTCCCCATAAGACAGAAAATACGATTTATGTTTCAAATATGGATTCCTACTTACACTCTTATAGTTGAGGAATTGTCTTATCACATTTCCCTGGCCAGCCAAAGATCCATAAAGCTTCTATCAGCTTCGGGATGTGTTTAGGGACTGACTGATTCCCACTCCTCCGTATGCAGCAGTCCATGCAGTCTTGGTCAGATACAGTGACCAAGGGAGAGATTGAAGGAACTGAAAACATGCGTTCTAGCTGTCATTTCAAACTTGGCCAAAACCAGTGGAAATGGTGATATCATCAGTCTGGCTCTGACCATTAGATCACAAAACATTTGGTCTGATTAGGTCATGTCTCAGGCTGAGAATAGCGTGTGTCCAGTGGTGTTACAAGCAACCCCTGGTCTTCACTGACCTTAGGCATACTGTGATGTGTAAAAATTCTCTCACATCAACTGTGTCAGCATCAATGCAAATTTATGGACCCCCTCAAAGGGCAATGGGTAGACTGTTCCATTCCCTATTTGTTTTCTACAACAGTCAGGGCTAATTCCCAGCATACCAATTTTAGTTCAGCATTCTTCCCTATCTCCAAATGTGACCTCAGCAGTCACACCATGAGCTCAAAAGTTCTTTTTGTTTTTGGATCAATTATGCTTTGTGTTGCGGAGTTTTGTGGCTAAAAACAGCAGTGATGTATGGGACTCTGTGGGGTTCGTGTTAACTCGGCTGATTTGAAGAATGGATGTTTCACAGCACCACAACAAGCTGTTGAATTCCATGGTTAAAACCGGCTACTGTTAAAAGAGCGTGTTTTGAGGATGACTAAGCAATTAGCATGTTTGCTTGTATCACTGAAAACTTTTCAAGTGTCAGGTGGCCAAATTTTGGCTTATTCTCTGACTTTGATTTTGAAAGGAGGAGCCTTAGAACCCTTACAGTTTCTGGACTTACATAATACCCACATGGGGGCTGGTCATAATTTAATCCTGTCTCTGAAATAGAACATGTGTCATGACATTGCTGCTTTTTTAAACAATTTTAAGTCACTTCTTTGACATCGTAAGTGTAATTCAGCTGTCACTGAGGAACAAACTACTGTCCTGCAAGAGTGATGTGAACTGGTTCCACAAGTTCTCTTGGAGATAAAACCAGCTGGTCAAGCCAGATGAGTATTTGAAATATCATAGTCACTGCATGGAATAGGTCATACTCATAAAACCGTAAGAATCAGTATCTATTTCTGCAGGTTTAGAATTGCTCTATGGCAGTTACACAGCTTTTGAACTGGAGATACATGACGTTCAATGAGTTTGGCCAACCAGTCGGTAACCAATTCAGAGAAGACCAAGTAGACATCCCCTTAGTTTTGTAAGTCTAGACCTCTGCTTCTGACTGTTCCCTCTTTTAACAAGAATACTGCTGGAATATCAGCAGGGTGGCTACTTGTGCATAGTCAGGCTCTGCCTGTGATCTACCGTGATTAGGCTGGATCAAGAGTCTCCTCTCATACCTCATCCATTTGGCTTAGCAAGGGTGGGTGTGGGTTTCAATGCCATGGCTTCTCCACTTCCATTCAGTTAAGCTGGAGCTCACCATGATCAGAGTTTCTGCAAAGGTTTATTGCATGTTTTCAGCTTCATCAAATCATGTTTCATTCCAATTTAGAATGGCTGAGATTAAATAATAGGGAAAATAATCTAGGAGTCAGGAAAACAGAATAACATAAAAAAATGACCAAGCAAAAATAACATAAGACCAGTGATTGTCGTATAGTGGATTGGTTTCTATTGAAGGACGGAAATCCACTATCAAATAAGTTGCCTGAAGTGGATGCCCTGGATTTAGTATAGCTTCTCTGCCACCTTCCAAGCTGCAAGGTGTTCATACTCTAAAAGCTATGATCACAATTTGCACTAATGAGCACCTTTCTAATGATCTTGACAGATGAAAGGTTGAAAGGGCTTTGGTGAGAGTTTTGCTTCTTTTCTGTAAAGGCGATCCTTCCAGACGGGTGTTGAGGCATATGGACAGAACAGCAGACACAAAACTTTTGGAGCAGCTGCTGCTGCAACCCATTGGTGTGACTAGACAGACATCTCACTTCTGGATATGTCAGCTCAGCACGTTTCATACGCGTTCTGTGTCTCTTTTTGAAAATAAATAATAACAATAAAAGTTCCTTGATGCAATGTTGTCTAAAGAAAAAGGAAACCGTGTTGGGACTGTCCATATAGTAGTGCCAAGCTCTGAATAAGGGAATCCCAAGCAAATCTAGCTTGTGATTGCTTCAGCACACACATTTGTAAATGCTCTGTTGAATTTATTTTAGACAAAACTAAACTGTACGGAATTAGAAAATAAATTAGTTTTTTTTAAATGATGGTAAGCATGAGCAAAAAGCTTTTCTACACTCAAATTATCTCCTTATGGACACAGAGAGGAAATTAATATTAGTCCAAAGAAGAATCCTCCTTAAGAACTTCATTTAATACATTGGGAATTATTTCTTCTCTAGGAAGTTTTAACTTGCATCCCAGAAAGAATAGAGATCCAATTAAGCATCAAAGAGAAAAACATAATCCTGCACTTTGGGATATTTATTTGTATTCAACAAATCTCAGCTCCAAGACTGAAGTCCATCAATACCTGGCATTTCATGTCCTGCTATTCAACAGCAAGAGACAGTTTAAAATAAAGTTCAGAATAATAAATAAAGGGAAGATTGACACGAGTACAAAAGTAAATCACAGCTATAGAGGAGATGCTTTAGACACAATGTGATGGTCAGTCCCTAGCATTTAAGGCGAAGATGAAAATAGGGTATAAATATTGTAAAAACTAGAGACTGGTAAAAGGCAGCAGACCAGTTTAATGGAATTTCATCTCACAGAGTTACAGCTTTTTAGAGAGGAGCTGGAAAACCTTTATTCAAATATGAAGCAAGCTGAAATTGCACTTAGAAGTGAGATTTTTTTTTTTTAACAGACGTCCCAACTGTACCGCTGTACATTGTGCAGCTGCACAGATTGGGTAAGAGCTGTGATCAATTAGCACAGGGACTGCTAATGATGGCTTCTGTTCTTACTGGTACTGTTTCTTGCAAGAACTCCCAAAAGTCCCATTGTGCTAGGTGCTGTATATTTACAGAGTAAGAGGTTCAGTCTTGGAGGATGGACGTACATCAGTTGAAGTATATTATGATACCAGACTCCTTCATTACTCATTTTAGAGGTGGAAGGTGGGTTCCAGGGCAGTTATGGGACATACCTCCTGGATCTGCTCAGCACCATGTGAGCAGCTTCTCTGTGGACTCTTCAAGTTAGGCAGCTCAGAGCCACGTAGATTCCTGATCTGAGTCTCCAGAGAGAGGAAACCTGGAAGAGGATTTGCAGAAGCTTTTTCAGTTAAACACAAAGCTGCTTATGCAAGCAAAGTATTAAATACCGGGAGGAAAATGGGGGAAAGAGCTGAAGTGAGGTTAATCTTTTGTGTCTAGCTGAGGGCCAGAGATGGGTGCTTTCTTTTATTAGGGATTTCCACCAACCCTTCTAGAGATAGAGAGCTAAGTCAGCTCAACTGCTTACTCTCCTCCTCTGTCATGTACATGTTTTATACCTCCTTTGTGCATACCCAATCTTTTCTGCAAGTGCAGAGTTGTCCCTTCTCAATCCTTCTTCTGCAGAGCCTAGCAAGAATCAGCATTTAGGCCAACTCAGGTATCCTGCTTAGGGTCACGCTGTAACACAAGATACGCATTCCCTGGTGCAGGCACTCCAGGATGCTCCTCAGGGCTTCAGGTTCAGTAGGAGAAAACTCAGGTGTCTTGAGTCACATTTCAAAACCGTTGCTGAAGGTCAGTGTTCTTCCTGATGAGGGATGATAGTGGAGCTGGTGGATTAATTATCAGTCTCTGGAGAGCATCCTTTAATCTTGCTTTCCTCATCCATGGAAAGAAAAGAAATAATTGTTACCTTTCAGATATTTTCAGTTTGCTGAGCCGTGTAAAATGCATTGAGATCTTTCAGTGGAGTGGACAGTTGTCTCATTACCAGAAGTTTAATTACACTCATAAAAGCAAACAGGTTTTATATTTATTGACATAAGTAATTATTATTTCTACATTAGTAATATTTACATAATAGATGTATGTTTTTAAAAAATAGGTAAGCAGAGTATTTGTATAAAGGCGTTAAATTATGCAGGCATTGCTTTTAGGACATGATCTCTAAAGGAAAAAACACACGACCTTCAGCTAGTGACACTGACATAAGGTTCACAACCCTTCCTCAGTCACTGCTGAAGCAGAATGGTTTTCAGAGGGTTTCGTGCTACTGGCAAGGACAGAAAATTCAGATCTCTGCTTCCAGGTTTTGTCTTGCTCCATAGTTTGAACCTTTCCTTATAACATTTGTAAAAAGGATCGTTTTAAAAGCTAATGAACTTTATGTCGTCTTCAGTTCCAGCAGAGGAGTTCATAAGTCACTACAGAATTATCAAATCACGTAAATGAGAGTTTTATAACACTGCAAAACACATTTCATTATGAAGAATGTGTTGAGCACTTCACGGCTCTCTAAATCATGCCAGTCATGAACCTCCTGGCTTTTCCATCCATATCTTCATATTAGATGCTTTTCCCAGATATTCCCCATAATTTGCCTTCTAAAGCAAATGCAGGTTGTGAAAACAAGGCTTAGCTCCTCACCAAACTCAGCCTCTTAGCTCTGTGCGGTGCCTCTCTTCTGTGCTTCCTTTCTAGAAAAATCTGAGGCTGGAACTTGCCTCAGATGAGCCAACTTGAAATGGGAAAATCCCAGTTAAGACAGATTTTTAATTATTAAACTTTCTATTAATATGTTGAAGGTCAGTTGAACTGCCCTAGTTTTCAGGAAACTCTAAGCAATTTCACCTGATCTTATATTTTAGCACTAAATAAATCCATATTTATTAAAGGATTTAGCAGGCAGGTCAGAAGCAGCTAAATCTCTGATTCTGCATCACATGAATGCTAAAGAAAAATTTTCATCTGCATTGATCTTCTCTAAGCTGGAAAGCTTTAAACTGTTGTCAAGCCAATTTTAGGATTTGGGGGGGATAGGGGTAAACATGTAAAAATGGATTTGCCATAAATGAAGCACAAATTGACATCATTATGTCTTTCCCAACCCAATTCTTTAATGTAATGTGAAAATAATATGAAATTCTGGATTATGCCACTTCCTGCGTTGGAAGCTACCGTGTCTGTTATATCAATTAAAAAGGACCATGAACAAAGCATTACACTGGTGGCTAGTGTTTGATAGGTTTCTTTTCCCACTTCTTTTCTGAAATATCAAAGGCAACATAGCAGACTTTTTATTCTTAAGGGGACAAAAAAAAAAAAAAAAAAAAAAAAAAAGAAAAGAAAGAAAGAATCAGGTACAAGGCTTTTATTTGTCTGAGTAATTGCTTTAGTATTCTTACTTCTGAAGTGCTGTTAATGCACTGTGACCTCATTACACCTGGCACAGTGCAGATGCAGAACAAAAGGATAATCTTGGCCTCAGATGGCTGAGATTCTTAAACTTAAGTGAACAACAACACACGGAGATGCTGATGGAGGTAGAATAAAATTACAGTAGAATTTTCGTCAGTGCAGTATGGAGAAGTTAAGGCACCACAGCAGCCATTTTGAAGATTTTGGGGAGGTTTCAAGGTGGATTATGATTTTTAAGAGAGACTTGAGGAATTCTGAGGCAACTTTTATAGACTAGAGGGCCCAGTTATGAGAGGATAATGAGAAAAAGAAGCCATTTATGTAGAAGCTAGCCAGCAGACAGTTGAGCCTTATGGGCTGGTTCTGGGTGGGGATGAGCAGTGATGGAATAGAGCAGGTCCTGAAACTGAAGATGAATAATTTCTTTTTTTTATGATTTGCATGAAAAAATAACCAGAATCCTGTTGGAAGGGCATTATCATTTTCTAACAATAACGTTTATGATGCACCTGAAACCCCTGGGTGAACCATCCAAAACTCAATAGTGCCCTGATCACAGTGTGCTCCATAAATTCTCCATGAAAGAAGTTTCAGGTGAATCGTCCTCTGGAGTTACTGGCCTTTCCTCTTTGACCCAGAGAGGGCAGCTAGGCTCAACTTAGTTCTTCAGGTAAGAGAGCAACATAAAGTGAGGTGAAATCCAGGCAATGGAAGACACCAATCCTAGGCAGTAACGTGGCAAAAACACAGATGGAAGAGTAGGAATTAACTTGAGTCCTTAGATGAAACCCTGCATCCATGAATGAGTTAACATCCATCAGTTCCCTCTGGTAGGTGCAAGTGTCAGGGAGCAAAATACAGGGTGTTACTGCAGTCCAGGTATTTTCTACAGAGGTGCATGGGCTGATTGTACCTTCTGAGGACAAAAAGCCTCATATTTGCTCTTAGAACTGGGCACCAGATTTGCTCAGAAGTTCCCCTTCCTTCAAGGAACTACAGGTGGCTTTGAGAGCTGCATGGCAAAACGAAGTAAAACACAATACACCTCTAGGAAAGGATAAGGAACGGCTAAGCTGTCCATACAAACAGTGGAAGAGATTAAAGATGAAAGGAAATATTTAGTCACCTTTTGGGAACAGCTGGTGTGAAAATGTTTAACAGGCAGGTCTTTTATGCACAAGCACAGTGTTCTAACTAAGCTTAAATAGGCAGGAACAATATAGTGCAGCTGGCCAGTCTGTGAATACTGTAATAGAATTAAAAGCTTTCCTTTTCATTTGCTCACACAGCTCAGATGGTAGCTAATCATGTCCTCTAATTTTAACAACAGAATTGGCAAATGTACCCAAAAAAAAAAAAATGCAGCTTGTAATAAGACTAGAGGTGGCAAATTCTGTCCCTGGGACTAAATGACGAAGAAATGATTCACCTGCCCTTTTCTGTAAATCAGCCTTAGTCGTCTTGAGCTGCCCGAAAAAGACCTGTATTTAAGTGGAAACTTAATCTGAAATCCATTTCGATCATTTCTTTGAGTGCCACCAGAAAAGTAAAAGCTTCTCTGACTATTTAATCACCCATTAGAAACCTGTGAGCATTTAAGAGTGCCATGTTAGAAGGGCCAGGGCATACAGCAGGATGTGTGTTGTAAGGCTATTTAAATTGTATGGTTCCCATCTATCTTTAAACTGGCAGCTAAATGGAAGATTTAGATTTGAGAGTTCCTGGCTCCTGGTTCCCTGTCAGAAATAATTAAACTACATTTTAGGGAGACTGTCGTAAGTAGTTTGCTTGACTAGTGTTTTTCACAGCTGAGGGTCTTCGTTACGACTCTTGGGACCTGGGAATCCAAACCACCTTATACATCCATTATATATGAATTACATTCACGACCTGGAGCTTGCACTCTCTTGCATGTGTGGATGATGGTATGGCTGGGGTCTCAGCTGGCTGGGAGGTGGAACCCCCAAATGTTCCTAGTGCTCCCATTCTGAGTTAGCCTAAGATCTGGTTGGTTTAGATCATGCAGTGCGTGTCCCTGGCCCGCATGTGCAAAACTAGTCCTTGGCAGCATGTTGTCTGAGAAATATTTCAGTTGAGATATAAATGTCCCAGTGGGTTTTCCATCCCCTTTCATAGGAATGACTCTGCCTTTCAGAATGTGCTTTTTTTGTTCCCTCTCTTCATCATTGTTTAATGTCACTCCATTATCCTAGTTTCACACCTTTAAATGACTTCAAGAAGGCTTCTGACTGTCGCTCCAAATAGCTTTTTTTAAACTCCACCACCAGCCTGTATATATCTGACCTACTACCTCTTACCGACAGGACACAAGGCTGGATATCAGGACATCTAGGAGGTCCTCTGCCTGTCACAGAGTTCCCATATACTTCTAGACCCATCACTTTACTCCTTTATGCCTTGTTTACTTTATCTGCAAGGTCCTGCACCTGGGTGGAGGCAAGCCCTGGTATCAATACAGACTGAAGGTTGAAGGGATTGAGAGCAGCCCTGCAGAGAAGCACTTGGGGTGCTGGTGGATGAAAAGCTGGACATGAGCCAGCAATGTGCGACTGCAGCCCAGAAAACCAGCCGTATCCTGGGCTGCATCAAGAGAACTGTGGCCAGCAGGTCAAGGGAGGGGATTCTGCCCCTCTACTCCACTCTTGTGAGAACCTCCTGCAGTGCTGTGTCCAGCTCTGGGGCTCTCAGCACAAGAAAGACATGGACCTGTTGGAGCAGATCCAGAGAAGGTCACAAAACTGGCCAGAGAGGTGGAGCACCTCCCCTGTGAGGACAGGCTGAGAGAGTTGGAGTTGTTCAGCCTGGAGAAGAGAAGGCTCCGGGGAGACCTTTAGAGGCCTTCCAAGTACTTAAAGGGGCTACAGGAAAGGTGGGGACAAACATTTTAGTAGGGCCTGCAGTGATAGGACAAGGGATAATGGTTTTAAACTAAAGGAGGGTAGATTCAGACTAGATATAAGGAAGAACATTTTTACAATGAGGGTGGTGAAACACTAGCACAGGTTGCCCAGAGAGCTGGTAGATGCCTCATCCCTGGAAATATTCAAGGCCAGGTTGAATGGGGTTTTGAGCACCCCGGTCTAGTTGAAGGTGTCCCTGCCCATGGCAGAGGGGTTGAACTAGATGACCTTTAATGGTCCTTTCCAACCCAAACTATTCTACGATTCTGTGATCTGTGAAAACAGAAATAACATCTTAAAATAACTACTAGTACTCAGTCAGACTTATTAGCATTCTCAACCAAAAATAAAATATTAAGTAAATAATAGTAAAGTCCTTAAAATGTTCACATGGACGTTGGAGTCACAAGAGGCTGAGTCCTCCAAGATGCCATTTTTCTTGTCCATCACTGGAGATACTTGTCTCTTTGGAATTTCAGAGCTTCACAGGTGTCAGCAGAGGAGGTATTTGCAGTGCACATCGCTGGCTTGAGGATATCAATGGTATCCCGATTTTAGAGGTGGGACCCTGAAGGTCAAAGCTAGGGAATGGGACATAATGAAGATGTGAAGTAACCGAGCTGGCATTCTCTGGATTGCTTGGTAAAGTGGGAGCAAGAAAAATTATATGTTTGGAAAATTATATGCTATTTAGTATTGAGAGGTGTAGAGTTCAACACGTATGAATAAAGAATGTAAAGCAGTCACCAGAGGAGTGGTTTCAGTCCAACACTAGATTAGCCTTATGGTAAAAGACTGCTGGGAAGCACCAGAGGCTACAACAAAACTTTTCTAGTTTGGGCTTAAATACCATCAGTCTCAGACTTTGTACTTTCTCAAGGCATTTTTTTCTCAGCTTGCTGAAATTTTAGTACCATAAAGCTAGCTTTTATTTTTTATCTACTGTTTCCTTTATCCTCCCCCAGACTTTGTTCATCAGGTCAGCCAAGGAGAGACAATTTTTTTTTTTTTTTTTTTTTTTTTTTTTTTTTTTGGTTTTTAGTGCAGCTTTATTGCTACAGTAGCTAACTTGCAGGTCCTGTGTCTTCACATACCATCCTGACCAGCCCACGCTCCATTGCAGTGCTGTCTGGCAGTTGGGGAAAGGAGTAGAAAACACACACGGCTGCCTCCAGCCCTTTAGCGAGTCGATAATTGCCCATCCCTTATGTTCATAACGGGCACTGTAGTATGATATTACCTCCCTCGCATCTAGGAGCTGTGAAAATCTGTGTCTCGATGCCAGATGCAAAGTAAAAACTTCTGACAGCCACTCAAACGTCCTTCCTCAACCATGTTTTAAGTGTTTGATAGTTTAATTTCTACTGACTTCCAATAAAGCTTACATTAGATTGTTATATTTCGGCAGCAAGTGGCATGTGCACATCCTCGCTTTAACAAGTGGATCCTTTTGCGAGTTTGACTCTAAAAAGGACAGACAAGTTCCTATCTTAAGCACACTTGAACTCCAAAGTTCTTTCTTTAAAGATTTAGATATATAGGACTAAATGTTTGAGAGGATTTGGAGACATCCGAGACACTGCAGCAAAAGGAATTCAACTGGAAACTGTCCCACCACCCTGAGCTGTATAGTAAGCAGGAATTACATATATCGTGTTCATGTCACATTTGGAAAATGAGGTGTTTTCTAGACATGTAAAGCATTGCTGTTATTACTGTCATAGTTACCACTCTCTAAAGAACTCTCTGATCCTTGGAGACAAGAGTCCATTTCAGCATAAGGGGCTGAGGACATTGTAGCTCTCTCCTGAAACGGTACAAAACTTTCCTCCTGGAGTTGAAGTGGATGTTCCAGCCCCGTATCAGGAGCATGTCAGAAGTCCCTGAGCAGCCCAAGCTTCCTGTTCCTGGCAGTATTAATTAGCAGAAGTCTAAAGGCAACTTAAGTGAGGCTGAATTTCAGTCAGGTGTGATGTTAATGCAGGCTGAGTACTTCTGAATATTTTATGTGCAGCCAGTGACCCAGAGTAAATGTCTTTTATAATACTAGTCGCCCAGCCACCACAAGCCTCGAGGCCTGAATCCTGCACTTAATACGTTCAGAGGCACTGGAGACGGGCTGGTGGCTGAGGTATTCCTTCTGAGGTACATAGCTGGGAGAACAGAGAAAGAAGGTGCTCTGCAGAGTCCCCTGGTAACCCTTTCTGGGCTTCCAGTCCAGCCCTGCTCAGCATTTCTTCTGTTCTCATCTCTTCACTCTCCCCAGAGGGAACTGTGTCCCTACCTTGAAAAATCTATAGAACGGCTAAGTCAAGCACAAGGCTTGAGTGTGAAACATTTGGAAAAGTTCGATCCAATCTAGAAGCGCCAGGCAGAAGTCAGAGAGAAGGGAAAAGACCTGACAGTCTGGAATACAGTCTGAATTGCCTCTCTTTTGATTGAGAGTTGCAGTCATGGTTTATGAGAGATGGAAAGGGAGCAGTCAGGTGATGAACCTGAAGAAGTAGAAATAGATTCATTTCATTTCAACTACAGTATGACACCACATCAGTATTCAGTTTTATTTTTTTTCATTGAAACCAGTCCTGTATAGTAATGGTGGTAACAGGCACTTTAACACCTGACTCATGGGTGCCTGCTCTCCACCAAGTCCCAGTTCTTCCAGGCAAATACAGTGTATATGAAAACATGAAGTCTCCCAAATTCATGCCAAGGGCATGCCAGGTTTCAGCCCAAAACCTAGAACTGGGCAAAAATATTAGGCATATCTGAGTCCTCATGCCCACTAGGGCTCACAGAGGGTGGGAAGGCCAGCACCCCTGAAAAGCCAATGTCCTTTAGCTGTTCTTTTTTGGAGGTAAGTACTGAAATATCCAGCCGTGACTGCATGCTTCCATTAACTTTATGAAGACTTTGGGAACAAGCACCATCCTTTTAACTCCAGTGCATGTAGCTCACAAAAAGAGCGTGTTGGTACCTCCAGATGCCTGAGAGGGGATTTTTAACGGGATGGTGGGAGAACAGGACATAGCAGATGTGCAGACTCAGTCGAAACAGAAATATTTTATATTAGTTTTAAAGAGATAAGAGTTTTAATAAATCCCATCCCCAGAACCGTGGCTTAACAAGCCACAGACAGGCTTTGCCAGCACTTAACTGTAGCATCAGTAGTTTATCAGCACATTGTTTCCACACTTAACCAGATTATAATTAAATATGGCTTTTGTTCTGCTTATTGGAAGAGCCTTCCTCTTTGGATCTGGTGATCACAAAAGCTTGAGGAGTGCAAGAAAATTAGAAAGCAAATAGGAGGATCAATCACAGCAGACCTCTGGAATCCATGTCCATCTCTTTTTTGTAATATACTTATTGGATTCTTATTGTCAGGAAGGATTAGCGTTATGAGCTCCAGGAATTCCTTTCATTGCCCCGTTAAGGCGAGGTAGTGAAGTGTGGCTGCTTTTCTTAACAATAACACTCTGGATTTTCCCCCCTCTCCCTTCTCTCCACCTATATCCCCTCCTCTCTCTTCTCTCCTCTCCCACAGAGATTTGTGCAGCAGACTGCGGAGGACATGGCATTTGTGTCGGAGGCACCTGCCGCTGCGAGGAGGGATGGATGGGCACAGCCTGTGATCAGCGAGCGTGTCACCCACGCTGCAATGAGCACGGGACATGCCGGGATGGCAAGTGTGAATGCAGCCCGGGCTGGAACGGAGAGCACTGCACTATTGGTAGGGAGAAAGAAAAAACGACTACTTTTAAAAGAATAATTGATGATCAGGGAGGAGAAAAGGCGCATGCTTAATTGAATATGTGTGACTTAGTGTAGCATGAGCACCTTTGTTCTTGGATTTCAAGTTCTGACATCATACATTTTCATGTGAAACAAGATAAAATGTCCTTTCATTTGCTGATAACATGGCTATATATATTTTTTATTATCAGAGGTGAAGTACACCTATGTGGTGTTTGATCTCAGAGACAAGCCGTCAAATGTCAGCTGCATGCTTTTAAAAACATCCCACTTTGCCTCTCTCAAAAGGTCTGCCTGTGGCCTCCAAGACTTCTCTCTACTATGGTGACAGCATTTTCAGAAACATGCATCTGATTTAAAGTTTTCTTCCCTTTTATTTGCTCTGTTGTTGGCACTGCCACTTCCCTTGCCAGTATAAAAAGGAAACTGCAGTCAGATAACTTCTGGCTGGTGTTTAACTTAGTCTTGCTTATCCCTTGTCTGCTCTGCTACCTTTCTAACCATTTCATTTCCCTCTCTCTTTGGTTCTGTATTCCTCATGCACCTGGCACTTACCTTGAGCTCTCGGTGTCATGTCTATTATTAACAAGATGTCACCAACATGCCGAAATCATGCAAAGAGGCGCAGATCTCACGTTAAGCAATTTTCAGCATCATTAATGAACTGGCTTGGCTTTACCTTCCTCCTTCATCTCACTTGATACATTTTCCATTCTTCCTTTTTTCTGACTGTCATGCATTCAACCACTTTAGTCCCCATTCCGTAGCCATGCATTAAAACTCCCCAGATACCATTTATTATACATTAATGGAAAACTAAATTAGTAAATCCAGTTCTGCTCTCGATAATGCCTGTGTGGACCCGAAAAAATTTGGCTGACTTTAGAAGAGTTGTTCCAGAGTCAAAATTCTCCTCCAGTCATTTTGGTTTAATCACCTTATTTTAAAGACAAGAAAATTTACCTCTATGTTACTTTCATTATGCCATGATACATATAAATCACAAACTAATACTAGCAATACCTGTGAAAATGTCAGCATAGTTATCTGTGTGGATTATCAGCTTAGTTGTGTGTAGACATCACTTTCTTTGCTTGAACACAGGTAAGTTTGCACACAAAAGGCAGACAGGAAACGAAGCCTGATCACAATATTTTAATTTCAGTATTAGGGTAATGGTACAAACCATATATGTGGTGCAATTCTACTTATCATTTATTTGTGCTAATATCACCCTACCACATTATGGTCTCCACATGCATCCCCTAATGAAAAATACCTAGCTCTTAAAACTTCCTCTGTCTCATTAGACATTACATTTTGCATTCTTTTCTATGTCCCTAGAAGCTTTCATTTCTTTTCATGAGGAAGGGATTATAAAACCCCCTCTCTTCAGTGACTTTAAAATTAAAAGAGACCAGTCCTGTGTTAATTGGAATCCTGTGTTTCTATAATATTATTTTATAGCCTTGTGTTCAAGCACTTTGTTTTGGAAAGCAACACAGATTCATGAAAGGGTTTTAAAAGCAAAAAAAAAAAAAAAAAAAAAAAAAAAAAAAAAA
>NW_020799091.1:3276990-3325265 GCF_003259725.1 Athene cunicularia | reverse complement strand
CTTCCCCCCCCCCCCTCATCTTTTTGCATGGTGATTTAACAACAAATTTGTCTATAGTCTCATGCCTGTGAAGCTGTAAACAGTATTTCCCACAGAATGTTTCATTGATAATTGTGTAGAATGTAAAGGAGATTTGGCAAAGTCATAAATATCCAAGAAAATTGAATAGCTTTAGAAGGAGTAATAAGCTAGTTATATTGGCACAGATGAAAGGACATTGACTTGGAATTACGTTAAGTATGTGGAAAGCATTCCCCTTGTCCTTGTGTAATTTCCCTGCATGGCAACTTGTTCTGTTGACAGTAATTCCTTATTTGTCTGTGTCATGGCCCGGTTTGCTTTAGCACTGACAAGCATAAAACCCCATTGCTGAAGTGATGCTTTAACAATATTGCCATGTGTGCAGGTAACATGGTAGAAATGGATGATACAAGTAAAGGACACTTCTTCCATTTCCTGTTGAGCATGTCTGAGAGTAAGAAATCCTTTTGTTTTGTAGGTCGTAGGAGGCTCTTTCTTACGGTGTTCAAGGGAACTCTGATCCCAGTGGATTAATTTTGTTTGCTCATACAAAGACTCGTGTTACCAAATATACTAGCTTGATTGCTCACATTCAGAGATTTCATTAGAGGAACCCCAGTTAATTCCCAACCAGGAAATTGATGCAGAAGCTTGCATTCATCATCTTAATTCAGCAAATTTAGCACATCCACACAAAAGAGTAGAACAGAAAGTTGATTATATAACTGCAGGAATCCTGAAACCCAGCAGAATGGTTCAGTCAATTTAGTCTAATGTCTTAAAGAAAAAAAAAAAAAATTAAAAAAAAAACAACCCACAAAAATGACAACAGCTACAATGCAAAACTCCTGTGATGAGGTCTTCAGAATATTCCAAATTTCCCCCCCTTACATTATGACAATTCAACTTCTGTTCTGCCCAAATCACATCCAGGGAGCATGGTGGAGCATTTTAGAAGCGTTGAGTTTAAAGAGTTTTACTGCAGGTTCTGAAAAGCCAAGTTACAAGTCAGCTTTGTGGTAGGCTACTCTATGGGATTGATTCGCTAGTGGCACCACAGGAAATTTCCTGGGTTTAATAAACAACTCTTAAAAATTTCCCGGGGCCACAACAACCTGGCCTCAATTGATGCTATGGCCTGGATAGTGCCCCAGGTGCTGTGCATCCACCTCAGAGATGCAAAGGGAGACTTCACTCTGCCTACCTGGGCCTTGCACTGACATTGTATCTGATGTGTGAATCTCTCTGTATAATATTTTACCAGCAACAAGCCTTAATCCCTTGATTCATTAGGGTTGTTTAGAAAAATAACGTCAGGGAGGGCTTCCCTGTGTGGTGGAGTTGGGACGTTCTTCATCCTTGAACAGTGTGGACACAATCCCTTGAAGTTCAGTTGCTGCACCTGAATACTACAGGGTCTCTAAAGTGCTGAGGGACCAGCAGTTAGCTCTCTGGATGCACAGCAGTCTACCTAGCAAGATTTTCAAATCACTTCGGTGCCTAATTCCCATTGATCTCTGCAAAAGCTACGTGCTTAACCCCTTTTGAAAGTCTGGTCATGGCTCGCCCTGGTGATGTATTCAATAACAAGTGCCTGGACAGACAGGCAGACAGCCATCCCACACGGGCTTCTGCTTATGGTGCCATCAGGCTGGGTTTTGTTTTACTTAGCAAAACTCTGATTTTTGAGAAATCTGCCCCTTTAGGTTTGCCTTTCATTGGCTTTCTTGCATAAATAATCACACATGTTCTGAATAGCCAGGGTTGTAATGAGTGCCTCTCAGTTTCTGCTGGAGCAGCTGGAATCCAGACATGGCACATTACAGGTGGGTCCTGGTCTCTTTTCCATAACTTTCTAACACATCACTCGTGCCATTGAAATCCATCAAGCAGCTCGGTCCATGCGCAGCCCGACATAAAAAAAGCCCAGCAGCGTCTGGTGAAGGTTCTTGCTACCCTCAGCCCAAGAGAGCAGATAGCCATCTCCCTGCAGTGCTCAGGTGTATCTGCAGCAGGGCCTGAGCCGTGTTTGACCCTCTGGCACCCACCCTGCCTGGCTGGGATGGGTCCCTTTATGCAAGAGGAGGCCATGGTTGTAGCAGGCAGTGGAAAATATGTGCTTGCTGCTTTATTACGACGCAATTTTGCATCAAGCTGAAGGTAATCTGGCCTTAAGTAGTTTGGCAGCATGTTTGACAGTAAATATTAAGCACAGATGAACTTCAAAGACAGTCTTTTCCCTGCCCCCGTGGCATAAACTTGTGCCATCACTGGTTCAGCAACGAACAGCTACTATCTTCTCTCCATCAAATTTGTTTGATCCCAGTTTAACTCCAGTGATTTCACTGAGGATCTGTCTACTTCACCCCACAGGGAAGATAAAAGGAGAAAAGATATTTAGAAAATGAAGAAGGAGAGAGTGCTGAGGAAGACGTCCTGCCCAAGGACCTGCCCTCAGCATCTCTCACTTCTCTCTTCCCTCTCTATGAATGAAGAGGAATTCTCATGACCCTTCCCCATGTGTTTCAAACAAATCAAACCATGTTAGCTCAGGCTGGTGAAATGGGAGGACTTTCAAACTGACAGATGCTCACATGAGCTGCCCCCGTAGCAGATCTGAAGGGCCAGTGGCTTCCAGGAGGGTGGTGGTGACATGGAGCTGAGTGTGGTGCGTTTGAGTGCAGAGGACAACTTCTGAGCCCCCACATAGTTCCTCAGCATGTCCCACATGCCCACAGGGTTTCTGAAGAAATATCTGTAGATAATAAGATGATATTTTAATGCCAGAAGTATAGCATAGGAAGGAGGCTGTACAGGTTTAGAGAAGAAAGATTCATGCTACCATGAAATATTCCCCTAGAAAACCCCCATTGTTTTCCAAATTACCAGATATCATTGGCACATAACTGACATATGCTTGGTGTTGGCAACTGCCTCCACTGCCGTCATCTGCACAATGGCTGCTGCCCAAGTTTTCAGGTTGAGCTGCTCTGGATGTCAAAATCCAAGGGAGACGTTCCCAGGCTTCAGCCACGGTCCAAGCGGATGGCGATGCCCTGCTCCCTGCATCGCTGCCACTACACTACACTGGGCTCATCAGTTAATCTCCTTCCCAAGCCTCAGAACTGCCCCACGCTAGATTAGCACTGATCCTCCCAGCCCTCTCCACTTACTTACGATAGCGCTTCAACAGATCCTTTAGATTCACAGGACGGAAATAAAATTACTCCAATGGCTGCGACCTCCCAGGCGGGCAGTCCGTGAGAATGAACCTGAACCAAAAACCTCTTCAAAAGGGTACCAGGACACGAATGAGAGAGACATTACAGGCAGCTGACATGAGAACAAGGGAAATAAAGTTTAAGCAGGTAATGAAAGAGAGAAATGCAAGACTTGGAGACTCTTGTTTATTAATAAAGACCAGCAGCTGTTAGGACAGAGAGTGCCGCCTGCTGGCATGCACAAGGGCCCTCCGAGGCAGGACTCCGGGCTTCTGCTTGTGTCTTTGCCATCAACTTTCTGTTTGACCCCGGAAAATCAATTAGAAGGTGGTTTTCCAAATTAATGTTCCATGGGAATTGGACACGTGACCGGTCCCACTACATCTATAACTTACTTTCTTTTTCTTTAGCCCTCCTTGGAATGAGTATATTAATACTTACCTGTCTGGTAGAGATGCCATGAGGTTAATTTAATATTTGTAAAATAATTTGATCTGGGACTAGAGGATACTGTGTAAATGCAATGTATTACCATTAAGAAGATCCAGGGAAAAGCCTCTCCCAGTCTGGTAAGGTCACAGAACTGTGCCTCTTTGTGCGGAAAAATATAAGTCAATCAGGTGAGGAGGAGAATTTTCAAATGACTCTGGTTTTCCTGATGAAAAGAAAAGCAGTCAGTAAAACAGAGGTAGACCGCTGCAAATTAACAGAGCATTACAATATTTTGCCATATATATACTTATATATACCTATATATATATAAACACATAAATATATATAAACAACTTTCCTGTTTCTCTTCCTGATCTTAATGAGCAAAGATGACTGGATGCCTAAACACAGCTTTCTTGAGCTCTTTGACTGAGGAGGGCTGTGCTCCACCCTTCTTCCTTTTTTTCTATCCTCATAATCAAGGTTTTTCTTTTCATATCACAGCGAACTCTCCTTTGCCTTTCTAGCACCTGCACAGTCTCGTAGTAAGCCGCAATGCACTTATTCAATCCTACCTTAAATGTCCTGTCTTTTATCTCCCAAGCTCACTATCTGGATAAGGTAGTGAAAGGTATGCTCTTCCTTCCTATTTTTCCTATTGTCTTTGTGTTTCTTTTTAAAAAAATGCACCGTGAACATGCTGTGTTGAGGTTGCATCCCTTCCTCATTGTCACCAAAGTGCTCCCTAATGTCTGGAAGGGTGAACTTTCCGGTCATTTTGGTAGGAAATACCTCTGTAAGTGCTGTGATCCTGTGTTAACATCGTATCAGTGTTCCTACCTGTCCCCTTGTCCCTGCCCTCCCCTCCAAATCATCTCTCATCCTCACCCCTCCTACCCAGGTAAGGCAAGTCAGGAGGAAACAAAAGTGTCTGTGAATACAGCAGGAGCCCTTGTACAGTGATGTGTTTTATTTAAATGTCTATGATCCATTTTGTAACAAGCAGGTGAGTGCACTTTCTGTGTGGAGTCTTCATGTTTTTGATCCATGACTGCAGAGTCTTACATGGGAACTTTAAATAATGATTTTTTTTTTTTCCTTAATGCAAATATGTTATGACCTGAAAGCCTCTGGTTGTATAGATCCGTAAAATCTATTGGAATTTAGTGATGTTGCTTTAGTGTACACTACAACAAAATCCCACCCCTATGTTCCTATTTGTAAATGTAAAGCAAGTCTAGGACCCAGGTCTTTCCACAATGAAAAAGAAATTGAACTGTTACAGAATAGGCATAATCTGGTATCTTAAAAAAAAATCTCAGTTTATTAATCAGAGCAATGAGCTTAGTTAATTTAGGACTTTTAAATAGAAATAGTTCCACAATGCACTTAACTTTCTAAAAATATTGAAATAGCACACATCTAGTTAAAAACAACAGTCTAACAATAAATATGATTGAGTTGGACACGAATACCTTTCTACATGGCTGATTTGACACTAACAGCAACACAGTGCTGACACCACGCAGCATCATATGTTTACTGGTTAAACAAACCAAAAAAATCAGGCTGAACAAATCAGTTTCTTCCATAGCATTACCCTGCTTTTCAGGTTGTGAGCAATCAGAAACAGCAGCTGTGAGAGGCTGATGAAGAAGGACAGATATGCCAAAATATTTGTCCGGTGAACAGTGAAAATGAAGTCTCTGCCATATAGGGCTCTTGTGGTGTGACAAGAAACACGGTTGCCCTACTTGACTTCACTGCTCTGCATGAATGTACAGTCTAAAGTTTCTTGTTTCCGTTGAGGTTTAAAGGCACATTCAGGTACAATCAGGGAAAATAAGGAAAACCTTTGAACAGACAAACAAATATTAATGATAAGGAAATGTTCACAGTTTAAATAAGACTTGTCTTCAGTGCAATGCAGCAATTAGTAGCTGTCCTTGGACCCCTGTTTATAGATCAGTGGATTGTTGAGGGGTAGTTAGTTTTCTCTCATTGATTAACATTAGCAAACATGCTTGACTTTATTTAAACTAGGAGAAAAGAGTTTATTCTCCTTTTTAGATGAAGGAAAGAGGGTCACTTGTTGTGCCCATACGAAAAAATAGTGGTGGCATCCTTAGAGGAACGTATGGGCTGTTACTAGGGAGTGCAATCAGAACCTCCTGTTACCGTTCCACATCACAGTGGCTTGCATTTCAAAACCCCAGGACTCCTCCTTTTCATCTCAACAGGTATTAGAGAAGGTTGGATCAAAGGGTAGCAGACAAGCACCAAGGGAATAAAAAAGATGAGAAATCAAAACCTGCAGAGCCTGAGCCCAGGGACCTTCAGTACTGATTTGCCCATTCAGTGGCCCAGGGTTTTTTTACTAAGTCTTCTGTGGTTGGCATTTTTCCTCTGGATAGCCTTTTGACTCACCTTTATGCCCAAGAATAAGAACACATTATATTTCGTGAATATTTCAGTGGGTAACAGGTTAAGCAACATATTAAGAATGAAAGATTTTCTCTTACCACGCATGGCGTCTTCTGGAAAGATTAGCAATAGCTGAAACATTAAAAGTACATGTTTCTTACTTGGCTAACTGCATGGTGTGCATTTTTCAAAACTAAATTACTCATGCCCTTTTGGCTTTCTTAATTATTAACCTCTTTCTGGTTGAAATCCTTTCCCAGTAATCCTGTGTTGTCAAGGGTGAGCCTGATTTACTGCTGAATCTTTCCTACAGCTTTACAGTAAATCAGTAAGTCAGAGAAGATGCAGAATTTTTCTAAATAGGACGGCAAGTTTCAATAGCAAACATCAGCATGATTAAAGCTCCAGCTAGAATTAGAGTGGAGTCTTTCAAACTAAGGCCTAATTAACACCGGTAATACTTAAAATGAAAAGAGGTGCCTACTATTAAAGAGATGCTGATTTTAGAGAGAGCTTCTTCATCCAGAATTCCAGTGGAGCTCGTGGTACATCAATGTAATTAATTTCTATTGTTGGTTATTAGTTCTTGCTCTTAAATAAGCACAGTAACACTGCAGTGAGGCATATAAACAGCTATTCCAAAATGTAAAGATGCTGAACAGCATTTGAATTCAGGGATGGCTGCAAGGTGACTGCTCCTGAAGTCTGAGAAGCAGTGAGAACCCAAGCCCTGACCACAGGCATTTGCACAGTTATAAGCAATAGATCTGGCAAGTGACTTTTTAATCTTCATTTTACAGGATGCATCTCATTGTTTCTTGATTCCCACCCTCACAAAATATCTTGGTGGTAGTTTGAGTTGAGTGTTTTTCAGGACACTTTAACAGGTTTCTCATATTTTGCAGGGATCACCTGATGCTTTTCTCCTCCCCTTTGGTCCTACAGAACTCCTGCAGGTCACTTACTGATTGTTGTTCTCTCAAGCTCCAGGTGTTTGCATCCTCACATCTTGCATTCAGCCATGTCCTGTTCATTTAAGAGCCCAACCACTGTCTGTCGGGACTTGCTAGAACATCCATCAGTGCTTTCCTACTGACAATGGAGGAGAGATAATAGCCTTATCTTTTAAGTCCAATTTCAAGTGGAAATGAGGCTTGGCTTGAAGAAAGATCCCATTGTACATTGTTTATAATTGGACTAATTAGAGAAGGCCTTAACTGTACAGATCATTAAGAGCAGATTATTTTGCCAACAGTCTTCAAATGGCAGGATAATTTCTTACCCTGGTGACAGTCTTCTTTGATACTCTCTTCTTGTCTAGTTCAAAATTAGTCCACTTTTTATATTCCTTCCCTGGGCTGTACTGTCTCTTGCATGGCAGACCTGACATCATTGTTTAATGTCTCACAATATCATCATCTTTCAGCAGCACGTTCATGTGCTTCAGTTGGAATCTCACATAAAGAGCCGTCCCCCTGCCACCACCTCGGAAAGCCCAAGTCATATATTCAATTCTCTTTGTCACCCAAATACAGTTAGGAAACACAAACAGCAATATCGGCTTGTAAGTGACTGTGAGAAATCAGAACTGCAAGGTTATGGTGGTGTAAATCTGTGAGGATTAAGCCATCCCGCTGTGTGGATATTCAGAAGCACTCTGGAGACAAGATGATCTTTTTGCTTTATTCCCCAGCATGGGGGAAAGGGGAGGATAAAGTTTATTTGTATCATCTTTTAGTCAAGTGCTTTGAGGTTGCACTGCTTGTGGAATGGGGAATACTGGGCGTTCCTATCTCTGCAGTGTCAGTGATGGTCCAGTCTTTATGCCGTGAAGCAGTTTAGAAATGGTAGTACTTACAGGACCATTCTCCCAAATATATTGGCCTACACGTTCATGTTATCTTCTAACTTTCTGAAGGCATAAGTCCGCTGACAGCTGTGTTGTTTTCTGTTAATGGTTTCCTTTCTCATTACTTCTGAAAACTGTCTGTCCTCCTACCAAACCCATGACACAGGAGAGAGACAATTTAATCCTCACAGCACTGATACTTCGCTGTACCTTGGAATGTAATGGTTAATATCTGAAAACTTTCATGTTCATGAAACTGTGAAGAAGAGTTTATCTCATTAGGAAACAGGTTCCTCTTACTTCTTAGAAAAGATTTCTCTCCCTAGGAACCAGAGATGGCTCTCCCCTTGGTGGGAAGGGGCAAACTCACTTTGTAGACTTGAAAGATGCCAAGACAGTGAAGTATGAAATTACAGGTGGGAGTTATCCTACTTTAGGTATCTACAGCACAGATGCTTATATCTCATCTAGTCATCTTGGATTCCCTTAATAGTCAAGAAGAGGAACAGTTACTTTGGGGAGGCATAATCTCATGAGATACTCTCTCTTCTCCTGACTGATGCTTTTCCTCTGCTTTCTGAGATGCCTGACTTAGTTCCTCTGGGTCCAGATCAAGAAGACTCAGAGGAAATCCTGAAAGTCCATTGAAATACTCTCAAACACATTTCATATAGGCAGTGAAATGCACACAAAATGCAAAGGCATAGGACTGAAAGGGGTCTCCTCTGTTAGAGTCCAGGCTTCTGCTGTCAAGGGCAGCCACATTGTGTAAACCTTCATACACATTTACTGAGTTCTGTGGATAGCTGTGAGGCTTCTTCTCCTTAATACTCCTGCCGGGAGGCTACTCCAAAACTTTATTCCTTTGATCCTGGAAAATGATTTTTTTTTTCTTTCTAATTTCCAGCCAGAATTTATTCATGCTTGGTTTATGTCCATTTGTTCTTATGCCAGCATTATTCTCTTTAGCTTAAATAGCTGTTTTCCCTTCTCACTGTTTATCTGTTTCGTGAATTTGTGAAAAACAATCATAGTCTTTTCAGCCTTGGATGTTCTAGAGTAGACAAACCAAGCTCTTCTCATTTCCTCAGATGTAGAAGGTGCCTCATCCAAATTATACCAGCTGTTTTCTGCCACTTCAAATTCCTCCTTTCCTAAGCCTGGGAGAGTAGAGCACATGCAGTTCCATATGAGCTCCTAATTTTTACAGTTATATTAGTTTTTACTTATACTTGCTGGACACTTCACATGAGACCTTTGCAGATCATTTGCTTTTGTCATCCTCAGAGCAAGTGATCAATCACTTCAGTATCCTTTCCATTTAATAAAGTTAGATGTTTGCTTTTGTGATCTTTGTTCCAAAGATTATGAAATGCAAAATATAATTGAAATAAAAACAATAAAATTGAATCCCTCTTTTCCCTCTGAATTTATATTATATGAAACCTTATAGGCCTAACTTAAACCATTTCCAGGATTCGCATCTGTTCCTACATGCCTTGGAACCAAACCCAGGAGACATTTTGTCTTTGGCTCGCAGTAAGAGTCTATCTTCTTCCCACTGCAGAAAATAAGAGTCTGCTCCAGGGATTAAACACTACTTGTTGGCTTAAAAACCTGGTGGTATCCAATCCCTCTTCTCTCATCCTTCTGTAGTGGTGTCTTCAACTTCCCATCACCCAGCTCTTTTTGGTTGTCATCACACTCCTGTCCAGGTCAACACCACAGCACCTTTGCGAGGAGTTTCCTGCTTGGCGTCTCCAACTGCAAGACAGAAAAGAACTTTTTAGGATGAGTTATAAGAGTTCAAGGAGTAAAAGCATGAGGTGTGCTCAGTGATGATGCACCAGTCAAGCTCTAATGGAGCCATGCAGAATACACATAAAGTGAGGTTTCTTCTGAGATTTTTCATCTAGAGAAACTTAGGCAGATTTATAAAAAGAGGAAAAAAGTCCTGTCTCTACCGTCAGGATGGTCCCATCCGAACTGAATTTGTCTGCTCCAAAGTGGGATTGTCTACCTGGCTAAGTAATTTTAGGAGGTTGCTTTAACAAGTAATACACTTCTTCCTCTCTCATTCTCCAAAGCAGCTGAACGCTTTCAGCTTATACTGAAAGTAAGTAAAAAGAACAAACACATAAATTAGCTCTAGCATGGGGAAAAAATCAGATTAAATGGTTAAAAATTTGGCACTGTTGTAAGTAACTGAAGGCAGGATGTTAAAATGGAGAATTTTAAGAAGCCTTGCCTATAAATAGCTCTTCTGTAGGATAGAAATACTAATATAGTGTATAAATATCAAAATACACGCACACAAGCATGCTCACACGTACACACACATGTTATATTTCCCCCCCCCCAGAACACATATTTTAAAACACGGAAATGCTACAAAGACATTTGTAAATGAAAAACATTTTTAAGGTCCCTTTAAAGGACTTTTCCCTTACTATCTTTGTTCTTTTTTCCATTTGCTCCCTGTAAATCTGTCACTTATTAAAAGGAAAAAAAAACCCAAAACAACAACAAAAAAAAATCCTAGAAAAGTTGCTAAGTTCACCAGAAACAATTCTTTATTTAAAAGGCATTTCTCAATGACCTTTCCCTAGCGCAGGACGCACGATGCCGTGGTGTGCTCTACATGCTGACTCAGCACTTCTTGGGCAAACCCTCGTGCATCATGTGGTCAGCCAGACGTTGCATCCACACATCCCCTCCAGTACTCTTCACCATCGCGTTGTGACCCTTTAAGACAGGATAAGTCTGTGTTGTTTGCACAGTTTCACAAACCCGTCTGGCAAAGCTGAGGACCTGAAGAAATTCAAACTATGTGGCGGGATTGCACAACACACGTATAAATAGAGAGGGCCTTAAAACGGGGCTCAGGAAGACTGAATTGTGTTCCTGGTATTATCAGTCCTGCTGAGTGACCTTGACAGTCACACTTCAGTCCCGCGTACTTCAGTTTCCTAAGCTGTAAAATGTGTCCTACATTCCTGATGGCTTCTTGGGAAAGATTTTTGAGCTCTGCAGGTAAAAAGCCCCCAGAACTGTATAAGCTAAGCAGCCTCCCTCACACCACTGCTTACTGTGGAAATTACTCTGTTATTTTCTTGGGGGGGAAAGAAAGGGATGGAAGTCTCAGCGGGAGGTCATCTGATGAGAAAATCAAAGCCTAGTGAGCAGATGGGGAGCTTGGTGTTTGTCCCCCCTAAGTTTTATTGCCTATAAAAGAAATGCCTGCCTCTGTGCCAAGTTCTCTCTAGTCACTGGGGAGAAATGGGTGTTCCCAGAGCTCATCAGTATGGGCATCTAACACACACGGGGGGACTTATGCCATGGGACAGTCTGTCTCTGCTGACTACAGAGAACTGAAGGTATCTGCGTTATAGATGAATTGTAACCGGATGAGATGAATCCCACCCAAAATTAATACAGTAATTGGGTGCTCTCCAAATATTTTCTAACACAGGAAATGTCTTCCCTTTCCAGCCAGCTTTGACTGCTTACCAGTCTGAGGTCTTGGTATTGCTAAAAGCCAGCTGCTTTATCCCGCTGTGTGTTAGGAACTTTAACCCTACCTGTGATTTAGGTAACCCCAAATCTTGGTCTTACAAAGCAAAGGCTTTGAGAGACTTCAGAGGGCAGGGTGGGGTTTACAACCAGCGAAGCAGGAAAATCTCATTGCCTCCCTGAAGCTCACCATTCCCCCGATCCAATTAGTGAGGCTGTGCTGTGAGGACCTCCTGGGAAACAGCAACCCACTGAGTGGTCACCACCATCCTCATACCAGACTGGGACAATTCACTCCAGGTGGGAAGACACCAAGTGGGAGTGGAGAAATAAACTGAAGGCAAAGGGGGAAAAAAAAAAAAAAAAAAAAGAAAAACAAAGAAAAGAAAAACAAAAAGCTGTTTAATTAGCCCCTTTCCAGGCTGTGTCGGTTTGTCTTTGCGGTGCAGTTGAATGTGTGGCTGTTTGCCTTGCAGAGGGATGCCCTGGCTTGTGTAACGGCAACGGCAGATGCACTCTGGACATGAACGGCTGGCACTGTGTCTGCCAGCTGGGCTGGCGAGGAGCGGGCTGCGATACTTCCATGGAGACAGCATGCGGCGATGGGAAAGACAACGACGGAGGTAGGACATGAGCACATGTGATATGTCAGGCTTCGCAGAGCCTATAAACCTTGCACAGTGAACAGTCAGCTGGGCTTGATTCTGCAGGGCAGATTGTTTTCTGACAGCTGGTGGAGAACAGACAGCGAAGTCTGCCAGGCTGACTCAGCCAGAGTGGATCTGAATTCAAATAAAATGGATTTGGGCTTGGGGTGCCAGGGCTGAAGAGGGACATTTGTTTATCCTCAAATCAAGTCCTTATACCAGAGAGCAGGCAGAGGCTATGCACTTGTCCTGTCACTCCACCCCAGCCCAGCCACCCAGCAGTGACACGGTGGGACCACCTCGGACACCAAACACCCCGACTGTTCGAACTTTGGCCTCAGTGCCTGAGGTTTTCATCAAGGCTCTCTGGTAGGTCACTACTGACTTGGGGTGGATGTTTTGCAGAAACTTAGAGTCTTTGGTGACTGATCCCCATGCCCACAAGCCATCCAATCCCTCTTGAACCATGTTTTATTGATTACAGTTCCATATGTAATGATGTCAGGCATGTGAATAATAGCTCTGTGTAATGCAAACTTAATATTCAGAGTTATCTCATTACAAAGGAAACCCTGGTGCAGTGTGAAGGTTTGAATTAGAGGGCAGGAGATGAGATATTAAATTTAAGGCATAAGGGAGACTGCATAATTTGTTTTGTTGTCACTCAGCAAAAGGCTTTGTAAACCACAAGTCTGGGCCAGGACCCAGACCATGAAGTGGAGACTGCATTTTGCAAGCCTCTGTTTTATCATATTCACAAGAACAGTACAGTTAAAAAAAAAAATAAAATAAAAATAGCCAAGCCAAGACTGTGATTATCTGCTTCAGAGCAACTGGGATTCTGATTGAATATTTAAAATACTTCTGCACATCTGGCATGGCAAATGGACCAAATTATCCCTTTAGAAAAGATGGAAAAAATTGGAGAACCGTACAAAGAGTACACACTATAAAACAAAGGTTGCTTTTTGCCTCACATGAAATTGAGTATCACTGTACTCGTCTTTCGTATTTACAGCTGACACAGAACAGCAATAAAGTCCATCACATCAGATGTGTAAAAATATGGTAAATAGAGACAAGGATAATCCCAGTTTCCGTGGGAAAAAAAAAAAAAAAAAAAAAAAAAAAAAAACGCTGTGAAGTTTTTAGAAAGAGAGAGGGAAGAAGGAGTAATTCAGCCTAGTGTACAATGTAGACCACATTGGTATTACATCAAAAAGAGCATGCCCAGACTCTGAGAAGGCTGATGGAACACCATCTCCTGGTTCAAAGTGCTAATGTTGTAACTGGGTTCCCCTCACCTTGAAACGAGCCGTTTGTCACCTTGCTAGCCTGCAGGACAGCCGATGTAGACGGGAGAGACAATAGGCACCGACATGTTTACGAGTTACTGCACATCAGCTGCTCCCTTGCATTTGGTGAACTTGTGTGGAGCAGTGGTGTACGCGTCTAGAGCAGAGCAACTGATAGGTTGTAACATCCTGCCTTGTGACAGCTTACTCATGTGTCAGAGCCCTCAAATGAGTGTTGACTTTACTCTTGGTACACCAAAAGAAAAAAAAACAAAATACATGTACCTGGTGTGTGTTACAGTTTACAGATAATCCGTGTCATACGCTGTTCTATTCCCTTGATTTTGCTACATTACTGCTAAAGATTCTTCTCAGCTGGGAAGTGGAACAGTGGAATACGTTTACCTCCTTGACTTGATTTTTATACATTTTTATGGATCGTTTGTATTTGTAGGCTCAAATCTAGAATTTCAACCCCTGAGATGTAGGAACATCAGCAGTGGTGCAGCATTTCTGCTTTGAAGCCTGAGTTCCTTGTTCAGCACAGGGATTCAAATATAATTACATGGATTGATGAAGAAAGGCTGATTCTGGACCCGTTTCCTAGTTTTTTATGATGATTTCTGTAGCAAGACAGCTGAAGAAGACATTTGTATTAGTCTATGGAATAATTTAGGTTGGAAGGGACCTCCAGCAGGTTCAACTCCCCACTCAAAGCAGTTCTAATTACATCAGGTTGCTCAAGGCTGTGTCCAGTCAACTCTCAAACATCTCCAAGGATGAAGGGAGATATCATGTCTCTGGGCAACCTGCTGCAATATATCACCATCTTTATAGTAAACTTTTTTCTCCTAATATCTAATTATAATTTTCCATCTTCCAACTTAATGTCTGTTGCCTTTTGTCCAGCACCATCTGAGACATCTAGAGTGCCCCGGCTGGCTTCTGGCTTCCCCTTCACAATAGCTTACATCTCTAGTAGAGCAAATGTATACTCTTTGTGCGTGACAGCTGCCTTTGGATTTCTCATATATCCGAAGGCAACTCAAATGACACTAAGCACCTGTGTTCAGAAGCACAAATTGCGACCATATTCGATGCAGCCACTTTGTCACCACAAACATTATACCTTGGCAAACTGCTGGGCTTTGAAGAGCACTGAAGAGATGTAGGCCTGAACAGCCTCTTGAAAGAGTGTGTAGTATGTGTATGAGCACTATGGTTTCTCCCTCTTTTGGGATCCTGTAACAGTCTCTGGAGTGATACACACTCAGGGCTGGTTTGTTTTGGTTCACCATAAAGGATTTCAGGGCAGTTGCTGAATTTATCTTCGTGTAGACATGAATGTAGGCAATGGAGATGATAGTCCTTTCATGAAGCTTTAGAACTCAAACATATGAGCTAGTCACTGTGGGTACCATCAGCGGCAAGAAACAGATTTAGGGCATCATCTCTTTGAGCTATTTCTGATATCTGTCACCTCATAGGTACCTACTTTTGGTTGGTCACTGCTGCCCTTCGAGTCACTTTGTGCTCAGAGCAGCATCTCTTGAAGCTGAGACACCACGGTAGGGCTGTTCACCCTGCGAGGGTTTCACTCTGCCTGAGCTCAGCGGAAGCTGGTTCCCACACTGTGGTATCGGGTGTCTGCTAATCATGATCCCTGCAGCCGGAAATTCCTCAGGATAATGGGAGCTGAAGTCAGAATCTTTTTCATCATATCCCAGCCTAATCATACCCTGAGGGAGACGGGTACCAAATTACAGGGTGTGTTTGCCTCTTAAATCTGGAGGCTGTTCAGATAAACAATAACAAGCTAAGCAGAAGTCACTCAGAGAGAGACTCAGTGAAATGTAATCTCCACTCAGGCTAGAAAAAAGGTGTCTGGGAGAGCAGTCCCCTCTCCACACCAAGTGTCATCTGTCAAAGCTAGCATTTAGGTTTCACACCGAGGTCCACTTTATTTACACTTTTAAACACAAAGCCCATCAACTTGAAAGGAGTTGTAGCAAGTAACCGAAAGCAGGTGATCATCCAGTATCAGTCAAGGGAAACCAGTGCAGTGACAGAGCTTTAACAGTCTGGGTAAAAGGCTAGGGTTTTGCACATTTGACCTAAGAGGCCACCTGTATCACAACAAATGAGAGGTGTTTCCTTAAAACAAGCTTGAGAAAAGTGGTTCTTGCCTCTCTTTGGCAGAAAATAACCTCTGTAATTGATGGCTGCAAACACTCAGTACCTGAGAGTAGTCCTGTCTAACCCCACACTGAGCTCTTTGTCATGTGCTTGAAGAATAAGAAGTTTGAAGGTTTAAAATACCAAGGAAATTATCTTCTGTGACAAGTCCTAGAAGTGGACTTAATGGCATTTGACAAAGCCTTGAGAAGAGGCTGATATTCCATAGGCTAAATAGGGGCTCTGTTGCATTTGTAGACTCCTCTGTTAGGAACAGAGTATTCAGGAAAGATGGAGGGGGAGAGGAGAGGATCTTTTTCACAGTCTCACAGATATGCTGTTGGGCAGCAAGGCTGTAGTAACCATCTTTGCTCTGCAGAAATCATCTGAGTATATGACTCCCTCCATATTGAGAACCATTTTCCATTTACCTGTCTGGATACACCACACTGTCCTGGAACCATGAGAGAATTACAAACATTAAACTAAATTGCTCTTTTGGTCTAGAAGTTCTGTCTAATCGACACAGTAGCTTCACTTGAGGGCCTTTGTTATTGTTTGGGGCTTTTCCAGAGTAGCCAAGTCTTCCAGAGAGGGTAAAAGCTTGCTATTTCTCTGGGAAATAGAACTGACCAAATCCTTCATAACCTGCTGTGAATATTCCAGTTGCTAAACAGCTGCTGAACTCTGCTCATAGTGAGTCTACTTTACTTGTGAAAGGCAAGAGTCTTTCTCAGATGAAAAATATGTCTGGAATATAAACGTTCCTAATATTATCTAACCACACATATTCATTAGAGGTTGATGCTCAGTTATCTGCTGCCTTTTCCCAATTTAAACACATTCAAATGCTTGTGTTAGTGATTACTGCAGGGTAATTTAAACAGATAGACAGATTAGATAGATAGATAGATAGATAGATAGATAGATAGATAGATAGATAGATAAACTTCCGAGTTGTATAAAGTTGGCCTATCCTGATGTATATTGCACACCCTTACATGGAAGTACAGCAACTTCATTTTTCTTACATCACCTGGTCAGTGATCTTCCTTTGGGAGTGAAGAAAATAAACCATCCTGTTCTATTTTTCTGCAAGAATTGTAGTAGTGAACCTTCTGCCCCTCACTTTATGTCTCATTTGTGACAGCTACATGCAATGCATTTAGCTTAGCACGAACACAGGGTTCCAATGTACATGTGCCCCATTTCGCCTTTGCAAGCTCAGTCTGTGCTCAACCAGATGCTACCCCAGAGCTAGCAGGTGGAGCAATCCTTATGCTTTCTTTCTCTCTATCCTCCTGGCCCAGAACAACTAGAAGTTGCTTTAGTCTTCCAACCCTGGAGCAGCGAGCAGGTCAGAGCCACCAAGCTACTGCACGCAGGATTTTCACCTTTCCTTGCAGCCCTGAGCATTAGTTATTGCTGCCACTAGAAACTCTCACTTCAGGGACGATGTAATTCAGGAATGTGTTCTCTGAGATAAATCAATGCTGTTTAACTGTACCATAGCCCATTGGTGCAGCTCCACAGAGTTATGCTCCGTGTCTTGCTTGCCCCATTCAAGGATCTGGTAGTGCTTGTAGTAAGGTGGAGATTTACATAATGCTCCGGGACAGCAGCATTTCAGATTCTTTGGCAAGAGAAATTTTGGCACTGCACGCTGGCCTTCTTAACACCCATGTGTCCGCCATCTGTCCACCACATGCCAAATAATGTGTTAGAGAGCTGGCAGGAGCCTGCAGTGCTCTTTACCAGTACACAGGGATACACCTGAAGGTAGCAGCAGGGTTGTAAAGGGAATTGTAAAGAATCCAGGAGAACCCCAGTACATAAACCTTCGTCTTCGCAAACGCTTGAGCTGAAGACAAGGTGATGGGGTACTTTCGGATATTTTCTCTTTCTTTTTGCACACTGTTGTGAACCTTTACTTCGTGCCTGCAAGGCTTTTATAGCACGAGAAGATTGTCTCCTAGGCATGGTGTGGGAGCTGTCTGCTTCCTCAAAGCCATAAAAAGTGATGCATTAATATGCTAGCTACATTTACAAAGGGAAGTGTTGAGAACTGAACGCACCTGGGAAAACAGCCACCATAAATTAGCATTTACCGTCACATATAGATCCAGTCCAACAACAGGGTCATCTTGGAGGAACCACAAAGCACTGCTAAAAAGATGAGAAAGTCTGCTGTACCTGAAAAGATTGGCTAGCTGGTATAATTTGTTATAAATCACCCAGCTTTTCTTCCTCTGTTTTATGATGACTGTTAATCAACTTTTCCTCAAGTAAGAGAACAAAATAATCGGTTCACATTTTCAGGTCTCAGCTCTTTGCTGATTCTGTATTGGACAGTGACACTTGGGTATCACGGGCTGACAGGTATTGGCACTGGTGCTGTCAGGAGGGTGGTGTGAACCCGTGCGTTACAGCATCCAGAAGCAGGTGTTGGTTGTGCTGTTACAGAGGATGGTGTGTTGTGAACTGAGTGGCTGTGGGTTGTCTTGACAGCTTGGGAGAGTTCCTGATACTTTTGACTCATCCTTAATGAAATGCCTTTGATTAATAGATTCAGAAAGAAACCAGGAAGGTGTCCTCTGTGTCAAAAGAAACCTACCGATATCTGCTGAAATGAGGGAAGTTACTCATGGGAAGGAGGCACTTCTGGTGTATAAGATGCAACATGAACCATCTTCAGAAAAGACAGGCCTGGACACACATTTCACAAAGCATTTCTGCACCTGAAGAGATGCTTAAACAGAGTCTGGGCACCAGTGCTCAAAGGAGAAATTCAGGAAAGCTTTACCAGACCTGCTTTAGCACCTGAAGCAAACTCTTGCCTCCTCTGGGGCAGAAAGTCCCCTTAAAAACCTAAGATTTTGTCCCGAGTGCGCTCAGTGTGCATAGAGTGCATGGCTACTTTCCCCTTCACCAGGATTTGAGGAACATGCCTGTATCTAAGTTGTCTGAGGCCACTTTCCAAGCCGTGCTCAGATGATTGCTTGAATTGCCTTGAATTCAGTCAACAAAATGTGTTAGGTTGAACTTTTAAGCAGGAGCTGCTTACCAGGAAAGCGAGAGACCTTGGTGACAAGGATATCTCAGCTGCTGAGGGTGTGAACCCGTTGCTCCCACCAAAAATTTCTAAGCTCTAAATCCCTTTGGCTCCTGAAGGAAGCACTTTCAGGGACCGTACTGACCATGAATCAGGTTAAGCAACCTACACTCACTGCCCTCTCTGAACACTAGTCTCTCCTCTGCTGGGAAGGGCCCTCACAAGCCTTGCTCACCTTCGTGAATTTCACTCAAACTATAGATTGCCTTGTTTCTGCGCTGCCTTGCTGGTTGTGCGATGTGTAAGTGCCTTTGTTAAAAGCCTGCCTGGAGAAAGGAAGAAACCCTCGAAGCCAGCTGTAACAACTGGTATTCTCCAGAGCAGTGATGAGCTGGGGGATGCTGGGAACTTGTAGACTCTAAACACATTATTATAGCTCTGGTTTATGCCCAGCTAGTGGTGATTATCATGTGTTTTTCTGTCGTTTCCTCCTTCCACTTCCCTTCTTTTTCTTTTTAGATGTTTTGGTTTGTTGTTTTTTTTTTTAAGAAGAATGTAGCCCTGGATTAGGATGGAGTTTTTGCAGAGTGTTTCTGTAGGGACTAGCATTGCAGAGCTCTGCTTCTACGCTAGAGCCCAAGGAGTCCTGTAATTCAAATACATGATTACTATTACATGTGGCTATATTATTTTGAACTTGCAAACATGTGCTGAGCACTTAGAGAAAGATGTGAGGGCAATTCCTTTTCCAGGCAGCCAGCACTCTAATTCAGCCAGGATACAACCAGCAAGAACCTTATTCAGGCAAAATCAAAACAGAGTAGGTGGGGTAGAAAGAGCAAAGAGAACATTAATAGCTAACGTGATCACGGGGGTTGACAATCACATTGCTACTGTTCCTTACGGTTTTGTTTTGTTTCCTTTTTGATTCCTTACAGTGGAGCCAAAAGCTACAGCTCTTTTGTTGAATAGGTAAAATTGTTCTCTGTAAAGCACTGGGGTAAAACCTACTTATCTCCTAAATCCAACTGAACTAAATTGAGTGTCAGTCCTCAGCTCAGGGCAGAACATTATTACTCCTGTAAACCTTCATCAGCACAAGCATTCACATGAACAATAACTTGTGTTTTGTGCAGAAGTACTGAGCCGTTCCTTTAGCCTCTGTTTCACCAGAGTTTAGATTAGATCTACAGGTAAAACCTGATTTGCTCAAGGGTAAGACTAACACTTTGTTTGCTTCACCTTTGAGCATCTACATTTTAAACCCTCCCCATCCAAACGCTCTCAGTAATACATTCAAAAGCATCACAGGACATGACAGTGTCCCACAGAAAGTGATAATGATGCCTGGTGAATGGCACAGAAAGGAGGGTGAAGGATAAGAACTGGATGAGGTGAGAGACACAATTATTTGTATAATCAGTGCATTTTATGCTTTCACTGGCAATGGGTTTTTTTATATATTTTTTTTTTCTTTCTGGTTTTGCTTTTCCTGGTACAGTTTCTCACAGAGGCTCTTCCCACTGCAGTCAGTACCAAAAAGTCTCATGATCTTAGCAGGAGCAATCCTTGAGTTTGTCATGTATGCTTTCCCAGATTTACCCCAATAACACTTGTTAGGCTCATTTCCTCCTGACTGCGTGTGTGTCATGGTCCACAGGATGCTCTCTGTGTCCAAACAGCTCCATCCCTACCTGTGGCCTGCCTGTTCCAGCCCGACACTTGACATGCAGCACCTGTCAGAGTCTGCTTAAACAGATAATAACACCTCTGGCTGAAGGCTATTTGCATTCTGTTGTTGATGTCAGCATGACGGATTTTTGTTGCAGCATCCCTAACTGTAGAAATGCTCAATTATTCAATCTCAGCGAGCTAAGACGCTGCCCATTAAATCAGCCAACACAATTGTGGGGCCATGAAAAGTCACAGCTAATTTGAAATTTTATTAGCTCTCGGCTGATCTTGTTTACTGCAAAAGCACTCTCTCAAAACCAGCCCTTTGCTTCTGTACAAAACTCTAATCCTTGACACCTTGTTGGCACTGTGTGGTGGTGGATGTGGGACCTGGAAGCTAGACTGCATGAGGCTTGAAAGAGGAACGAGACTGCTGTGGGATTTGTGAGCACTTTGCAGCCAGCAAGTGCAGCAGCAACCCAGAGAGTGCAGGGACAGCAGCCCCACTGCTGCTGGAGAGTAATTATTTTGCAGAATAGCAGTGGCTGTGAATGTGACAATTAGTTTTTGTTCTGGGGAGGGAATATGTCATGCTCATCTCATCGTAGTTTAGAAGGAAGCCAAAAGATCCGCCTCTCCTAATAAGCAGTGGTGTTCAATGGGCACACAGCTTTTCCTAGCAGTTAGCAGCTGGTTGCGTGCTTTAGGAACTTAATCCCTTCCTAGCAAAGGAGGCTTACAGGAACTGAGTCTCAACATGAAGGCTTATGAGCAAGGCAGACAGTCCCAAAATTCCTTTGGTTACTCAACGCCTGCCCCGTCCTGCGTACTCGGGTGGGAAGGAGCATGTCTCATTTAACCAGCCACCTGGCAGATGTGGTGCTTACCATATCAGCCTTATATCTGACAAAATGCACCTGGAACAGGTTCAGTTTATTTATTGTTTTCTTGAGAAGAAAATTACTTCTGGCTTGGATCCTGCTGCTTCTTGTGTGATAAATACCAGAGAGCATGAGAGATGGTGATCCTCCAGCCCAGCTAAAGCTCCGGTGGGCAGAGTAAACAAGACACAGCCCTGAGTCATAGAATGACAGACTGGTTTGGGTTGAGAGGGACATTAAAGCTCATCCAGTTCCAACCCCCCTGCCATGGGCAGGGCCACTTCCCACTAGCCCAGGTTGCCCAAAGCCCCGTCCAACCTGGCCTTGAACCCTTCCAGGGAGGGGGCAGCCACTGCTTCTCTGGGCAACCTGTGCCAGGGCCTCACCACCCTCATGGGGAAGGATTTTGTCCTTATATCTAATCTAAATCTGCCCTCTTCCAGTTTAAAACCATTACTCATCGTCCTATCACTACACTCCCTGAGAAATTGTCCCTCCCCTGCTTTCCTGTAGCCCTTTAAGCACTGGAAGGCTGCTATAAGGTCCCCCCGGGAGCCTTCTCTTCTCCAGGCTGAACCCCCCCAACTCTCTCAGCCTGTCCTCCACACTGACCCCAGTAGCTCCAGATTTTCAAAACTTCTGCTTGGTTTGGGTGGCTATATTTTTTTGTTATGTTATTTAAACATCATAAAGTGCATGATTTTCAGTAAGTGATGGGTCACAAGTAGTGTTTGAAAGCCAGGTAATTTTAGGTCATCTTAAATTTGGCATCCGGGTGTCTATTTGTGGGAGGCAGTTACGATACTGAGTGTCTCCTGAAACTCCTGAATAAGGTCATCACTCAGATCTATTGTCATTATCTAATGTAGCTTTCCCAGTTGAGAGTGTTTAAAGTGAGTTAATATCAGGTGTTTTCCAGATGGTATTAAGCAAGTGTCATGCTTGTCAGGCCAAGGTTCTGCTCCAAGAAGGCACAGATAGCTTTAGCATTTAGTTCCTTCCATGAAACAATCCTTGCATGGAGAACAGGCTGAAAATACATTGCAGATACAAATCTTTAATGAGAATTGTGGTTTCACTGTGTTATGCTGGCACTTCAGAGCCCTTTGGGAATGGAACAGATGTTTTGTGAACAGAAAGTAAAAAGACAGTCTCTGCTCCCAGAGAGTTTAAAGTCTAAGGTAGTGTTTGGAAGAGCTCACTAATGGGATTGGTGGATTTGCAGTCTTTAAAATGAGACAGAGCATCTTTCTAAAAACAGCGTTCCAACTCTACCCACCAGATACAAGCCAGATGCAGTAATCCCAAAGTAAAACCAATCTAGTGGTGTACAGAGTGCAGATTGTCTGATCGAAGTGGACTTGGTCCCCTAAACAGTAATGTTAGCTGAATAAATCACAGCGGCTTTATTCTCAGTGGCAGAAAAGGAAGGTTTTCTGCTGAACCCAGTTCATTCTCCTTCCTGTCTGTCCCTCTCTGAAGGGAATGAGACAGGGCTCACCAGATGACCTCCTATCCAGTCTTACTTATTCTGATTACATGAGTCTTAGTGGAAGATGCAAATCATTGATCACATTATTTACCAGATGTGGCAACGTCTTGCCAATGGCTCCCTTTTCACAAAGTCAGTGATTTGATTCACTAAAATTGTAAAGGGTATTTATTTCATGGCTTTATATGAAGGAGGTGTGACAAAAGAGTTTTATTTTTGGAAGGACTGCCAAAAGGACACGTGCATCCATATAGGAGGCATCACATGTCTGAAGGACGTAAAAACTCTCATTACGTGGAAATTATAAGTAACACCAGAGATGGCTTAAAATACAGCTCAGTGACAGATCTCCAAATTAATTTATTAATTGAAAGGCATCTATGATTGAAGCTGTTTCTGAAGGAATCCCTTGGAACTGGATGTTGTATCCAACCCTATTCAGCATTTTCATCATTGTCTTAGAATGCAGTTTAAATCTCTCCTGGTAAAATCTTCAGGTCACCTAAAGCTTGATATGGTGGCAAATAGCATACCCAGATCATTTTGATACAGAGTGATCTGACTCACATCACTACAATGTCACACTCAAGGAAAATGTGTGTTAAGGCAGCAAATTGCAAGATAATACGCCTGGGAACAAAGAAAGAATGTTATACTTACAGGTTGGGAGATTCTTGAAAAGCAATGACTCAGAACAGGATTTAGAGGTCACTGGAGATAATTGTCTCAACATGAGTTCTTAGTACAAGGCCGTTGCTAAAAGGCTACTGCGAACCTTAGAGTATAAAAACTCCAAACTTGGGAAGTGGTCTCTCTTCTGTAGCCAATATTTCTGCCACAGTTCTCTGTCCAGTGTTGGTGCTCACACATAACAGAATATGTGAAATTACTGGAAAGAGATAAAAGAATGCCACATGCACACACACACACGAATCCAGTGGCTGGAAAACAAACCCGATGATGGGAAGTTTAATCTTCCTGAGCTGTTCAGAGAAAAGGTTTGGAATGGATTGTTGTTCTCTGTGGAGGGACTTGCGCTTGGAAAAGACATCAGAGTATGCAGGGCAGAAGGAAACATTGGTAACCTTGCAGACAAAAGCAACACAAACTCCAATGGTGGGGTACTGGAGTTAGACAAATTCAACCTTGAAATAAGATGCGGTTTCCTGGCAGTAATTAAGCATTTGAACAGCTTACCGGAGGAAGTGGTGGACTCACTGTAATCAGCTGTCTTTGATATATGAGATATCTTTCTAAAAGACAGGCTTTAATCCAGTTCTGAGGGGGAAAAAAAATGAACAATCTGTGTATATAAGAAGTCAGACAAGCTGATCATAGTAGTCTCTTTGACCTTAAAGCACATGAATTATTGTAATCCCTCTTTCAACCTTGCATGGAGATAATTCATATACATGTTTGGTCTCAGGTCTGAAGTGCCATGGTCACGTTATGGCTATATGTAGAGTAAGGGAGGTGCCACTTTTTATAACCCAAAGTTGTATAAGCATGACCATAGCTGCGAACCTGCTGTGCTCTGGGAGCTACCAGAGTTAAGAATCTACACACAGATCCTGGGTCTCTGTGGCTTGGCTGCTGCAAAACTTGGGGTGCAGAAGCCACTGGTCCCATGATCATCTCCTTCCGTTACCTCTCTCTGAAGATTTTGCAGAAAGTTCTAAGGAAGGTTCACCTTTATGCTTTATAAATTTCAAAGGTGTTTTGTATTATGACTTCATATTGTTCTGTGGGATCACACCCTGCTATATTTTCCTTTGCTGCTGGTGCTGACTTCCCACATTATTTTTCTGTTTGTTTATTTGGACCATTAAAGCATATGTTTTATTTTGCTCTGTTTTTATTTTCTATGAATCCATGCAGCTCCCTGAACACCTTAATCTTCACGGGTAGGGAGCTTCTGGCAAATGTCGCTGCATTCTCACTCTTCTGATGGATCCAGTGAGAGATGTCAGGGCATGAGAAGTCATAGCTGTGTACAGTTTCATTACATCTTCTTACAATTCACTGCAGGGCACCACTTGGATCACTTGTAGACTGTACAATAAGAAAACCACAAGAAAACAATATTCAGATGGAGGTGTCACTGTTTATGATCTGGCTTGTACCTTAAGCCTTGCTATTCTCCATGGCTCAGACAAAAATGTTCTTTACATTTTCTAAGTGAAAGAAATGCTTCGCCCTGTGACTGCTGTTGCTATTGGAGGGAGTTAAGTAGCTAAACCCCATTTCAGCTCTTGAAGACCTTCGTGACTTTAAGACAACCTCTCTGGTGTAATTACCCCCAGCTTATTCCGTACAGTCCTGGAACACATTAGTTGAAAGTCATATGTGCAGATGAGGCCTCAGCATTCCCACCTGTACAAAACATTGTCCTCTGCATCTGTTCGTCAAACATTTATCTACCGTTTCCTGAAAAAAAAAAAAAAAAACAAAAAAAAAAAAACCAACATATTTCCTTGCTATATTGCAGTTTCAGGTCCCAAAACACATTTCTGATGCCTGGAATAAAGGCAGGGTAATGAAGAGGTATGGTACAGCTGGTTTACTGTCCTCTCAGCAGAGTGTCCTTAGCCTTAGAAAACATTATTAATGTGTGGAAGAAAATGACAACATTTTATCTTGCTTGAAACTCTAGTCAATACAGTAACAATGCTGGTTTGTTAGGGGTTTTTTTTCTGTCTTTTCCTTTTTTTTATTTTCTTGGGTAGCCTATGGATGAGCATATCTCATCTATGCAGGTCTTCATTCTGTGAACGGTCTCTCAAATTCTGTCTGAGATTTGACCTTCCAGAATCCTACTGGCCTAATCGTCTGCAGCAAGTCATTTTTTTTTAATGGGCAAATAAAACGTAATTAGTTCTTTTTCATTATCACTAGTCATCAAGAGAAAAGGCAGATGGGTAGGTTTTGTGCCTGAGCTGATAAATTTTTGTGGCAATTTTGCAAGGAGTTATAAAGATGTAGAGATATCAGAACAGACAGAGGTAAGGATAATGGATGGGATTTTCAAAAGCACTTTTGCTAATCTAACACAGCTCCCATTATCATTAATGGCAGGTGCAGAGCACTTGTGAAAATGACTCAGTGTGTGTGTGTGTGTGTGCACGTCTACATGGAGCAGATATTCATTGCACTTTGACCCACATATAGACGGGAAGCTTTGGGAACAGTGAACAGGCTTTTTGTTCGGTTTTCTCTGTGTGAGTAACCACATGAAATGATGTTGACAGTGATGTTTTATGGCACTAAAATCTTCCAAGAATGGAACAGGTATAACTCAAGAGAATCCAAGTCCATGGCATGTAAGCCAGCATAAGTACTAGAGCAATAATAACAGATCAGATTCTCATCCTATTTGTATTACAGTAAACTCAAAGTTATGCCAGTAACATTAGTGTAAGGACTTCTATTTCATACTGGTATAACTGGAATGAAACTGAAGCTCACAATCTGTAATAACGACAAACTGTCTTGTTTTAATTTACTGTTTCTTTGAAATAAAAAATACATTATCCTGACAACTCCAAATCTCATCCCCCTTCGGGAGAGACCTACCTCTCAGGACAGTGTTACTCTCCAAGCACATTCATTTCATGCCTGAAATCATGAGTAGGATGCTAGTGTAAAGGTGGTTTCTCTGATATATGGAGCTCCCAGCAACTACACTGAGACCAACCACTCATTTCACATAGGTCTTTGAACAGCCATCACATGGTAACAATTTTCATTCCCTATCAAACTGTCTTGCTTGAACTGATGAGTTGGAAGTGAAGGGCTCCGTATCCCATTACCCCAGAACAAAAACATCCCGTTCCCTTATCTGATTTAAAGATCCATCTCTACTACCTGCTAACAACTTTTATTTCTAAATGTGATGCTTCATCAAACCTCTTCTGAGCTTTTTTTTTTGTATTTCCTTTCCTGTCATCGCTTTTTACTAAGCTGTTTGCAATGAACAGTGGCATCTCAAAATGAACAGGGGTAATGCTGCTGTGGTGGTGGGAGGGGAAGCAGTATTGTCTGTGCGTTTGATGACTTGACAGATATGCAAACCCTCATTTTACTAGAGTACGCCCGGCAAGCTTTTCTCATCTGTGTCCACTGCTTTTATTGTTGTTATTACTAATTTAGCAGTGCTGAAAGTACAAGATTTATATCCCGAGTGTTTAAGGTCATCTGTTACTCTGTGTCTGCATGGAATAAAAGTGACAAAGAGCAAAAGAGACCGAACCTTCCCAGCAAAATCTCCCTTACTAGCTCATCTATCTAGCCAGAATCTTGAGTGGGTTGCATGTACAGATCTCTCTGTACCCATGGTAGATACCATGGCTTTGTTCACTGTTTACTCCTGCTGAAAGCAACTCTGATAGCTTTGGTACGATGCAATGTGCCCATGATTTGTACAGGGAACAGGACCAGTGTACAGAAGTCATTTGTATACTAACAGGGAAAAAAACACCTTTGTGGGCTCTGGAGTTACCTGACTGAGATGTGAAATGGCATACCCCAGAATTAACCTCAAAGACGATATTTTTTAGGGTCTCATCTCATGTGTATGTGTGTGTTTTCATATATTACGTATTAGTGCACATTAATGTTACTTAAATGAATCTTTGAGGTCTTTACTGGGGATTTAAGGGAACATGCCTTATTCTGTGTAGGGGTAAATTCACATTTCTCTGTTGTGTGTACTGCAGAGTTCTTACACCCTGAAGTCTACAACCCTCCACGTTACCATTGCTTTAAAATCTTCCTTACCCTTCTGCAGATGGCCTGGTGGATTGCATGGACCCCGACTGCTGCTTGCAGCCCCTGTGCCACATCAATGCGCTGTGCCTGGGCTCCCCGGACCCCTTGGATATCATCCAGGAGACACAAGCCCCCGTCTCCCAGCAGAGCTTGCACTCCTTCTACGACCGGATCAAGTTCCTGATCGGCAAGGACAGCACCCATGTCATCCCAGGAGACAATCCTTTTGAAGGAGGGTAAGGGAATTTTGGCTTTGATTCCGTAAGAGGTAAAGCATAAGCCACTTGGCCATTTTAAGACATTGAATGACAGCAAGATGCAGAACTTGGAAATTGTCTGAGGGAAGTAGATATCTAATGATATGGTGGCTGATGTAATTCTGCTGACTGTCTCCTCATCTGCAATGTCCTGCCAGGCAGTAAGACATGATGCTTCTCTCCCAGTGCTCATGGGCTGTTGCATCTTTCCTGCCTTCTCTTATTTCAAGGAATAAAAGCCACCCATTCAGCAGGGCTCTTCTAGTTCAAGTGACTGACACTTTCCAGAAGTACCTTGTAAACACCAATGGCAGACCTTCTTCCACTGACAGAGCCAAAAGAGAGGGAAAGTAGAATGGTATTTGCAGTCTACAGTGTGACTATTAGAGACCTCAAAAGCACTGGAGAAAATCTTACAGCCTAGGGAGGGCTATTAGAGTGATTTCCAATATGAATGATCACTTGAATATAGGTTGGTTTTAATACTGAGACATTCTTTATCACTGCAATCATCAAGCAACAGGAACTGGCAAAGAAATATTATACAGTTCACTTCTGTGACTGCATCTCAGCCATTTGTTTAAGTACATTCCTGGCTGTCAGGGGAGGTCATCCCTTTAAAGTCATGTGCTTATAGCAGGACACCATAATACATATCCTGGGGTGTCAGATTCTTAGATCATTCAGTGTCTGCCCTGAATGTTGCCTTTCAGAGGTGGTGACCCTGAGCCAGGAGGTGGTTCTCAACACTTAGGTTTGGACTCTGCTGAATTCCACCCAGTCATTAACTGTTTACTTTCAGCTTTCCCACACACAGGAGTGAATAGGTTTGCGCTAAAAATATACAACTCTGGTGTTTGTGTGAGTATTTTATTTCAGCACTTGCATCTCAGCAGGCCCCTCAGGCCCTTCTGGGTCTGACCTAATGCTTTTCCATGAACGGATATTGCCAACATTCCTTGGGTACCATCTCCCATGTATTGCCATCTCCAGTGGTCTACAGGCTGACCTCAGACATGAACCACTTAGAAGCACACCAGTGTCAAGGAGTTGGCCTGATGTGATAGTTGCCCTGATTTGTCTTGCTGCCAAGCCCTTCAGAGTCCAAGAAAACTGACAGGAGTGGTTCAGATTAAGGCCAAATACTCATTATGTCACCAACTGTTACACTTTGTCAGCATTCTGAAGATTTCAGGTTGTGGATATGGAGCAGTCCAGACTCTGGACTAAATGTTAGCACAGCGAATGCTCTGCTGTCAGTTGTTGTGATGTGTTGCTGTAAAATCAGGCTTTGGAATATAAAATAGATTATATACACAATTTCATTTTTCTGATATATTTAGGGTTGCAATTCCTCAGCTGAGCTCACAGTCAGAAGCCTTTCCACAGAGGACTCTGGTATCAGGTCCACATGTATCCATTCTGATAGGCAGAGAGTTCTGTTAGACATGTGTCCATGTTTAACAAACTTCTCCATACAATGAAGAACTCTAGGAGTCTTCATACCTGTGTGATTTAAAAATATTGAAACCTCTCTTTAAAGGCTGCTTGCATTCAGCAGCATACAGAGGTGGGGGAAAAATAATGGTAATTTCTCATTTACACACTGCGTTTTCTTCTGGGAGTGCCAGCAGAGGACCCACAGAAAGGCTGTGTCATTTGGGGTCACATTAACTCCTACAAGAGCTACATGCGTTCCACAGATCCGATGACAGATCTCTATGTAGGAAGGAATTACTAACCATCTGTATACGTCCTGCTAAAGAAAGATTTGGGATTCAAAAGGAGCACCTGCTAGGAGAAATGTTTATCTGGCGTATAGATTACTAGAGTGAGGGAATGCAAAGATTCAGATCAATAGGGAGGGTTTTAATGATTGCTTTTCATTAACTGCAGTGGAACTAATAAATGGGGCTCCTCGTTCCGTTTAAGTTAACATGAAGAATTATGCAGAGATAGCAATGATTTATGAGGTTGCCGTTCTTAAAATATCAGCACAGGGTGTGTATCACTAAATATGGTCTACAGATATGTCACCTCAAGCTGTGATTGTATTGCATCTCTCAAGTTAAATATCTTGACTCATCACAAGAGCAGTTTCAAGTAGCAGTGAAGGACCTCAGCAGAAGGCATATTTTCCCCCGAGACAGCACCACAGCACACAGTCCAGGCTTATCGGTCTGTTGGGTTGCTAAAAATGACATTACTCTTTTTGGGATCTTAAAAGACACCAGGCGCTCCTGTTAGTTCTTAAAGATCCTATAGTTCTGGATAAACTCAACCATTGCAAGTGTTTTCTGCTCACTTGGCTTCTCTTCGTAGTTTTGATTGTCTGTTTTCACCACCTAGGTAGCTGAACCTTTAAATAGCTGTCTGTTGTCACCCTGGCAATGGCAGTGCTTCCGCAGTGGTCAGACAGCGACCGCTCTGCGGAGGAGCGTGGGCTGGGACTGTTTGGGACCCAGTCAGTCTGGGCAGGTGAGATTGACCATGTGGATGTGCCGTTTCTTCAGTAGCGTTCTCGCTGTTGAATCTCCTCCAGTTGCTTTTACGACAGACAGGTGATAATATCCCTCTTATCCATGGAACTGCTCGGTGTCTCCGTGAAGATCACAGCAGCAGCTGGGGGCAAGATGAAGCATTTTCATCCCTCCTTCCAGCTGCTGGCTTAATAGCTTGTCCAACAGAAGGGAGGGCGGGAAACTTTTCTGTTCTGATGGAGGGCTCCAGCATCCTGACTCAGGGCAGCCCTCTCCTTCCATTGCTGCTGCTGTGATTCATGAAGCCGTCTCCTTCTTGGTGTAGATCTGACTGTAGATTGCTGGGCATGGAACATCCTACGTCTTTCTGTCCTGGCTCCGCCATCATCACGGGGTGGGACTGGAGGTGGATCCATGCCACACGCTGTGAGCAGCACCCCATGAGCAGGCAACACAGAGGTGACGTGGACCTCTGTGTCCTGCGTGTCTGATGTCGTGCGGAGCACACTCATCGTTCAGGTCAGGAACCACAGGCTACTCCTCAGGGCTTTACCAGGTCATGGCCGGCTGATTATCACCCCTGGGGGAACCACAACACATCTGCACGCTGCTATGGCCTGTGCAGAAGTGACAGCAGTGTGGAGGAGATGACTGAACATCCATGCAAGATATTTCCTGGGTTTCAGAAACGCAGCTTAGCTATCCTTTAGAGAGAACAGCAGTGCAGATCACCTAATGGATACAAATAAATGAATGCCTCGTGACAGCTAGCCTTTGAGTGAATTTATTATTGAATTACACTCCAGCTTTTTAAGAACAAGCTGAGCTGACAAGCTCTCTCACCACTGCAGAAGAAAAAGAAAGACAATGATAAATTACCCTGATGGATAAAGGTAAAGACCTTGTCTCCTCCAAAATACCAGCAATTATATATTATTCATGTTTGGGAAGAAAAAATAATTATTACCCATATTGAAATGAGTGTTTATGATGATAAAGCAAGTAGCTAAATTAAATTCTGAATGCACAGAATGTCTTTTCACATCATTTTGATGAACAGATAACAAGTACTCTTCTGCTACTTGATCGTTCTTGTATTGATTTTGAAACCACTTACTCTTGCTGTTTGCTTTGTATTTTTAAGCCATTCTTAGTTGTCCATCACCATAAGGAGCAGCACAAGATGCAGTGGTGTCAAGTTGTTGCCTTTCAAGTAGGACACCTGATATATTTGTTCTCTCTTGAGGGACAGTGTCAGAAAATTGCAAGAACAGGCTCAAGTCCTGATCCACAGAGTCTTTTATGTTAAGTGTTGTCATAGGATTGAAGTACCTCAGAAAACCATGTGCAGAATTGGCATTTTTTGTAAAGAATATTGAAAAGAAATCAGATGATTTTCAAATAGGTGTGTTTTATACCCCTCCTTTTTTTGGGGACAGGTTGTATATATCTACTTGCTGCCAGCAATATTAACAATTACATGGGCAGCTAGAAATAACCAGCTGAGTTATAAAGATGCATCAGAGAGCAGGATCTGATATCAGCTGCAAGAATAGTCCCTTAGTGCCCTCAGGTCAGTAGTCTAAGTGCAAAAAGTAGTTAGTTTTCATAGTTTAAAATTCTGATCAGAATTAAAATTGCACATTTCTTTTTCCACTGCTGAGTCATGAGGTGTATAAACATGTCACTCCACCTCCTTGTGTCCCTCACTGTCTGCCAGGCTGTACAATGTGCCTTACTGATCCAGCTGAGGAGGGTTACATAGGCACCGGTAGATGCTAAGATAGACAGGTATGCTATAAATGTGCGTGTTTTCTATAAATAAATAAATGGATGTTTTTTATTGTCAGAGTTAAACTGCATCGATCCCAAGCCCCATCAAAACCAGAATTGTGAGTATTGATCATGGCCGAAGAACAACTAAGAGAATAGGGGAGGATCAAAATGGCTTTCAAAGCATTTTGGTCATCCATCTGCCTCAGTTCGGAGTAATTTTGAAGAATATTACAATGATATCTCAGTATCCTTGAAGGAAGATGTTCAAAACACCTTCTCTTTTCCTTTCACACATTTCTTCCCACACCTGAGCTCTGGGTTCACCACAGCAGATCTTCCTGAGGTTTCTTCACAGGGAAACCAAAGTGTTCTGTCTGTTGTGTACTCTTCCCTCAAGAAAAGTGTGATTTTCATACAGTGAAGTAAGAAACACTTCTTTTCCAGCCAAAGACAAAGTTTGAAGTCAAAAAAAAGCCGAAACTCTTCAGGTGTGGCTTCCTGCAGATGATTTCTCCCGAGAGGGCTGGGCCAGCCCGTGGCTCTGGCCCAGCTCCAGCAGGATCTGTCTCTGTTGGGCTGGCACCAAAACGTGGGGGGTGGGATGCACCCACGGAACGTCGGGCACCCCAGGGGCGACGCAGGAGCTTGGGGAGCACAGCAGCCTCGCGCGTTAGGACAGCTTTGAAAGATAAATGCTGCATCTGTTTGAGACTATGTCGTAGATATTAGACATCACCTGAGAGCAAGCCCACATGGCACAGCATGGTACCCTCATTCATGGGAAGGGCGTCGGATGTTTCCGTGTCTTAAACCAAGCTAACACAGCACCTCCTCAAACCCTTTCCTCCCAGCATTACTGTCTTCCAAAGACATCATCCTGCTGTTGTTGCTTTCTGCTTACATGAACTACTTTTTAGCTACAAATCATAGATTTTTTTAAATATAGGAGAGTAACAAGGACTTTTCAATGACGTAGTAATCATTCCTTTTAAGCACAAGAAAGCATACTTTTAAAACTTACCTTTTTGGTGTATGGAGCGTTTTGGTTTTTTTTTTTTTTCAATGTTTGCCTTTTTCTTTTGACTTTAAATTATATAGTATGGCATTACTTCAGCTTAAAGAGATTTTGAATTGAGCATGGCATTGTTTTCATATAATAAACTAATGCAATATATACAGCTACTTACTTCCACTTTGTGGAATTTGTATCCACAGCACTCTGTGAAAGCCAAATTCCCATCCATTTTTATGTTTCCTTCCATAACATAGATAATATAATCATAATGTAATTGTATTCCCCTTTCACAAGTAGAAGGAAGTCCTGCGTACAATCATTAGAGAAACTGGGGTGCAGTTTTTAACCAATATTAAAAAAAAAAAAAAAAAAAAAAGATATTTATTACCAGGCACAAACTCTTGAGTAGGATCTTCTTAGCGTGATTTGGGCGTGATTCCAGGATCAGGCAAGTCTTCTGATATAAATGCTGCACCACCCTGTACCTGGGATTAAAAGGTCTCAGGTGATACCTGTGTACCCAGGAGCTCTTGGAGTGTGCAGAAAGCAAAACTCAAGCCTTCAAACTCGCAAGCAGAAAACCAAAACTCCTAATGAGTTAAATACCTCCTGGATTACACAGGTACTGATGTACATTTGGGTTTAGGAGTCTAAACTGTGGTGTAGATGCTGATGCATTCTCTTGGATCTGGCATGCAGATATTTGATTATTATTCAATATTCAAGGTACGTTCCTCTGAAAAAAAAGAGCAGCCCACATTCCCATTGTTTTACATTGCATGTTGATGGACATGTCTGACATGATAGCTATGAGCTGATATAATATCACCAGAAACTGCATATCCTGTTCAGTGGAGAGATTTGATTATTTCATTACTGCGTAAGGCTTCTTCAAATTAAATACCAGCTCACTGTTGTAATGATTCTCATGTGGGTCACTGGCATGTTCATTCTGCGAAAAGCTGGAGCTTTCTGCCCCAAGCTCATTGCTGCCTCACCTCTGCAGAGGTTTGCTGACCCTGGACCAGACGGGAGAACTTCAGCATCCCTCAGCCAGCTCTGCAAAATCTCCCTCTCATTTTAAATTTCAGGGGAGGCTCGTGTGAGCTGATCCTGTTGGCTTTGCACTGATGCGGCAAAGTTCCGCCTTGCAAGATCAGCTTTGGGGCAGTCGCCTCTAGCTGTTGGATGCTAACAGCTGAGTCCAAGTATGACTTTCAATCATTTCAATATATCAGGAAGAGTATGTCCTTTGAGTGTGACATTTACTTGCTAAATTGGTTAAAACCTCCTACATAACAAAGCAGTTTTAAAATCCCAATCATAAAATCTTATACATTTTATTGAACCATTTTTTTCCCTAATTCCTTTGGCTCATTACAAAGCTATCAGACAGCTTATATGTAGTTAAAGAACTTTCCCTATGATCATCAAAAAGAGAGCTCATTTTATAATTAACCTCGAAATAATGTATTTTTCCTGCCGTTCTGCTCAATTTTGCTTTCATGGTGTCTCAAATTCAATGGAAGGAATTGCTTTTATTTTGGGTCTTCTGCACAGCTGAATATGTGGCCACAGCTTACAAAATAAATACCAGATGTAAAATACTATAAAAATACAGAACTGGTAAGTTCTGCAGGCATTCTTTGTGAAGACTTGGCACGAATATTTTATTCATCTCTGAAAGTTATTGCACTATAAAGTCCTTACCTCTCATAGAAATAATGGTTATAGGATCACTGCTGAAAAATTATGAAATGAGCGTAAGTCAGTATTAAGTGGAAAAAATTATCTTGCACCTCACAAGCTACTGAACGCTTGACTTAGATTTTACAGACCTAAAAAAACAGGAGTGGGATTCTGTCTCTTTGAGATCTCCTGCAAAACAAGAGTGTTTCTTTGGTTGTACTGGAGTAAAGGAGAGAATCATCAACTTTTAAAGCATTAGTTAGTCAACCACATTGTGAACAAAAGGATTCTTCGTTGAAACTTTGCCGTAAAGCACAGCCCGACTTTATTATGCATTTCATTTCCTATAAAACTGTTCTAAAATACTTTCACTTAAATAGTATGTTTGGAGCCAGTTTTATAATTTCAGAGACCAACATCAGTGTCTTCTCCTCTTTATTTCCTATTTGCTGAGCAGCCTTCCTGTATCCCTTATCCTCCCATTTTCCCATTATAGCACAACTGAGAAATCCGGGGATGCAAAAACAGTGAGTCAATGAGGCATAGAGACCCAAGATGTTTTGGATGGCAGAAGTGGCATCTCTTTCCAACAGTGGCCAGATTGCTTGGCAGATCAGAGAAGAAGATTGTGCTTTCATAAAGAGAAAAAGGACACACATTGAGTAGGTGAATAAGGTTCAAATCTTGGGGGTAGTTTTCAAAGCAATGGGTTCCTGAATCTTTCAGGAATGGAGCCAACAGGGAATTGTTTTGAGACCAATGATCATTCGATCGTGGATTTTCTGGAAGTGGTAGGTGGTCCTCAAAAGATAATACACTTTGTGACTAAACTGTCATGAAATAAAAATACCTTCTTTTCCTTTTGGAGGAGCTACAGCTAGCAGTCGCTAATATTGCTAAAAAAGATTATGCCAAAGGAGGTTTTTGAGAACTATCAGTTTGCAAGCCTTCGCGGAGCAGAACGGAGTCAGATGCATGCAGTGGGGAACTTGAGAAGCTGGGCAATGGCTGGTCGCAAAGCCAAGCTCTCTTCTGGATATTAAAAATATCAGATAAAGAAGGCCCACTGTTTCGATACTGTCAGGTTAGACCAGATCTAAAGAGGCAACAAGAATAAAATCTGCATCTAGAGGTGTTATTGTAAATCTCGATTAACAAGTGCTTTCCTCTTGGACTTCAAATATCACCTTCATTAGCCACGTTCATAAAGAAACCAAGCATTATGTCGCTTTTTCCCGTGTCCTTCTTCAGACAGTTGAAGTAATGGGTTTTCATTGAAGCATTTCATTTGGTTGGCTTTACTGTATGTTTCGTAGAACATCTAAAAGACTGTAGAAGGCTTCTTGCAAATGGTCAACAGCTGAGGACCATACCCTAATAAGGGATCATCAGCATCTCTTGACTCTTCAGTGATGGGGCCTTATAAATAGCTTCACTAAATACATTAAACAAACATAACGGATGCTGTTTCTCATTGCAAACAACTTGGAATTGACTTTCTTTTATTGAGTCTGGGCAGAGTTCTTACAAACTTTATTCTTCATCACCCACACTTTTTATTCTGGGTTTCCCACTCCATCAGCTGCTCAGAAAACTGAGTGGCAGGATCTGTTGCAAACCAAGTCTGTCAGTGCCACTTTAGCAAGTCGCTGTTTGGGAGTTGGTCGGATGTCAGTGCATTTAGTCCTTTGTCAGATTGACACCAGCATTCTGGTGCTCCCCTTACTGCAACCGCCTAGGCCGAGCCTAATTAACAATTTGTATCCCAGCTGCCCGACATGTGACAAACCCGCTTAGAAACTCACTTGTGCTATCTGTGGTAGTGGTGGTGGTGGGGTTTTCTGGATGTCTAGTCTTTAATTTTCATTTTTTCATATAAGTGTGCCTTTCTTGTTTAAAAAGGAACCCTTCAGCAGGATCTTTTCTATCCTGTTTCCTAACCTTAATACCTTAATTCAGGTGGCAGCTAAGATCAGTAGGTAGGTTTCAAGTTTAAGCTTTTCCTACAGCTGAACTGAACTGAAGAAACCAGACAGAGATTGACTCAGTTCAAGAAAAGACTATCACACGTTTTTTTTCTGCACAGTTAAGAGGCAAGTGGGCAGGGCTTTTTTTACAGACAGCTTTTGAAGGAAATGCTGCCAACAAGAAATGAACTTGAAAGTCTGTGTGTTCTGCTGTTTCCTCTTCTTCTTTCGTCCTTCATCTGCCAGCTCAGGCATTTTCTTTCTGTCCATGTGTTTGAGCATGATGCCCTTAGCTTTAACCTGGCATTCTCCCAATTTTTCTATCTATCCTAGACTAGACTGCCCTGAGGTTGTTTAACATGAGACAGGTGCACTCAACCCAAAATGGACGAGGTACATTTTGCTTCATCCCGTGTCATTATCAAGCAGAACTGTCACGGTGGCTAAAGCCATGAGATTGTGTTTGTAACAAATGACTGTATTTATAGGCATTCATCAGCAAGGTACGCTCAGAAGCATATCACAGATGATGTGCCGTGAGAATGTAAAAATCCCTATGCAAGAGATTAGCAGATTACTACAATTATCCTCCTAATGTCTCTGTAAGGAGGGGATGTGCCTCGATTGTTATTTTGCAGGTTGAATACAAAGACACATACAGACCAGCTGACACCACCCGTGTCACACAGAAAGTCTGTAGCAGAGGAAGAAATAGAACTGACATCTCCTAACTTCATTAATAACGCTCTTCCCACTGAGTAATAACTTTCTAGATTTTCACTCTATGGTGCTCTGTTGAAGTTTCATCCAGAGCAGAAGGATAAATCCCAGATATATAGATATATAGATATATAGATATATAGATATATAGATATATAGATATATAGATATATAGATATATAGATATATAGATATATAGATATATAGATATATAGATATATAGATATATAGATATATAGATATATAGATATATAGATATATAGATATATAGATATATAGATATATAGATATATAGATATATAGATATATAGATATATAGATATATAGATATATAGATATATAGATATATAGATATATAGATATATAGATATATAGATATATAGATATATAGATATATAGATATATAGATATATAGATATATAGATATATAGATATATAGATATATAGATATATAGATATATAGATATATAGATATATAGATATATAGATATATAGATATATAGATATATAGATATATAGATATATAGATATATAGATATATAGATATATAGATATATAGATATATAGATATATAGATATATAGATATATAGATATATAGATATATAGATATATAGATATATAGATATATAGATATATAGATATATAGATATATAGATATATAGATATATAGATATATAGATATATAGATATATATACACACCCCAATAAAATGTGGAAGTGGTAAGTTCATTCAAAGAGATGAAGAGATTTATAGTGGCAAATTAAAATATTATTAATAGTTTGGCTAAGGGTGGCTAAGCAATCATGATAACCATCTCCACACACCTGAAACCTTTAAAGGAGAAGGCACAATGAGTTACAGTGGAAGTATTTTGAGGAGCTGCAGAAATTCGTTGGGGTGAGATTTCCCATGGTGCCTATCTTCAGTCAAGGAAAGAATATTCATTTCTTACAGCAAAAGGGGATTTAGGACGCATTGAATTTTCTTTTCCTAATGAAAAATATTTAGCAGAGTGAGTATTTTTGTCTGTTTCCCAGTGCCAAGTACAGTGTCAGCAGAAAACATCTACAAATAAGAAGTATTAGAATGGGCAACGTCTAAGTTATGAGACACTGGATCAGAGTCAGTATTAAAGACAAATCTTTAATATGCTCTCATAATATGAAGTGGCTTTGGGGGAATTTACTTTCCTGGCTTCTTCTAAAACTGGTTTTGTCTGCTTGAATTTTGTAGAGAGCCTGTCAAACTTTCTTCCTATCTGAGCAATGGGAACGTAAAGGCATGAGCACACCCCTCCCTATTTTGTCACTGTGGCCCAGATCTTACCAGGAAGACTTAATTTAATTTTCTAAGGAATAAAGTATGAATTCAGAAAGTGATGATGTAAATTGTCTGATACACCATCTGGCATTCTAGATACTATTTCAACAATGACAGTCTTTTAGAGAAGCTTTTATGGACAAATTAAAAAAAAACCAACCAACCAACCAAACAAACAAACAAACAAACAAAAAAAACAAAAAAAAACAAAAAAAAAAAAAAAAAAGGACTGCTTTTCATGGTAAAACAATAATCCATACAGCCGCTTGTAAAAATAGTGGAGGAAACAAACCACAAAATTCAGAAAACAGAGGCAGTGGTGGCATTTGTAAATAATTCAAGGGGAAGATGAGGCTCCAGCTATGAGAAATTCAGTTTTGTTCCACTGCAGAAAACATTGAACTGGCAGGCCCAGACTGATGGAATAAATCTCTTCTATTAACATGAGAGATAATTTTATGTAAATATATTGGGAGACCTTCTAGCAGAGCTGAACGTCTTAGCAGTCCCGCTTAACTTGTTTGTGGTGTAATTGCATTTAGACCAAGGTCTTCTGAAGGAAATGGCTGACTAAATTAGCATTAACCAGGTTCCTGGGGGGCTCGGTGCGTTGTGGGTAGTCGATCTTGCCTCCAGAAAGGACATGTTGACACTAGAAAAAGCCAGCTGCTTCCAACACACTGTGTTAACTGTTTTTCCCAAGTGGGGCAAATTTTGTCACCCAGGGAAGGAGAAGATTTGAGACTCTAATCGGGCAGAGTCTGGGCTTTGGTTTTCTTCCAGTTTCCATCCCTCCTGCTTTTAACTGAATTCAGATTTGTGCATGTTGCTCTAGATTCTATTTATCACTGTGGTTTGGGGAAAGATGTCCCCTTTGTGGGAACATCTTTCCTTATGGCATGTAAATAAAGCTATTGTTATAGTCCTCGGGAGAATGGTGGATGCAGCTGGGCTTGCTGACAAGCTGCTTCTCTGAGAAGAGATGCCAGCATCGTCCGAGTTAGTCAGCATGTAGATGTGCTAGCAGAGTGCTAGCAGAGTTGGAGTGCTGTGAAGCATCGTCTAGAATGGGAACTGAGTCTCTTCCTGGGAGGTGGGAGTTCAAATGCATTTGTTACAGCTGCCAAGGCAAGAGGAAGCTCCTTATTTGTCCATGTTGTGCCGGTGCTTGTTGTTGTAGAAATAGTTGTCAGTGATATGTAATGGACCAGCTGCTTGCTGGTATAAGCACATCCCTCCATTAACATGAGCTGAGGATCTAGGCCAATGTGCTTGCAATATTACTTAGAAGTTTGCAACTGCTTGGACATGTGTTTTGTGTAGGACAGCAGGAGAGACATCTGCAACATGTTGTATTTTTTCCTTTGCTTGCTTTTAACTCTTGGGAGGAAAAAAAACCAACAGGTGGAAGTGTTCTTTTTGGGTTCACAAAAAAATGTATGATCTTGTCTCTCAAGTATTTTAAGATATCTGTAGTCCCAGTGTTGGCTTGAATATGCTGCCAGTAATTCAGAATACCAAGTCCCTCATGCTCAGGTCTTAGTCTTCAAGCAACAGTCTGTAGCAATTCCTTGCCTTTCACAAAATGTGCAGCCATTTGATGAGAAGCGGAGAGAAGACAGTTTCAAACTCTTCCTCAGGTCTCTCTGAAAGATGAAAAAAAAAAAGATGGAGTGGAGTGGAGGGGATCATGGAAAAATCTGGGAAGGTCTAGCTTCTGCTCTTAGCCCAGACGTGATCAGACACACTCAGTTTGTGCCAAAATTGCACTACAGTTGGTGGTGACCTGTGGACTTCAGCAATTCCGAGCGTTGACATTTCTCCGAGCATGTTCCATGGTATCGTGATCTAACTCTGCGTGTTAGAGAGTGATGTCCATAATACTGTACTGGAATATTATTTAAGATTTGTTGTATATGGGAAGCTGAGTTAGAGCCTTCAGTGTGAGAAGCAATGGAAGGAATATTAAAATGGAATGGAATATTAAAAATATTAGGTCCAAGCTGGGTCCAAGCCTTTTCCTACATAACTTTTAACAAGTCAGTGATGATATATCAGAGAAAACTCAGTGACAGGAAAATCATTTCCATGATCTCATTTTCCTGTGGCCTGTTCCAAAATTGTGTATGAATCTGGTCACATTTTAGATTGCTGACACATTCTGGTAACGCTCTGAGAATTTTTGTTGGAGCTCTTCATTTAGATCAGTAGGAGTTTTGTTTAAGACTCCCTGGCAAATGGTCTGTTGTCTGTGCTGTGGAATATACAAATAGCGCAGCCCTTCTTAAATAGGAATTATACTTTATCTCTTTGTGTTACAGAGTTTCAGATTTTTAGGTGGACGGTAAGAAGATAACTTGATCTTTCCCTGATGATCCATCTTTATAAAATCATTTTTACAAAACGTTGCGGGTATCATCCTTTGCCTCAGTGAACCAGCAAAGCGACATTTCTCAGTTGAACTGGGTAGATAGCAAGTGCAGCTGAGATGATTTACTCTAACTGAGATCTGGTCCTGCACCTGTAGAAACATTGGCTTTCAATCTCTGCTCTCCAGCAGGACAGCAGTTAGGAAAATCACTCACTGGGTCACGTTAGCACACTGACACCACAATTTGCTGTTGCTGCTCAGAAAAATAGTTACCTTCAGCCAAAAATTGGGTTCAGACACTCTCACAGACATGTGATGCTTTGTCTTTATAGGAAGCTCCGAAGGTAGCAATGTAGTAATGACTTAGAGGTCTGGAAACAGACTTTGGAATAAGAACTTAGAAAATCTGTCTTTGGCTTTACTGCAGATTTTCTGACTGACCTTGGACAACCGAAAATCGCTCTGTGCTTTATTTCCTCTCTCTGTAAAATACCTATCTTGCAGTATTAATCAATGTTTGTAAAGATCCTTGAAATCCTTAGATAAAAGAGCACATTACAGAACATAGAGTAATTGGAATAGATATAGCCTATAAAATAGTGCAATCTACCAAACTTGTAAAGAAAAAGACGGGAAGAAAAAGCCCGGCCTATTAGCATGCTCAGTCCCCCAAGCAGTTTGTAAGGAACGTATCTAAACCTAGGAAATTATCTGTTGTCGAAGAAATGAGCCATTCAAGCCTTGATCGGGGTTCGTCTGTGGTTTTTGTGCCTTGAATATGTTCATGCAGTGCTTGGGTAGGTTTCTGTCCTCTTTGATTTGAAAATGTGCTTCAAGGGCCTGGGCTTTCTAATCCATAGGAATTCCCAGCCACGGAAGGAAAAACCTAAATTTGTCAAAAGCCTTACTATTTCTTATCATCTTTCTTCTTCTTCTTGCAGACATGCGTGTGTGATTCGAGGCCAGGTGATGACAGCAGATGGAACCCCTCTAGTTGGAGTGAACATCAGCTTTGTCAACAATCCTCTCTTTGGATACACAATCAGCAGACAAGATGGCAGGTAGGATGTCTTTATAGGATTTGCAGTGTTCAAGCAGCAGTTACAGCATTATTACCATAAATACTAAAGAGAAACTCCTTCCAAGAGCACATTTGTTGCTGACGCATTTTGAAGATGTTGCTGCATTGTTCTTAGTTGTTATGGGGCAGCATCTGGCTGGTGACCGGTCACCAGTGCTGTCCCTCGGGGTTCAATTCTAGGGCCAGTCCTGTTCAATGTATTTATCAATGATCTGGATGCAGGAGTTGAATGCACCATAGCAAGTCTGCTGATGGTACCAAACTGGGAGGTGCTGTTGACTCTCTTGAGGGATAAGAGGCCTTGCAGAGGGATCTAGATAGATTGGAGCACTGGGCAGTGATTACTGGGATAAAATTTAACAAGTCAAAATTCTGTATTCTGCACCTGGGATGGAGTAACACTGGGCATAGGTATAAATTGGGAGAGGGGTGGCTGGAGAGCAGCCCTGCAGAAGGGGTCTGGGGGTGCTGGATGGCAGCAGGGTCAGTATGAGCCCGCAAGGGTGCCCTGGCAGCCAAGAGGGCAAACTGCACCCTGGGGTGCATCAAACACAGGTAACCAGCCGGCCCAAAGCGGTGATTATCCTACTGTATTCAGCACTGGTGCAGCCTCCCCTGGAGTGCTCTGTGCAGTTCTGGGCCCCACAGTTTCACAAGGATGTGAATGGCCTTGACTGCATCCAGAGGAGGACAGTAAAGCTGACAGGGCTGGAAGGCGTGTCCTGTGAGGAGCGGCCAAGGGCTTTGGGCTTGTCTAGTTTGGAGAAAAAAGGAGGCTGAGGGGTGACCTCATTGCTCCCTGCAGCTCACTGAGGAGGGGAAGGGTAGAGGGAGGTTCTGAGCTCTTCTCCCTGGTATCCAGAGGGTGGGATGTGTGGGAATGGTTCAAAGCCATGCCAGGGAAGGTTTAAACTGGACATTAGGCAGCATTTCTTTACTGAGAGGTACTCAAACCCTGGACCAGGCTTCCTAGGGAGGTGGTCGATGTCCCAAGCCTGTCAGTGTTTAAGAGGCATTTGGACACTGCCCTTAATAATATGCTTGCACTTGGTCAGGCCTGAAGTGGTCAGGCAATTGGACTAGAAGATCGTTGTAGGTCCCTTTCAACTGAAACTATTCTATTCTTATTATTTATTAACTCCGAGATATCACCTAGAATTTTTAGCCAACAATTGGGCAATGCAGTGTCCATGCATGTAAAGAAAAGATGCCTCCTGCTCCCAACAGCTCTACTCTGTCTAATTCACATTGAAATGACCAGGAAGAAGTCATTAAGATTAAGGTTGTGTTAGAGGCAAGTGTTTAAAATCTGAGCAATCACACTGAACCAAAACAAAAGCATTGCAAATTGGGAAAGTCTTTCATCTTATCTTTTGTCTGTCAGTGCTAATTGGCTGCCTTTCTTTTCAGAACAAAAATGAAACATAAGGGGTTCCAGCTGCACATGCTCTATGTATTGACTCCTAACCACTAGCACTTGGGAGAGGATTTATAGATTTTAGCACCTCTCCAATCCACGACTTTCATTAAAGGTTTAACTTGGCTGGAGAAGCTGATAGAATTAGAAGGAAAGAGAGGAACATGTGCTAGCAACATGTGCCTAATGCTGCCTTATTGATGCTCAGGGGAGTTTGCACCTACTGTAACACTGCTGGTGACTAGGAGGCTTTCCGAGTGATGCTCCACCTCTTGGGTGACATGGCAATAAAATCCGGGTTAGTAAAGAGGCATCCCGGGAAAACTACTGTCTTCTTTGGGAAAAAAATGCCTCTGGAGTTGGTGCCTTTGTATTGCCCATAGCTTAGGCATAACTGCAAAAAGGAGAAGGTCCTGAACATTTATGAACGTTTATGCTCTGAGTATCTCTGCCAACCTTACTGAACCTACTCTGCATGAAAGTGAGATCCAAACTGCTGTCTCAAGATCAGATTGCTGTGTATAGACCAGCACAAAATCTGTGTCTATTAGAGCAGATAAATATGCCTGCAAAATTCCTGGGCAATATTGCCTTCTGTAATCTTTTTTCTTATCCGTTTCCATGTCCTATATACAATACCAAGCTACTATGTGTAATCTTTCATTTAGATGACAAGTACTCTGAGGAAGGGACCGTCTCTTTGCTTTGTGCTGTACCTAACACTGAGGGGCTTTATCTTAAACTGCACCTCTAGGCAGCAAAACCATAAGCTGAACAGGGTCAGAGCACAGAGGTGAGCACTGCTATCCGAGCTCCAGACTTCTCTAATACTTGAGTAACTATTTCTTTCCCATTTCTGGGTGTTGAAAGGCAAATCCCACCCTGCTATAAACCTACTTCCACTGGCAGTTCAAGCCAGGGATGTTCCTTTCACACGTCCTTCCCCACCTCCAGCTGAGCAGGGGACCCAGAGCAGAAAGCAATGCAGCTGGAGCATCAGTATGCTCCACCAGTCTTCAGTGGACTGCTGGTTCCTCGGGGCTGGCTGCCAGCCTCCAGAAGTTAAATTAGTTTCAAGGAGCTCAGGGCTGCAGTTTGCTGACTCAGCCCCCAACAGATACTCGGCTCCAAATGGTAAAAATGACAGAGATCAGCTGTCTCAGAGCAGGGAATCTGTGACCACGTGGAATTCATCCTGAAGCTGGGATTTCTGTTGGCAGCTGCTGGTGATCGGTCTAACCCCAGACTGGCGTGGTGTCAGCTCTTCTGATTTCACTTTCTTCACCTTCCTCTCAGTCTGTTTCTACAGACACCTTGTGCACATCTGGTGCACAACCAACATTCAACGATTTGTTCAGTGGCAGTACTGAGTCTCTGGGATCATAAAAATACCTTCCAAAATTGGCTGAGGCACACATGAAGGTATTTTCTCAAATGGACGGGCACAGCAGTGCATCTGTGGACTCTGGAGGTAATAAATGGGCAAGTGAAAGCCCTTCTCTTAAAGGACACCAAAATCCAGTGACTTCCTCAGTGGTGAGGTCTTCTAAAAATTACCTTGAAGTATTTAAGAGCATTCAGACTAAACTTGTCAGGGCAGAAAATGATGTCAGCCATCCCTTATTTCTAATCCTAGTCTCGTTACTGATTTAGTGGGTAGCATTAGATACATCTCTTAACCTTCCTCGGCCAGCCAACCAGCCTGTGAAAGGGAGATAACATTTCCTTGCCTTCCTCACAGACTGCTATAGCATTTATTAAATACTATTTGTAAAGCACTTCCAAAATCATGTAAAGAATTACTGCTATTACAGTTTCTATTATCTGTTTTGATGGTTTTCAGTAATTTTCTGAACAGAGCATGACGTGACTGCTCATCAGCTTGTTCGCACTGCAGTTTTTGTGGGATTGAGTCACTTTAAGAAGTTGATGCTCTTAAGCAAGAAGTAGTTTTTCTGAACTACAGGAGCAGACTGCATCCATTCCCTGTCAATAGCAGTGCACAGTCATATGGGGTCATCTGGACCATCTTCAGTGTCATTCTGCTTCGGAGAAAAATGGGAGCACGCATGCAAGCAGTTACCTTGTTCCAGGGGTTATGAGATAACTGCATAAAGCTCACTGGCTTTATTATTTGGCATATTCACCACAGGAATATCTATTCTTGAAAACGTGCACTGAGTTGCCTTAAATTGATTTAGCAAATCAGTTTACTGATAGCAGGGCAATAACTGTGGTTTTAAAGTAAGGGAGTTTAAAGACAGAATGGCATCAATTTAGCTAGATTGGTTCCTAAGTGGATTTTGTTGCTTCAGGTTTGGGGTTTTGGGTTGGGGTTTGGTTTTTTGGTGGTTTTTGTTTGTTTGTGGGGTTTTTTTTGACATGACCAAGTTTCGAAATGAGGTTCATAAGTAAAATTTCAGTTTTAGAATTATGGTGAACTGAATTTTTCACCCCTGTAAGTGGGTTGACTGTATTCCAGGCCTCTGCAAGTAGGTTTCCCACCTATTACAGTACTCAGATGAAGCCTCTAATAAGTGAAAACCTGGTCCTATTTAAGTCACATTACTTAGTCTGAGCAAAACTTTGATAACTTCAAGGCTTGCATGTGTTTTTAGCCTAATTACTGGGACACAGATTATTTTTTTTCAGATAACAAGGCATGGAGATGAAATAACAACTCTCAAACCACCGTTGTATGCATTTCTCTGTAAAGCAAAGTTAGTAGATGGATCAAAGTATCAATACTGGATTATAAACCACATTTTAAAATCAAGCTTTAAATTTGATTAAACTAGTAGTTTATGAAGGCTGCAAGTCTTCAATATCCCATGGTTTTAGGCACAGTGTTAATAAAACAGCACTATTTTTTTCAGGATTGTGTACATGCCATCACATTCAGCAACTTTGGCATGGCTATCTCAGAAGGACTAAATACATGGACTTCAGAGCAAAGAGATGAGAAAGGGTTACCCTTTTCTGTGTTTTTTTTTTAAAAAAAAAAAAAAAAAAAAAAAAAAAAAAAAAAAGCAATACGACTGTACAACAAGTATGATTTTTTTTAGCGTGATAAAAAAGACATCAGAGATCAGCAGAAAAAACAGAAATAAAATTACCTTGTTCCTTCAATCCCAAGATGGTTTTGCTCTCGTTAAATTTAATTTTACTAAGGGAAGCTGGGAAGAAGGTGTTTTCATTTTGGGTTTTTTCTGTTTGGTTTTAGCTTTTGTTCAGTTCATCAAGGTAACTTCAAAGCAGCGCCCTGTGACTCTGGGAAAACCAGCTCATGAGCGATGGCTCCTGCTAAAAAATACTGCCTGTCTTTGTTTTCACAGCTGCTAGAGCCTGACATGGAGGTGGTGCTTTCCCTTCTGCATCCTGTTTTGGGGATGCAGGAGAGACGAGGGTGTTTCCCCCCAGCAGGTTACCATCCTTGACCCAGGCTTAATGAAGCCAAGGAGTGAAACGGAGGTGCTTCCAAATAAAAATTCTTCCCACTTGCCTAAAAACTTGTTGAGCATCATTTGTACTGTTTGTTTCTTTCGTCCCGTTGCCCCTTTCAGTGCCCGGATTCATGCAGAGCAAGCTTCTCCCTCCTAGCTGAAGGGCTTGCCAAATGCTAATTGACTGTTAAAAATGTTCTCATCAAAGGACAAATGCTGTGCAGCTTTGCTGGCAGGGGCCAGCAAGTTACTCGTCAGGCTGTTGCAAGCCAGGCTCCATAGGTCTGGGAAGCTGATGGCCCCACTTGAGTGGTAGAATAAACATGTCTTTAGCTTTTTTAAATGCTTTCCACTCCCTCCCATGGATTCAATTTAAGATTCTTTCCTGAATAACTTTCTTTTCATAATTATATTTACTAAATGGCACCTCAGTCTTAGCGGCTATTAAAAAAAAAAAAAAAAAGTTTCTCCTGAATGATTGCTTGCCAAAGTTTTTTTTAGAAGTGGTTCATACCCGTTGTTGCTCCTCTGGGATTTTTGTAGCCAATCTGGAAGCCTCATAATTAATTTAAAAATTAATTTAAAATACTTTTTTCATCTTCTTTCTTACCTTGTAATTACAAAGTGCATCAAGTCTGTCTTTGGGCTATCAGAGAGCTTTCAGATCTTAGTTCTCATGTACAGAGAAGGACTTAAGCACGTGGCTCTTAAACACATGAGCAGCTCTGCTGAAGCCAGTGAAGCCTATTCAGATGCTTAAGTCTGTGTGAGACTGTCCTACACCAGCGCCAAGCATGGAAAGTGAGAAAACTTTCCTTGCCTGAAACACACATTTGGCATTACAGCTGAATAGATACTGAGAAAAAAAAAAAAAAAGTTTCTCCTGAATGATTGCTTGCCAAAGTTTTTTTTAGAAGTGGTTCATACCCGTTGTTGCTCCTCTGGGATTTTTGTAGCCAATCTGGAAGCCTCATAATTAATTTAAAAATTAATTTAAAATACTTTTTTCATCTTCTTTCTTACCTTGTAATTACAAAGTGCATCAAGTCTGTCTTTGGGCTATCAGAGAGCTTTCAGATCTTAGTTCTCATGTACAGAGAAGGACTTAAGCACGTGGCTCTTAAACACATGAGCAGCTCTGCTGAAGCCAGTGAAGCCTATTCAGATGCTTAAGTCTGTGTGAGACTGTCCTACACCAGCGCCAAGCATGGAAAGTGAGAAAACTTTCCTTGCCTGAAACATACATTTGGCATTACAGCTGAATAGATACTGAGAAAAAAAAAAAAAAAAAAAA
>NW_020799091.1:3207316-3276940 GCF_003259725.1 Athene cunicularia | reverse complement strand
AAAAAAAAAAAAAAAAAAAAAAAAAAAAGCAAAACCGGGAGATCTTCAAATTGTGTCGAAATTCCTTCCCTTCTCAGTTAACACATCTGGTTTGAGTCTATGCATAGTAGATACATCTTAGGTACTTCATAATATCTCCATCTCTGACGAGACTTGAAGTTTAAATACAAAACTAAGAAAAACCCCAAAACCCTATCCCAACATTTTTACATCCAGGGGATGAATATTTTTCTTATCGAGGTAACATCCTTTCACACAGCTCTGGAGGGTTGTTAGCTGACACTAATACAGGCAGAAAAGCCACTTGGCTGGAGGTAGCACAGGGTGAAGTTGCAGACCACAGGCAGCAAGTTATCTGCCCTGCTCTAAATGATTAAGAGTTAAAAAAACCTCTGTGCTGAGCGGCTGCCTGCATGGAATTCATTCCTTCCCTGTGCCTAGTACACGAGGCTCAGTCGGTGACTGGGCTCCACATGTTCCCTGGGTTGCATTAGGTATTAGTCAGGTTAGCAGTGGTGCCAAGACAGTTTATATGGTAGTGTGTCAGAGAAACCACTTTCCAAATAGTTTATTTCATCATGTGAATCGATCCAATCTGTGACTGTGTTTGGATGATAAATACTTTTAAAAAAAAAAGAAAAGAAAAGAAAATTAGTATAATCAAATAACAATAGAAAAGCAATAACAAAGATAAACCTTTTTTCACCAAAAAACCCCAAAGGGATGCGTATGTTTTTAATATACATGAGGACAACATGCAAAGAATCTGAGTTTGTACTCCTGCCTCTGCCACTTGCTCTTTGTCAACTCAAGCCACTTTGGGCTGTAGGTTTTTAGTCTTGTAAAATGTGACTGGTGGTATTTCTTGCAATTATTTTTCTGGAAGTCCTTGCTAGGGAATTGTTACACGGACGGGGTGGTGCTTACACTAACTTTGTATTCCATCTCTTCAAACAGCTTTGATCTCGTTACCATTGGTGGAATCTCCATTATCCTGCACTTTGAGCGGGCTCCCTTCATCACCCAAGAGCACACGCTGTGGTTGCCGTGGGATCGTTTCTTCGTGATGGAAACCATAGTCATGAGGCACGAAGAGAACGAGATCCCAAGCTGTGACCTCAGTAACTTTGCCCGGCCCAACCCTGTGGTTTCCCCATCCCCACTGACAGCTTTTGCAAGTTCCTGCTCGGAGAAAGGTCCTATTGTTCCTGAAATCCAGGTATGAACCATCTGAGCTGAGAAGAAAATAATTCATCTCCTTTCTGTGCTGCTTTTACCTGCTTTGAGCAACATGAACACAACTATTCCCCTGCTCCCCTAAAAACAAGCGTTCCCTGGTTTTTCAGATGTTTGCCAGGATCTCTTGCTCGCTAGCACACACTTTGCCAGAAGTTTTCTTTTCCCTTATCCCTGAGGGATGGAGGCAAAGCACTTGTGGCCAACAGCAAAAACCTACATTGGCTTTACTTTGCTTTCACCTCTTACCTTCAGGTGGGCTGGAAGCCTCGTGTGACCCACAACAAGCCTTCGGGCACCCTTGGGTAGCCCTTTGGCATTCAATATGCTCAGCACGAGGCTGACAGACAACTTATGCTCCAAGGCCTTTCTTCTGTTCAGGAGCAAATTTCCCCCACTGGGCATTACGGACCTCAGTGGAGGAGTGTTGAGCATGAACTTTCTCAGGGTTTGAAGGCGTAGCCCTCACTCTGCAAAGCTGCTGAGATGTCAGTCCGACAGCAGGCAAATGGCCAGCCTGCAGAGCACCTGGGTTTTACTGCATTTCATGGCGTTTGGGATAGGTGAGCAAGGCGAGAGGGTTCCTTTTAATTCCTCACCCCTGTTTTCCTTTTCTAAGGAAGTATGAGTCAGATAAAGTAGTTCAACAATCTGCTGTGGATTCAAAGTATTTTGCTGAATGGAAAGATGGGTATTAAAATTGTAATAATTGTCTAAATTAACTGAATTATCTATCTTCCCTAAAAATACTTACTGTGTTGAAATATATGGCTGTAGCAACATTCAGGCTTTCCTTTCCTGGGCATGTTGTTCCCTGGGTTTTAAATGCCAGCATTTGGCATGTCTTGGGTATTGCTTTTAGTGAACAGTAATAGTCTGCCAAGGTAGAAATAATAACAAGTGTGGCAACAAATCGTGTGGTTCCTGCTTGACTCCACCGGGGTCACGGTAGTGTTGAAGAGGAAAGAAGTCACTTATACCTTCTAATTTTAATACACCAGGTACTAAACCCAGAAACACATAAATCTTGTGGTCTCTCTACATTTCCCTCTGGACCAAATACTGTGATCCTTTCTCACACTTAATTTCCAATTGTGGTCACTAGGTTTGTCCCAGCATAATTCTAATTAAGTCCCATATCTTGTAAAGTCTGTCAGATTGAAAATTCTTGGTTCAGTTTTCACATCTCTTTTTTCTTCTTAAACCAAAAAACGCCATGAAGTGTAATGTTCGGCACTGGCTGGAAAAGAAGCAAACACCTGCTACAGTGCAACTATAATCATAACCTCACTCATTATTTGATAGGATACTCATTAGATTGTGTTACCGATTGAACTAAAACATTCTAAAACTCCTCCTCAATAAGAGTGGGTGCCTGTCTATTGTCTGTGAAAGCAGGCAGGGATGTAGATCAGAAGCAATGGTTTGATGCAGTTTATTGGCTACAGATGACAGAATCATAGAATGGTTTGGGTTGGAAGGGACCATTAAAGGTCATCTAGTCCAACCCCCCCTCCCATGGGCAGAGATATTTCCAACCAGACTGGGTTGCTCAGAGCCCCGTCCAACCTGGCCTTGAATGTTTCCAGGGATGGGGCATCTCCCACCTCTCTGGGAAACTTGTGCCAGTGTCTCACCATCCTCACTGTAGATGTTTAGTGCCATTCGAAATGTCCTGCAGATATCCTGCTTGGCCTCCAACTGCCAATCCCAAATGATCCCCCTATCAGGGTCCTGCACTATATCTGCCAACCCCTTGTGAATGTCACAGATAACTTGGACATCCCAAATCTCACTAGACACCTGTAGTTACGGAATCCAGTTAAATCCTAAATGGGATTCATTTTGAGATTATGTCACCTAAAGAAGGTGCTCTCACACAGTTGTCTGGATGCGTGCTGGATGTCTGAGCTCCCATTAAAGCTGACAGAAATCTAATCGGTACCATCAGCGGAGCCTACAGATCAATTAAGCTGACCATCTTGAAGGTATCTGGTTCCCACTGACAGTATCGGTTAGATCACCACTGACTATAATTGATGCTTACATGCCTACCTCACATGCACACACTTACATGTCGACATCTGGATTTAGATACCTTAAACTGAAATTGAATCCCACTCTTAAGTTTACCGTGGCAAGAACAACCTTCTAAAGAGCCTGTCTGTGCCCACTGGCCATGAAGAGACCTAGAAAAGTAGTTCAGAGGAAACTCCTAGCTTTTAGGTTCCCAAGTTTAATGATGAGCAGTTCTTTTCCCATGTGCCAAATGATTGAACTAAACCCTGTAAAACTGTTCTCCTCCTCTAATATTGACTAATGAGGGTTAACAGAGTTTGTAATGCAGGAGTATACAAAAGAATCTGGTTTTACAGCAGTGTCCTGACTGCACCCAGTTCATAAATTAACTACTTTTTCACTCCTATAGTGGATATATATACAATAAAAAATACCCTAGCTGTCAGTTTCTGCAGCTGCATTTTATAATACGCAGTTCTCAGTAGAGAAATGTTAAATATAAAAGGTGTGAGCACATAGCTGGGAGGAGGTGACAAGTGGATAGCAGGGCTGGGAAAGAGATTTTGACAAGTGGGCAGATAGGAACCTCATGAGCTCCAACAAGTAAATGCAGAGTCCTCTACCTGGGTGCATTCCAAAGACCAAATAAAACGGTTTATGTGTTTGACTCAGGTGCCTAAAGACAGACATTTGGTGCCATTTAAGAGGCCCTGAAGTGTTCCTTCAGGCCTCCAGCTGTAGCTTCAGAAAGGCAGAGATCTCAAGGTCCATGTCAGATCTGTCATCCCCTTGCAGAGGTTTTGGATACCACATAACAACTCAAAAGCGGTAGATGCCTGTGTTGAGGCCCCTGAATCAGACCCTAAACGCTTTTCTTTCCCAAAATTCCTTCTGAGCATCGTATTAAAAAAGAAGATTGATTGTCTGCTGGCAGAGTGAGCAGTAGCTGTAAGAGAAATGTGTAACCCAGCACACAGAAACAAGATTTTCTACATCGTCTCATGCGAGGAGTAGAAGAATTGTTACTAACACAAGCAGAAATTAACACCCAGGAGCAAAGGGAACACAGCAGTGAAAATTGCTAAATTGTGAAAATCCCTAGTAAACCTGAAGAACCAGCTCTTCTCCCTGACCAGCCTGGTGGCTGGACTGCTTTTAAAGAGCAGGTTATATTGGTTAGGCTGTGGTAAGCATTAAGAGCCCTAGTCTTTCACAAGGACCCCCAGACACAGTATATGACTTTATCTGGGCCAAACAGCCATTATCAAATAGAAATAAGGGCACAAATCACCTGTTGTTACTTTTGGTGCATTCAGAGTTTCTTAAAACATATTTTTCCTCTCTTCTCTCACCAGCGTCCTACTGGCTTATACTCCTCCCACCAATGCCTTACTTTGCTGCTACTTTATCACTACTTACAAAATAAAGATGTGTTTTGGATAATCTGAATTGCCATTTGCACCGTGTCTTCAAGCAGGCGCCTTTAAACACAGCCCCCCGTGCTGCTCAGTGCCTTGATACCGCCGCGCTGACCCTTTCTCTGGAATGGTAGACAGCAGAGACAGATCATGACAGAGAGACATTATTTCTGACAGGGATTTGAACCAGACATTGCAAATAGTACCTCCTTGACAATTATTTCTGCCTGGCTTTTTCCTAGAGGGGTTACATATGAAGACAGATTTGATACAAGGGACCACCTTTACTGCAGCTTGGCTCAGCTGGTCTCTGGTTGAGCCTGCTCCCAGCCCAGCTTGTTGCTGAGCTCATAAAATATATTTTAAAATTCCTGGGTTTTCCCAGTTCTGTCATTTTTCAGCTTCCTAAGCACTGAGATATGTAAATTGAAAAGGCTGCATTAGAGAAAGTAAATATTTATGAGCACAGTGGAACGGTGCTTTAACTTCTGGATGTGTCCGTCTGTCAAGTGCTGCAACACTCAGAGGCTGTGAGTTATTACTTGAAAAAGTGTTGGGCCTTGGATAATAGCTTAGAAGAGGTCTTTTCAGGGGGCAGATTATAAGATTTGTCATTATAGATAACACTAACCAGAAAACCTGTAAGAGATGCGCAACTCGTCGCGCCAGGGGAGTTTGCTGCTCCCACACAGGAGGAGCTGACTCTAGGAGCCACGTAGCCTGGAGGACTCCAGGGTGGCTGTGATCCCTCCCTGACGGGTGGATCTCCTGACCCACCCGCCTCCCAGCCTCCATGCCCTTAATATTACCGAAGCTGATTATCGCTAGGGAAGTATTTTCACAGCTCGTTTAAGGTCCGGCACAGCAAAGTATTTCAGAAGTGGCACAGGAGAGAACAGCGCCTGCTGCGACCTTCTGACATGTCCCATTATCAGACACGAGTTTTCCAGCTCACTGCTGAGCTTCTACCCTTCATCTTTCAAACTTTGTCACAGGTTGCCAGCTTGTGCTGAACATGTCCATGGTGGGTGCTTACCTAAGAGTGAAATTTTCTGGAAAGCGACAACTCATTTTTTTCCTCCTAAGACTTAAGAAAGTATTTTGCATGGGAGAATCAGCATGGCATTGGGGATGTACGTTGTATCGGTTTCTGGAAAATTTCCCTGCGTTTCTCCAACTGAAAAAAAAAAAAAAAAAAAAAAAAAAAAAAAAAAAAAAGGCTAGGTGTATATCTGGCAAAGAGATTCAAAGATGAGGCAGGAGAGGAGCAGCTTCAAGGAAGGAGAGATGGGTACATCAGAGGAGGGAGGGTGGAAGCAGGATTCACTAATGACTTGTAGAGAATGGCAGGTTATGATGGGGGCTGCAGAACATCTGTAAGGGCACAGGCCAGTTAGGACTTGATATTTTACTGGGAAAAAGAAGCTAGGAGACAAAAATTAGCAGCCATAGAAACCTACCAAGAGAGAATACACAAAATGGAAGCTAAACTGATGGGCTGGAGTAATCTCAGACCCAAGGCTCCTTTCATCATGGGTCCTGGTGAGTCCCATTATAAATGTTGACTTAAATGTGATACTTTGTTCTCCTGTCCTCCCATGTAACGGAGATGAAGAAAGAGGGGGACATTCCTTGGCTTCCACAACCAACCCTATAAAGTACATATATGATTTCATACTTGGTACCTACTAGGTGTGCTTTTTTAGATATGTCTACCAGAGCTTTTATAAAGGTGTGTTTGATAAATTACAGCTTCACTGCCTTTTCCTGTCTGCTCACTGCTGATTTAACACCTCCTGGATTGCTTTTCCACAGGCTCTACAGGAGGAGATTAACGTTTCCGGTAGTAAAATAAAAGTGAGTTACCTGAGCAGTCGCACAGCTGGCTACAAATCAGTCCTGAGGATCAGCATGACCCACCCCACCATCCCCTTCAACCTCATGAAAGTCCACCTCATGGTGGCTGTCGAGGGACGCCTCTTCAGAAAGTGGTTTGCAGCTGCTCCAGACCTGTCCTATTATTTCATCTGGGATAAGACAGATGTCTACAGCCAGAAAGTGTATGGGCTTTCAGAAGCCTTCGGTAAGTGGCCCCAGGGCATGTGTCTCTTCTTAGAGGCAGCTCAGTGGCAATGCACAGACCTTGTCCCAGTTTGGTATGGCCCGACTGCTAACACATACAATGGTTCCTGCTGGTTCGCTGCTGGTTCCCTGGAGAGGATTGGGCCCAGCTGTTCAGACAGCACACATTTCCCCAGCAGATGAATACTTATCTGTTCCCTGGCTCAAGGCCCAGCACATACGTCCTGAGCTGCTACAATCATATTTGTACAGAAGGAATGAACTGGACTGGAGGCGTTTGGCTACCTCTCACCTATAGCCAAAAGCTGTCAGCATTGCTTTGAAAGGAATCCCTAGAACTGAGCCCTGATCTCCACTCCTCCTCTTCAGGACTGCTCTAATCTGAGCTTCCTATTCAAGAACACTATCCTGAACTGGGGCACGATGGTCTTCTCTCTTTTACCTTGTGCTTTCATTTACATCTGCAAAAGACTGTCAGAAGCTGCAAGGCAGAGAATATGAAGGCTCTGCATACTCAGCATGTCACATCCCCAGCACCAAGCATTGTGGCCTCTGCCACCCACTCCGCAGGGGCAGAAGCTGGAGCCCCAGGAAGCTGTGCTGGGGATGTAGGCAGAGACACACTTCATTCCTCCTCCTGCTGCCATCTCAGGCCTCACCCAGTGCGCCCTGCGCAATGGTGCTGGAGGGAAGGGGGCACTTTGGGTGTAGAGTGAGCAGAGGTGATGCAGCTCTGCTGTGATTGCTCCTCATCTGATCGACAACCAGAAGATAACGTTACAGGTCTTCGGTAGAGTCTAGACTAGACCTTTCAGGTTGCCAAGGAAATTATAACAGCCAAACGAGAGAGATAGCAAATAGAGAAGGATGGTTCACTGACACCTGGTAGCCCAACCTAAGTCTCTTTGGAGAAGCTGTAGGGTGCCTTGTTTGCTAGGAGGAAGAATGGGTGCCTTCCTCTCACTCAGGCTCAGCTGCCTCGAGCAGGCTGGATGATAAGGCTTGAGCCTTACACAGTTTGGAGTCCACACTTAGAAACATGTCCTGGTAGCATATCCTGAAAGACTATGTTGACATGCTCTTTAAGGTGTTAGATCAGCAGAGGATCCTGGAGTAGCTTTGCAGCCCCAGAGTACTCAAGCAGGTTTGAGGACATCAACATTCAAGCTTTCAGTGATTCCCACCCCTAGAACAGGGGAAAATATCAAGCCTTCATTTCCTAAATTACATCTTCCTCTGAGACTGTCTGATTCTGCTGTACTTGATGGGGGATCCTGAGTTCTCTCAGTGCCCAGCACTTTTCAAGGAGGCTGGGAGACTTGTAAGATCAGACCTTTATTTTTATCTAGTAAAAAAATAATGAGCTCTGTAATTACTTTTCATTTGTGTAGAACTTACAGTTCTGCTCTGCTTCAGCTGTTTAGCACTGAAAAAATCAGGTAGGGCAGAGGAAAAGCAGACCAGTGAAACTGGTCCTGCTTCTGAGAGAACTGTAAAGGAGTCATTATTCTGTCAAAACCATGATTTTCCTTCTACTGACCTCATTTTACTCTTAAGCAACTCCATTGCGTTCAGCAGAGTTACTCCTGAAAGGCTCTGATTAGACAATATGGCAAGTAAACCCTTCTGAATTTAATAATGACCACAAGTCTTGATTTAAGACTGCTGTCTCAGAGGGACTTGCTGCCCCACACCTCATTTGTGTGAGTCTTTCCAGGAAAGGCCATGATTTTTAGCAAGTTCCTGACAGGCGGTCTTTGATCAAAGATTGTAGATAGGAGTAAAATGCTCCCATTTAGAAGTCCGACAGTGGTTTACACTCTCAAATAATTACTGTTTTAATATATGTCTTTAAAACAGTGCCTTTTAAATATCTAGCACATTTGCCCAACATCTGCAACTGTGTTGATTTTTTTAAACGTAGGATGGCCCTTAAAGAGAAAAATATTAGGACTCTATTATGATGATGACTTTTTAAATGAAATTGGCAGTTGCCTGTAGAAATGCTCTTACCCCTGCTCAGCTGAAACTCTGTGTGCTGACTGTGCGTTTCTGGGTTACTAATCTGAGGGGTCTTTTGTTTCTCTCCTGTTCATAGTTTCAGTGGGTTATGAGTATGAATCCTGTCCTGACTTGATCCTGTGGGAGAAGAGGACAGCTGTGCTTCAGGGTTATGAAATTGATGCTTCCAAACTTGGAGGATGGTCACTGGACAAACACCATGCCCTCAACATACAAAGTGGTAGGTTGTCTGTAACACCTAACAGGAATAATTCCGTGTTGCAAGGCCTAGTTGCTTCTTATCGCTAAGAATTCCAGAAAAGGGGAGGAAGGAAACCTGACTAACACTTGTACTCTCTCACGTATTTTCCTAACAAATTATTTCTGCTAACCTAGATTTAGAAGCAATTTGGTATGTGTAAATGCTAAAGAAACTGGCCATCCTGAAGTAGTTGAATGTCATCATGTCTTAACTTTGTAGTGTCTTACAAGAAGGATATTAACAAGGAAAATATTCCTAAAATAACAAGGGGGAGCCTCTTCAGAATGGACCCATCACCGAGCATAAATCCACCCAGACACATCCTCCAATATTCTAGCGTATTTGCAGAAACAAGAGGCTTCATGGGTCATAAGGGAAAATTGAAGGTGCCAGAGTCCTTGAAGGCCACTCAGGACTGCAGCAGGGAGGCTTGAAAGCTGATCAGAACACGTTCCAGAGGTGGAAGCACTGTGTCCCTCTGGATGATAGCAGTGGTATGGGAGCAAACATCTAATTCAGCCCACATCACTGCTGAAAACAATGCTCTTATAGGGAGCACAAGCAGAGCTCTTCTAAAGCTTTGCAGATGAAACATTACTCTAGAGAATGCACCGTGGTCTTCCTGCCCCTTATCTTTCCATGAGCTATGTGATTTCTTTTTTTACCTGGTAGACTGCAAATTACAGGGCAAGGAGGAACAGAAAGGGCAGGTGAAAATTCATGAGACGCTGAAAAGTGTATTTCATTCAAAGGTAGAGGGTATTGTTCTCCCTACACAGTTCTCTCCTGCAGGAAATGTAATGAGTCTATAAAAAAATGCTTACTTTGGATAAGGGGCTCCTCATTTGAAACCATCACAAAACAATAGAATGAATGATGATAAACCTCCTTACTACTTGACAAATTCCCCGCCTGGCATCCAGCACTGCCAGTTTGTGTTCCCTTTGGTCTCAGTTTTCCTGTCTCTCTTTAATTTCCTTATTACTGTTTTCTCTCTCTAGGCATCTTGCATAAAGGAAATGGGGAAAACCAGTTTATTTCCCAGCAGCCGCCTGTAATTGGAAGCATTATGGGCAACGGCCGCAGACGTAGCATTTCTTGTCCAAGCTGCAATGGTCTTGCAGATGGGAACAAACTCCTGGCTCCTGTTGCCCTAACATGTGGGTCTGATGGAAGTCTTTATGTTGGAGATTTCAACTACATCCGAAGGATCTTTCCCTCTGGCAATGTCACCAACATACTGGAGCTGAGGTACACTCTGCTGAATGTGGCCATTATAATTATTCCCTTAAGTTCTGCAGAAAGGAAAATGAGCAAAACTCTTAAAAAAATCCCACGGCTAAACAGAAAAAAAGCTGTCCAGATTTGCCTCTTCGGCAACTCCGCTGACTTTGATTTACACCAGAGAAACACAGGCCTAACAAGTTCTTCCACAATTGAATCACACACCAAAAATATTGACACGTTTCTGTGCTGCTAAATCAAATTGTGTTGATGTCTGCCTTTTCATGTAGTTAGAGACCAGTGGGAATTCTTAAAATGAACAATCAGCCTCTGAGATAACCTAAACTTGAAAGGACACAGCACTGGTGATGATATGTAGAGGTTAATCAGGACAGATGATCATTCATAATTAAGACAGGATGATCACTCTAGGTAGTCACAGACTGGGTTTTTCTAGTTGTTGTTTGTTGGTTTTTTTTTTTGGAGACAAATGTTTCAGCCTCCCTCAGTTCCCAAGTGAACAGCAGTGTCAGGGTGAAAATACAGATGGATCATCTGAAAGTAAGTGAAATGTTTCCTTTTAATCCCAAATAACAAAGGAAAAAAATAATGAAAAAAAATTAGGGAGGATGGGGAAGGAACATCCTTTAAAAACAAGGAAGGAGAGGGGGAAGAACAGATTAGTCATAAGTTCTGAGAAAATTAAATAGATTGTGACTGAATCAAAATTTCAAATTGACCTCACTGGAGATATTTTTCCTATTTAGAATTTCCACAACAAATATAATTACCCACTTCAAAGCACCAGGGCCTGATTCTGGACTCTGTGTGGCCAGACAAGCCTCACTCCAGGAGAGTCAGTAGAGTTAAACGAGTGTTTCTGAATGAGTCTTCTCTGCTTGAAGGGCCTGACCTAAGGCCCTGAGAGGTCAGTATGAGGTTCACATTCCCATTTACCTCTCACAAGATCTGACCTGGAAATGAGAATCTACCAGAAAGTAAGAACCTTCCTGCTCTACTCAGATTTAACATCCTGGCTGCTGAGGAGAAAAATAAGGCTCCGTTTCTACAAGGGCTGCCGTGTGGAAGCTTACTAGACAGCTTCCTAGAGCAGCAGCGTCCCATACACGATCGCTTTGCTCCACAAGGCCACAGATAAAAACAAAAGAGCTGTTCTGCAGCAAAACTGGTGCAAGATCCCCTTAGTCCCTCGTTTACAAACACGACACAGTCATCAGTCCTTGCTGAAGGTCTGATAACTATTGTCATAGTCTGTGGTGTAGGAGAAAAAAAAAAACTAAATCCAGACAGCCATCAAGCTGGCACTTACAGAATAGCTGTCTTGGTATGCTCACGGGGTGACAAGGAAAACAGGAGGAATCACTGAATTAGGAAGCCCACAACGAGATGTTTACAGTCACATCTCAGAGGGCTGGGGCACCTTTTGAGTAAATCAGCAAAAAACTGATTCTTGCTCTTCTGTTACGTGATACACAAGAACATATCTCTCACGTTTGTAAGGTGGGAAGCCAGGATAAATCTTCAGACCTGGTCCATGTTAAAGAATGTAATATTCTTCCAGTGCCAGAAAGTTATTTTAACAACCAAAGGTGAGATTTCCAGAAGAGCCTAGGTGATTTGGGGCCCAAATCCCATTGCAACTGAGTGGGATTAATATCTCACTCCCAGAAGTACAATTTTGAAAACCCTATCCCTGTTTCATTGTCAGTGGAAATACCAGACCCAGCAGAGGTTTTGGAGAGTATTTCCTCATTGGAAAAGAGAAAATTGGAAGCCTTGACAGAGTGGCCTTGCTGGCTTTTGTGTAGAGCCACAGAGTTAAATTTACTCCAGAGTTAAATCTGCTGGAACGATTGCTGCTTCATCTGTGCAAACACTTAGGTTACTGGATCTAATAAACATTTCTTCACTCTGGTGTGCTATAAAGTAAGTGGGTTCAGATGCCGGCTGACTAAAAGCTATGGAGGAAAGCCATTGCTTTTGGACTAAATGAAGTTTGCTTGTGTCTTCTCAAATCAGCATCTCCTTGGAGATTAACACCCTCACTATATGGCTTTTGGGTTTTGGTTGAGGGGATGTCTGTTGAGTGTAGTGTTCTGTTGTGGAGAGGAAAGCAAATGCCTTGTGGGTTGCAGATAACTGCAGCTGGGTATGTAACTAGACCCCTGAAAAGTGTCCAGCTCAGCATAATTTCAGTCCTCTGGGCTAGAGTTCACGAGGTTGCGGCAATGAGCTGCCACCCGTAACTGTGCAACTGTTAAGTTACCTTTGTAAATCACAAAGTATTGATTTGACTGAGAGTGAAAAAAACCTGTAAAGATACCTGCATTTACATATATTTAGCTCAGTACTGCTCTGAGTGATCAAGTCTGCCTGGTCCTATCTCTTACATAAGTGAATAACTCCAAGCAGGTGAGATCACACTTCCTCTGTGATATGTAGTGGTACGTAAGTGAGCTCACTGCCAAGTAATATCCAGTATAAAATATATCAGTGTCATTCCAGCTAAGTCTTTATTTATTATTGCATTGTATGATACAGTTACTGTCAAGTTTTCAATCTGCAAATAATGCATCGAACTGAGCTGCTAACACCTCATTCTTTCTTCTATTCCCTGCTTTCCTGTCTTCTGTCAGAAATAAAGATTTCAGACATAGGTAAGCCAACCAGTGGAGAATTCTTATGCCGCTCCCTGTCTTGTTGCATGTTGTTACACAGTGAGCCACAAGTGCCATTTCCAGATGATTCAATAGCAAATGAAGCTGGCGTGATTAAAACTGGCGTAGGCAATCAGTCATCAGAACTGGGAGCCATTAATCACAGAGCAGAGTCACGCAGACTTCTGCCTGAGCTGTTATAGCTGTAGACAGGGGAAGTACAGACATGAGAAGCAGGGCAACAAGAGGAGGAGGGTGGAAGGAAGACTGGGTGGGAATTAACTGTAAAATGGGGACAGCATCAGGATACGGGTCACTGGAATAGCTATGATGGAAAAATAATTCTCATATGGTGAAATGTCTTCTTTTTGACTTTTGGGGAGTGTAACAGGCATAATGAAGGGCCACCTAGGGAAGTAAGTTTTTCTCTTTGTCAGTCTGAGCTCTTCATAGAGAACCTTCGGATGTGAGACTCAGATAGAGGGTAGTACAACTCAGAACCTTAGCCAGGAAATACAATAAAAAAGACAAAGAGTAATGACAAGAAAACAAGATGAAAGAGAGACTTCTAAATTGGAGCTTTGTCACTAAGAATATTTGTCACTTGGGTTCACTGGAGTTTCAGTGGGTTTGATCCAATCAGTTGCATTCAGGAAGATGTCAACCTCCTGTCACTGTCTGTGTTTGCAAGGACTTCTCTGGCTCTGACAAGTTTCCCATCCTTCTCCCTGGCTGCTTTCTAAATTAGAAGCTTAGAGTGTGGAGTTGGGGTTTTTTTGTTATTGTTTGGTTTTCCTTTGCATTTGAGATTGGCGATTTTTCTTGCTACATGCTTTTTATTTTCTGTTTCTTTGACTTCATAGAGGGTGTGCAAAACCAGAAATGTTCATTTCATCTGCATGCGAAGAAATGCAATGGAGTAGAAATGCTTTTGTTTTTGTCTTATTGCCAGAACATTAATGAAGGGCTGAGCTTCCACGGTATAATGCCCTGGCCCAAAGTGTCTATTATCAGGGCTGGGAGGTTGGTACACAAGACCTCTGCACTGACTGTCTTCATCGGGCTGAGTTCCAGCCCCACAGCTCCTCTTTCATATCGTTTGAAGGCAATAGAAAAACTAATTTCTCTTTGGAACAGCCAGGTTGTATCCTTAATGCCCTAGAAATACACAGCCACTAAAGTGCACATGCTTTGACAGTGAAGGGCAGCAGCTGAATACCTGTTACTAGAAGAGTTTTTGATATATGAAGGCAATAACCGAGTGAAGATATACAGACTGGCCACAAATGCTGCAGATGCTACCAGAACCTTACAAAGTTGGCAGGGCTTCAGCCTTTAGGCAATTTCTGAAAACTAAGAAATGAAAGAAAACCAAGACGTGCCTGCTTCAGCACAATCCGAACTGCACCAGTGAGGGAGGAAGGAGGTGAGGAGCTCTAGATCAAATATTCCCATCTATGACTACATTAAGGGAGTCGTCCATGTGAGTTAGCATCTGTTCTGTGTCATTTGCCGTAATACTTTTTGTTAGGAAGCCTCTTTGTTCCCGAGCCACAGGGAAATGAGTGGGTGTAGTCTTACCTAAAGCTCCAGTGCTTCGAGCTCCAGAAGGTCCTAAGCTTGACACAACTGACAGGAAACACTTGCAAAGGGTGAGATCCACAGGACTGAACCTTAGTGGTTTGGAAAAGCTGAAATCCCTATGCAAAAGCTTCCTCACTTCAGGGAAAGGGATTCCTCCCTGCTATGTAGCCTGTGGTGAACTTGATCTCCAGAGGCTCTGGACCTGCCAGCTAAGAGGCTTGGCTGGAGCACAGCATAGGTAATCTGGGTCTAGCTTTGCAACACCCAAAGTGACTCTGTGTCTACGTGAGGGATGTTAGCTCAGCCAAAAAAGCATCACCAGATTGTGATGCCTCCCAAGTTTCCACCCATCTGTCATTCAGTGATAGATTAATAGGAACTTACGCCTATCTATCTCTGTATGGACCTGTCTTGATGGGCTTAGAGAAGCTAATGACTTTTTCCAAGCATGGCAATAATAATTTGCGGTTAATTATCATTATCTTTTCTCTGCAGAAACATGAAGGGTGGTGAGACATTTCTGTCTTACAAATATGCAAAAAAGTGGCCACACTTAAATACATTCTTCCTTTCTTGATTCCATTTGTTTCATTTGTCTCTCAGAGAAACAGATCTACAAGTAGTGGCAAAGAGAGGTATCTCAGAAAACTGCCCTAGGATTAGATCAAAAGTCCTTTGCAGTCCCTGGGTTGGCTTATGGCATTGCTGTGAAGTTTTATTATCCAGCCTGTGACACTAGAAGAGCTTTGGGCTTCGCACACAAACTGGAAACAGTAAAAGGCCAAGTGTAAATTCAGCTCACTGCACTGTGTGGCCTCCTTATGTATTAATCTATTGAATGTCACCCAGGGAAAGAAAGACCAGTACCTCACACAAGCTATAATAAAATCCTCTGTTTGTGAGCTGCAGGGTGCTTAGCATGGAGCCATGGAAACACAGCCCCGCCGAACAAAAAAACACTTGGCTGCAGGAATTTGGTAGTTTTTTAGTCACCAGCAAATGCATGTGGCCAGAAAGGCTCAGAGGGGAAGAGGGCAGCTAGCACAGAAAGTTTTACAGAGGTCGTTTCATGTCCTTAAACAGAGACATCAGATCCAAAGAAGCCCCAGGAGTTTATTCAGCTAACTTTCTGGTGGTGTGACTGCTCCTGTCTGTTGACCATACTGGGAGCCAGAGCCATACCGTTACCATTAACAGAAGCTGTCCTTTAGAGAAAGTGGTAAGATGCCCTTGCATTTGAGAAACTAAGATGCAGTTCATTTTGTAAAATAAATGTTGAAAATAACTCAGGCAATTCATACCCCAAAAGATGCTATTTCTCCCCACTGCCTGTAAAGAGAGCTAAGGCAGTCAGTTCAGCTGTAAGCATCCACCTTGTAGCCATCTAAAGCTTGGTGAGATGAATCCCCTGGCTTTGAACAGAAGCCAGTGACAAGGTGCAGTCTGCTGTGCTGCTGCATTATAGGTAACCTGCTGAAACCAGGGACCATCTGCCTTTTCTCATCTTTCTTCCTTAGCAACTGGCTTCCCACTCTGGAGCAGGAGAGTCCTTCCTCAGACTCCTCCAAAACATGGGCTCTGGGCCCAAGGGGATAATACCAACCTTTGCTTAAAGCCCGTGCATCTATTACAGTACTACAGAAGCAATCCACATGAGTCCCATCTATCTGCCTATTCACCCAACTTTTTAACACTTTCATTCCTCGTGCCTGCGTGTACGGAGTCATGTAAGGAGTCCTGTAAAGCATAAGCACTTTAAAACAAAGTTGAATATATATATATATTCAATATATATAATAATATATATGGTGCTGGCACTGTCCTGTTCAAATAATGAGAATGAAAAAAGGAAAGGGACAAGGCAGATGTATGGGGGAGCCTATATGCAACCCCAAACAACTGGGATCACTGTGAACTTGCAATATTTCCCTGTGCTCTCCCAGCCTATCCCAGTATCACAAGCGTACAAGGAGGCAATGTCACCTCCATTTCACTTTGTCCTGCAGAACTTCTGCTTATGAAACTGTCCTCATTCCCACTGACTACGCCGTCATGCCCACTAAGACCAACTAAAGTGTCTGTTCTTGGCTAGGGACCAGCCCACCCATCCCTGCAACTTTGGCTTCTTGCTTCAGGGACTTAAAATATCAATGCAGTGCTCAGGGTTTCTTCTAAAAAAAACCTTAATAGCAAAAGGAACGATCTGAATGGGAAATCAGTTCTTAACCCACAGCCCTTTTCTAGTGGTGGCAATGTCAGTATGGGGTATAAGTATTCTAAAACTACAAATACTGTAACTGATTAAGTCTTCTGCATAGTAAAAAGTCTTGACTTTTGCTTTGGTCCATTATCTAAGCAATGAGAGGATAAAAGGGGAAAAAAAAAAAAAAATCTCTGCTTTGCCCCAGGCAGATTTATTTCAGTTGTTGTTCGGTTCAGTCCAATTTACCACTTGGATTTGTCTATTGATTGTGGCTTTAAATAAAAAGCAAAGCCCCGGTGTTCCCAGCTCCAGTGCTCATGTATTATCACAGATGAAGGGAAGCAGTTTGGGAGCTTTTTTATTCCTAACGTGTGCTTATTTAACATCTCTCATCCCGAAGGATCTCAAAGTGTTAAACAAAAGCTCCAGTGTATAATGCTGTGCAATTCATGCAAGGGCAGAGAATGACACCTTCCCAATATGGTGTTGAAAATTGTTGGTGGAGGCCAGAAGGGTAAAATCCAGCTTGACCATTTTTCATAGTTTGTATTTTACCTTCCCTGTTCCAAAGCATCCCAAGTTAAATACTCCATTGCCCAAGCCAACCCAGGGGCCTGCCACCCACAAAAGCCCCGTGCGTGGAGCGGGGTGTAGGAGACCATGGTAAGCCATGCTTGCAAAAATAAAATGTCTAGCCAATAAAAATGAAATAGTACTTCTATCACTCACACAGAGCCATGCAGCAAGAAAGATAGTTTGTGTTGGGGGTGCCCATACCATTAATAGCATTAGATTTAGAAAGGTAACTGTATGTCTTAGGAATTTCACTATCCTCTCACCAGGTGAAATCCAGACCCAAGTGACAAAAGATTTTAAGTGACCCAACATTATTACCCTCCCTTGGGTAGTTTAACCAACATAAGTTTCTACCTCTACCCCTTCCAAAGGACATTTCCTAGTAAAGGGGTTTGTACCTCTGCAGCATCCAGCTATGCAGAGGATTAAAAGTTTAACCAGTCAGAGCTAATATTTTAATGATTGTGAACTTTGAACTCACCCCTACTTTTTTCAGCATCTGTATTCACGACCTCATTAATAAAACTAAACTTGGGTTACCAGCAGCTACTCCAAGTATTATATGACGGGTTTTTACTGAGTGTATTTGGGTGGGAAGTACCATTCAGCTTTTCTGCTGGATGCGTGTTTTGCTTTTAACTGGTTCTCTGATCCATAATTAAAAGTAACCAGCATTTCAGTGTCCATTCTACACAAGAGCTGGAATTAGAAAATAGTTTTAAGATCTCTGTCTTCCCAACAAGGTTGTAATCAATAATAAAATCCATCAGAGTGAGGATATGAAATCCAAAAAATAAATTACAGTGATAGTGCTGAGAGAGGGGAGCAGAAATCTCTAGTTCTGCTACCGGTTTTCTCCACCTTTGGGAACGACATTTGCCTTTGCCCATCTGCAAATGGCCTGCTGTAAGACTCAGTGAAAGCTATCTGTGCTTTCCAGGTGAAGATGCTAAAGAATTGCCAAGTGTCACTAGAAATGTCCTCCTCTTGTCCACCTCTCATGCAAAATAGAGATTATGAACACTCCAAAGCTGACTGACATTCAGCTGGGCTTTGTCAGGACAGTCAGCAGAAAATGCAAGGTCCTGATCAAAATGGATGATGGATTCCCACAGGGAACTTCTTCCACCAGGGTTGAAGCCACTTGCTTAGTGTGAGTGACATGCAGGTAAATGAAATAATACCCTACCAGCCTGCTGTCATTGGAAAGGAATACAGATGTAGACCGAACTGTCAGGCTGGAGCTGTCTTGAAGGTCAGAGCATTTTATTTAGCAAGAATCAGTGTCATTTGTGGAGATGAAATCTGCTCAGACTTTAATAGGATAAATCACAAGGGATATTCCAGAATAAATCAGAAGGGCTTTTTTTTTTTTTTTTCCCCCAAAAGTATTAAGTAATTTGAATGAAGAATCAACTTACAGCTTTCTAAAGCAGAGAGTAATTCAGTAGTTTTTATGTGTCTGAAGAAAGGGATGATTTCCCTAACATAAAAGTTGAAGGAGAGAGGAAATTTCTCATTATGAGGCACAGAGTCAACTGTGATCGACACTCAGGTTTCTAAGCAGCTTCTCCTGGAACAGTTCCACTAAGTGCAAAATCGTGAACTATGGCCTATATGTGTATTATGAATTCTTGGACCTGATAAATTTGGACAGCTTGAAGGTGTTCTGGAGAGAAGTAGAGACTTTTTTTCATACTTGTTCTAATTACTACTTAGCCTTTCTTAGAAGGAAGAAGACCTGTATTCAGGCGACAGGTGTTACAGTTTAATCTGTTGGATTCAGGATTAGAAGAGATGCAGCTCAATACACACTAGCAGTAAACACTTTATTTTTTTTTTAAAGTCAATAAGTTTAGTATCTAGATTAAACTATAGATGGAATCCTTGAAGGACAATTTTTTTAAACTCATCCAGTTGTTTTTTTCTGGCCAGTCCCTTTGAATGCTTTCCATAAAAGCGGATGCTAATTTATTAATTTCTTCAGTCTTTGGGCTCATTTAGTGGTGCAGTCATGGAGCTAAAAAACATTATCTTTCTGTCTGCTCACTCAGCCACCTTTACTTATTTTAAAGAAGCAGTGAGTGAATGGGATTTTTAACAGGGGACTGATGTTCAGGTTCCTCAGCCCTCCTCCTAGTTCATGTTTTCCTTAGGGCAAAACATGTCACTCCAAGGATCATTTTGTTTCTCTATGCATTAAGGTCCAGTTGAATTCAGTGGCAGGACTTCCCCTAATCTCCACGAGGACAGAACAGTACTCTAGAGTCTTTGCTGGAGTCAGCAATAGCACCAGATAAGCCTTGATGTAGTGATCTTGAAGAGTGTATCTTCAAGGGATTTATACTTGGGACTCTACTTTTGGATTTTGTATCGAGATCTTTCTTGGGAGGGCAGATATTTTTTTTATTTGTGCTTTGTTTTCTGCCCCTGGTGTACTATGCTTTCCCTTCACTTTCTGGCACTGCACTAACACCAGTTTCAGGACTGTGTCTGTAGCAAGTTAATTAAGCAAACTCAGGCCCTGGGACTCAGTCTGTAATAGTTCCTGGCATGATTTTGGCTCAGGCCAGCAAGTTCTTTCCTTTGGTGGCTGCTCTCCATGCCAGAGAGCACCCAGGCACAGCGAGTGGTAACAGATAGAGCTCAGGATCCTGTGCTGTAACACACCGTGTACTAACATTGTCAAATACAGCACTGCTTCACTTTCCCAGTCTGTCTGCCCTGTGCATTTTTATTCTCTACAGTGCTTGCATTGCCTGTTTGACTTAAGAAAACAAATCGTCCAAAAAAATAATAACGTCATACCCTTGTTTTTCAGCCACAGCCCAGCTCATAAGTATTACTTGACCACAGATCCAATCACCGGCTCCATCTACCTGTCCGACACCAACAGCCGACGTATCTATAAAATCAAGTCAACCACATCAGTGAAAGACATCGTGAAGAATTCAGAGGTCTTGGCTGGAACTGGGGATCAGTGCCTCCCATTCGATGATACCCGCTGCGGAGATGGAGGCAAAGGCACTGATGCTACCCTTACAAATCCCAGGGGTGAGACTGCTTCTTCTCCACAGGCTTTTTTAAAGGGGTCTTTTTGAAAGGGGCTTGTTTAGTCACGCCTGAGATTGGTCTCCTCTCCAATTCAGAAAATGCCTTGGATTTTGCAAGCCTAAGGGCACATCCTAAGGGCTTGCTTCTGGAAATAAGGGGGGGTGTCTCACCCTCAGCCAATTCTTCTTGTTGAGGTGACTGGGAGGAGTACCAGACCAGAGGGGTCTAGTGATGGGTACGTGTCCAAAGGGTAACAGAATAAATCCACCCATCAATTTTATACCCACTTAGCCACTACTCCTCCATACCAGATAACTTTGGTCCTTTCCAGCCTGGACTGGATTCATTTATGTTCACTTTACTGAGGCTTTCTTGGCATGAAAAAAATAAAAAGCTCTATAAGTATTGCTATATATAAAAAATAGCAACAAAACCAGCATACAGCCCAGAGATACATAAACTGAGGTTTATAGGTTATATATCACAGCATCCAGCTTAAATCCTATGGGAGGTGGGTACTAGTTTTGGTATGGGAATGGTCTCATTCAGTGTGACTTGACCTGGTTCCTCCCGATTAATTTACTTAAATGTGATCAAAGCAGTCAAATCAGAATAAAAGCATGACACAGCCTTCATGACTGTGAACTAAATTGTTCAAAACAGGTTTAGCCAAACATATGCAGTCCTGTGTGTAGCCAAGACTTCAGTCTGGCAGTCTCAAGGTAACAAGCTCTGCATATGGAGGATGTCGCTCCTCCCAGCTGTCCACAAAAAACCACACGGAGGGTATAAAGATGAGGTGGAAGATACTGTTGGTATACACAACTTCTGCAGTGTTTGTGAAGAGAGGCGAGAAGGAAGCTTATGCAGCAATGCTTCTAGAAATGTGACAATGCTAACATCACATTGTCAGTGTGAGTTTTCACTGTTAATCATTCTTGCCCAGTTGTTAAGTATGCAAGGAGTTATTTATAAGTTCATGGCTTCGTGCTGCAGGTTCCCTTTTTCCTTCACTCTGAGAGTGGTAGCTCCCTTCTTCCTCACCATGGCAGTTTCCAAGCCTTATCCCAACCTCCTTGCAAAACAACCCCTCAGCCAAACCTGGGGATCCTTTAACAAGTTATTTCACAAAGAGCAGGCAAGATGAAGACAGCTGAGCTGTTGTTTCTATTCCTGGCTAGACTTCTCAGGAAGTTATTTTTCTTGACATAGAGATGACATAATTGTTACTGAATCCAAGAAACCCAAACTGATTTAGTGACCTTTTGTGTCAGCTCTTGTGATTTTTTCTGTTATGTGCTGGCTAGTTGTTTCCTCGCAGGATGCAGAAAAATATACTTTGGGGGACCTGTTTTTTTTCCAGAAAAACACACTGAAAGCCAAACTGCCACCCTCATAATATTCAAAGGGCCCAGCATGGTTTCCAAGCACTCCAGAGTCCCATGAGGTGACCATTATATTGGGATAAAGTATTGCCAGAGGCATAGGTAGAGAAAGGGAACAGCTACCGGTGGTCAGGTTGCAGTGTAGAAATTGTCTCACTGAAATGAGTGGGCTGAGTGAAAAGAAAGTTAAGTGACTTGGGCAGAGAGATTTCAGGCAGTCCAGCAGATGAGTCATGAGATCAGGGAATCCAGAAATCTGTAATCCAATTTTCTGCACCACTTTGATGTTCAACCAGTGCAAAAAAAAAGCTCTCCACAACTTTTGTTGGACATCCATTCTCCCTTGTACAAGATAAGAGGAATATTATTCATTTCCCTACATGGGTGGATGTTGCAAGGTTTAGATGACTTATGTTTCTGCTTTGCTATGGGAAACAGACCTCTGGAGTTCAAAGCTTTCAGCACTGAAATCCTTCTTGTTGGCAATTCAAGCTCTCGGGAGGCTGTTCTTCCACCTCAATCATATAACGGCAAAATGCATGCATTCATTCCTCACAGCTCTGAAATTTCACAAAATAGAAGTAAATTGAGGATGAAAGAGGAAATGACATGAAACAAAATGGCAACAAGAAAATAATAATACAAAAAGCCCACACTGCCAGCAAAAAGTTTGTAAACAGTGTTCCCTGATCTGGTTCTAGCCTGAGTTTGCAAAGTCTGCTGAGACAATAGCTTTGGCAGGTGTGACTCATTTCCCATTCACCTCGATAAATGATTAACGGGGAAAACTCACACTGACAATGTAATGTCAGCATTGTTTATACCTTCACAGTGGTTCATCCTAGCAGAAAAATCCAGCAAATGCTCTTCCTTCATGTGACCGTATTTCATAATAGTTCAAGTAAAGATGATTTCTTACAGAAGTAACCGGTAGTCCTCAGGTTACCCTCTGCTTCCCTGTCTTGGCAGGGGAATAAACACTCATAAGTGTATGGTCAGAGGAAATTAGAAAACGATTCTGTAGCTATAGAGATATCAGCTGGCCGGGGAAGGACTTAGAAAGGTCAGTTCTTCGAGAATCACCATTCTTCATGGGGCTCTACTTTTTAAGGCCAAAGCTTTTTTGTTTTGTTTTGGGTGGTTTTTTTTTTTTTTTGACTGAAGGTAATTCCTTCATGCAAATCCTTTGTGTATTTTAAGGACCAATTTGCACTGTTCAAAAATTGTAAGGAAACAAGGTCTTGTCTCCACTTTCATGATGTTTTAATTAGCTGATATTTGCAGTTTACCGGAAAATACAGGGGAATACACTCCTGCCAGATGAAGAACAGCAGTTCATAAAGACTGGAGAGTCAGTCATGAGATGATAGCATATATTTTTGCATCTACCTTTAGCCTCTTGGACTAGTCAAGCATCTGCTCTAAGTAGATTTTTTGGCTCTCATTGGAAAGAAACTAGTACCCTGAAGGTGGCCAGTGCACATGTCCAAGGTAGGATGAACCATGTTCTGGGAGTGCTGATCTTCTCCCGGAGGTGATAGCCTGAAGGATGAAGTCCCCACCCCAGGTAACACCCTTCAGTATGGTTCTCCACTTCCTGAGCAGCAGCCTTTTCCCCACAGTTTTGATCACTTCTTCTAGTTCCTACCTCACCTCCCATGAATTCAGATGGGATAATTTCATAAAATCATAGAATCACAGAATGGTTTGGGTTGGAAGGGACCATCAAACATCATCCAGTTCCACCCCCCTGCCATGGGCAGGGCCACCTTCCACCAGCCCAGGTTGCCCAAAGCCCCGTCCAACCTGGCCTTGAACCCTTCCAGGGAGGGGGCAGCCACAGCTTCTCTGGGCAGCCTGTGCCAGGGCCTCACCACTGCTGTCACAAAAAAAAATACCTCCTTATATCCAATCTAAACCTACCCTCTTTCAGCTCAAAACCGTTATACCTTGTCCTGTTTCTCTGATGTACCTTCTGGATAAAGGTTCTTGTCTCTCTCTTGAAGGGGAGGGAACTCCCTTTAGATGATCAGCTTAGACAAGACATTAGGAGGGATAAAACCTACCCCAGGAATTTCACCCTTCCCCTGTCTTTGGCTTCTCTGATAAAGGTAGGCTGTACAAATACAGGACAGGTAGATCAACAGATGCAGAACTGGTGGCAATTGTTTGGTCAGGGTATTTATCATAGCTATTAGGAACCAGTCTGATGCTTCCAATTCATTTGCCACAGAGCACAGCAAAGCTTTCAGATGCTAATGAATTTCAATATATCCTCACAAATTAAAGTGTTACCACTTTCTAATTATCATCTGCTAATAATGATCCTCTTCTACAAGCAATCTAAAGAAAAATTAAAACTCCAGCTTGTCAGAGCATTTGTTTTCATCTGAGTACTCACCAGTGGTTCTCCTCGGGAAAATGTTGTGGCAGAGAAATTACCAAGGAGCCTGCAATTAAGAGAGATTGCAGTGACAAGTCTGACACAATAGGAAGAAGGTTTCGGAAGGGATGGGGTGGACGGGGGACAGGGGGGGCATCTCATTCATTTAGCACCACGAAAACAATGCAAAATGAAGTAATTAATTTGGGGACAGATTGCTTCCTTCACTGTGTCCTGCTGAATGTGTAAACAAAATCTCAGTTGTTCACTAAATGTTCATGAGTTCGACAGAATTAAAAGAAGAAACTCAACCCTCCACAATCTGTTAACACTTTTATTGTCAAATAATGTAAGGGCTGTTTCAGGGAAGACCAGAAGCTGACTGAATGAGTTGTCTTGTTTCTTACTGTGGGCAGAAAAGACACGTGGGGAGAATGGCAATGACGGAGTGGACTTTCCCTGCTAACACTCCACATTCTAGTCGTAGACATTCAGGGAACTTTCTGAAGAGGTTGCACCTGGATCTGTGCTTATATGCCACCACCAATTTGTCTAGAAACCTCCCTGAACACTTGTGGGATTTTTTTTCCAGACATTCTGTGCTAATAATTTCACAATTTATTTTTTTTTTTAGCCACATCATGGAAAAGTTTGGTGGTTTTGAAGTCAGATCATTGTTTTCTGTTCTCTCCGTGCCTTTTCTAATCATTCCTGTCTTCTAACCCCCTCCTTGACCACTGCCGAGCACAAAGCTGATCTCTGCAGAAAACCTTTCGCAGGAATTCTGAAATCTTTTTTCCTGTGAGCTATTTTACAGCTTGTCATTGCATATGGGTAGTTAGGCTTACTCCTTCCCCTGTGAATTCCTCTGTACTTATTGACATTGATTTTCATCTGCCATTTTATCACTCAGTCATTCAGCATCCAGCCAGACAAAAAAGCTCCAAATTTGGATTCCTTTAGCACCTACTTTTTTACTTAAAAGAGTCTTTTCCCTCCTTTTTTTTTTTTTTTATTTTTCCTAAGTAGAGCTACATGTGCAGTGCAATCACTTTTAGCAGTTCATCTTCTAGAACAAACCCACCGTGTCCCAGTAGCTAGTCGCAGTGTAATGTGGTGTCACCTCCTCACGCTACAAGGTCCTGACATTTCAAGCAAATGTCATCGCATCACAACTTTCTATCAGCAAAACTCACTGGCATGATGCGCGTGGTGCTACAAGCCCTTGTTTCTTACGGGATCTCCAACTATCCAAGAGGAGCCAGCGTGATTTCATAATGTATGTATTTCATATCTCAGAGCTTAAAGTTTGGATCTGCAGCGCTACCTGGGTAGTGGCAGCAGATGTTTTCTCTCACTAACTGTGAGATTGAACTTCGAGCTGTATGCTGAAAATCTTTAATTCCCTTATGTTCCTATGGAAACATGAGAGGAGCCTTCTGCCAAAGCAAGCCAGGGCCTTTGGCTTTACATGCATAACATGTGAATTACCCATCTCTGTGCCCATTTGGAGGAGCCAGCTCCCAGCACTGGAAGTGTGCCATTATCAGAAAGGAAATACAGAAAGGTCCAATCTAACCTCTACAATCTGCTGCAAGAAACCGTGAGATGCTTCTTTCCCTCTCTGCAGAATTCATCCATCCAAAGACACTTGTCTGTAGGAGAGAAGGGCTCCTCTCCATAATTAGATTTGATTCTAAGAAAATCAACTAAAGTCAGGAAGGGATTGGAGCAGTTGCCGTGTGAGGAGCATGTGCAAATGGGAATTTAGGGCTTTGACAGACTGAAAACTCTGTTACCCTGCAGAACATCATAGGAAATGCAAGGCAATTGAGATTGCTTAGCCTCCGTGAAAGAGGGATAAGCAGAAAAGTGCTCTGTGATAAGAACACATGCACATGCCATTGCCCTGGAGCAGCATGATAAGTGGTAACTTTGCCATCCCACTTTAACTTACTCGGGTGTGCAAGCTTTTTGTCTAAGCTGGAATGCAAAATAAAGTTGTGCTCTATCAGCTGATCAGAACTGGCTTGAGAGCCAAAGTACGTACAGGTTATTATTACTGTAACTGGTTAATCAGACCAGCCATCAGACCTCAGCATTGAACACCGTGAGCGACTGTCAGCACACACTGCTGATAAGTCCAATCCAATACATATGGAACTAGCTAAGAGAGAAAATTCTGCCTCATTTAAAATCACATTATCCAGCCTGCCACCCTTCACTGGCTTTTGGCCTGTCACACAGAGTAATGGACAGGTGCCCTGAAAAATACTCATTGTGAACCTAGGAATGGATAAGAGCATCTTGTGTTTGACAAAAGCCAATTAAGATCAACTAAACGTTCTATCATGCCTCTTCCAAAAAAGCACATCTACTGTATTGCATAAAGGGCTTAAAGACAACCTGTTTGTCAAGCAAACGCCAACAAATATTTCAGAACTTGCCATTCGGTGGGCAAAATAATTAGAGGAGCGGTAACCTTCAACGGCAGATGCCAGTGACAGGTGACATGTGCCAGTACCCTGGGGCACTCATTGAACAGGGCACCGAATGGGGCACAATGCTGGCAGATCTCACAGCAGGTAGAGACAGCTTCCCGAGAGCCACGGGTGCCACTGAGATATCGATGCTTATACTGCCAGATCCTTCTGCAAGCTTTTGAGAAAGTGCTAAGGCACAACTGGTGTGTTTATATTGTAGAGCGAGGATGAATGGCATTAGGATATGCAACAGGTACCTGCTGCTCCTCTTGGAGGCTCTTCTTTCAAGATCCTGCAAAGATCAGTCCTATCTTGGCATGAATTAAACACAGGGATTGGAATGTAGGACTAGAAGCAATCTTTTGGGTCATTTATTCCTGTCATCCATTATCTCAGCAATCCTGTCATATAATCCCCTCCAAAATTAATGAACTTCATCTTAAAAGCAGCAAGTCATTTTTTTTTCCTTACTCCCCTAGAGGCTATTCTGAAACCTCACAGCTCTGATGGTCAAATACCCAAACCAGGTCAAAATTATGCCCTTCAGACAAGGAGATGCTGCAAAGAATTAAGGAAAATGCTGTTTTCACCTCCCAGAAAAAATACACAGTTCCCATTCAACTCAGTGATCTGAGACATCAGTTCCCTGACTCATAACTGACTTCAGATCAACAGGTTGCAACCATGTCTGCATCCCTTCCTTTACCTCAGCTGAACAGAGTTTGTTCTTTCTCTTCAACAATGACTTAGTCCTTATCCCTTTCTTGCCATTCCTTCCAGGCTAGATTATCTTCTGTGGAGTTCAGTATGACCAAATAGGATACGTTTTTCCACGTATCGTCCACCTTTGTGGCTTCCAACCCATGCAACAGTTAGAGCGTTGGCTGAAGGCCACGTTTCTAATTGCCAAAGCAACCAGGGGATTAGTCCCTGCCATGAGAAAGTCTAAAATTTTTGATCTGAGAACTTCTGCATCTGTACTTCACAGCATAGCTCACAGTGGATGAAGACTGAGGGTAAATGTTTCAAACAAGGGGATCTGGCTGTAAAACAGCATTTTGGAGAAACACGAGATCTGATTGCTTCTCAGAAACATTCTCAAAGCTTCCTATCTGAAACAGATTTTCCATCATTTCTGTCACCATGATGACAGCCAAAAAAACACGATAGTGAGGATTCATCTCACCGACTTTATCTGTCTACAGTGCAAATGTTTCCTTTGGAGATATTTTCTGTAGTCACCTATAGTCGATGGGGAGGAAAAGGTGTTTCTAGAAGGATTCATATAATCTCTTACAGTATCTGCTTTAGGGTGATATGATCACATCCTCAAAGTAGGTATTTCTCTCAACTGATTGGAAAAGCTCCAGATACTTGCTTGGATGCACAATGCAGGTTTCTGCTTTTTGCCAAGTGATTGCTACCCTGCTAGCAAAAGAAACCGAACAAGAAGATCGTGATATTCATATATTCATATATTCCAAGCCGAATTTTCACTTGCATAAAAAAAGGTATTACAGGCTTCCACATTCTTTTACTGTTTCTTTACATTCTTATAGTGTCTTTAAGACACTCAAATATTATGCTGAACGGCATTCTGCCACTGTAGGGTAGATGAGATGGATGACTCTATTAGTATCTGTGGAGTTATTTTTAATTTATACTAGCATAAAAGAGAGGTGAATGGGGCCCTTAACTTCTTCTTCCTGCCTTAGTCATGGACTTTCTCTGTGACCTTGTGAAAATTGCTTTATCTGTTATTTTCCCGATACGTAAAATTAGGATGATCACACTCACAGTCTGCTATGAGGTCTAATTAGTAAGTGTAAAGTACCATGAAATCCTCTGATGGAAGATGCAGAGTACAGCTAACTTGGGATAAAGAGGATTAAAGGAGGTTCTGCTAACATAACAAATACTTGAGAAATGATGCTTAGGGGGAAGTAAAATGGCACACATCTGCAGGTGAGGAAACGAGAATCAGCAGTCTGTAACTGTTGTCGGCAGACCTCAAATCAACTGACAGGAGTATGTCTACAAAGGAGGTTTGGATGATGAAATAAATCAACTGGCAGAGTTCAGAAACAGGTGAAATACTCTAGGTTAGTAGGATTATCCTAGGAAAAGCCCTTCCACATTTATCCACCTGGAATTTGATTGTTCTGGTGGATCTTTTGCAGCCCTTTTCATCAACGTTTCTGAAAGATTCATCAGTGTAACATTTTCATGTGCATGGTTTCACGTTCATACCATGAGCAATAACGCCGTGTTGCTGAACATGCAAGACGTGTTTTTAGAAAACCTTTCCCTTTCAGCAGTCCACTGAATGCCATGCCCTTTTCCAGAAGCAAACAGGAGTTTCTAAATTGCATCATGTGTGTGGTGGGTTGACCCTAGCTGGATGTCAGGTGCCCACCAAAGCCACTCTTATCACTCCCCTCCTCAGCTGGACAGGGGAGAGAAAATGTAACAAAAGGCTTATGGGTCGAGATACGGACAGGGCGATCCCTCACTAATTACCATCACAGGCAAAACAGGCTGGACTTGGGGGGAAAAAAAAATGTATTGTCAATCAAATCAGAGTACGATAATGAAAAATAAAAGCAAATCTTTAAAACCACCTTTCCCCCACCCCTTCTTCTTGGGCTTAACTCTACTCCCAATTTTCTCTACCTTCTTCCTGCCAGCAGCGCAGGGGGGTGGGAATGGGGGCTGTGGTCAGTTCATCACACGTCGTCTCTGACGCTCCTTCCTCCTCAGGGGAGGAATCCTCACGCTCTTCCCCTGCTCCAGCGTGGGGTCCCTCCCACAGGAGACAGTCCTCCATGAACTTCTCCCACGTGAGTCCTTCCCAGGGGCTGCAGCTCTCCATGAACTGCCCCAGCGTGGGCTCCCCACGGGGTCACAGCCTCCTTCGGGTATCCCCCTGCTGCAGCGTGGGCTCCTCCCCGGGCTGCAGGTGGGTCTCTGCTCCCCCGTGGAGCTCCATGGGTGCCGGGCACAGCTGCCTCCCCATGGGCTGCCCCACGGGCTGCAGGGGAACCTCTGCTCTGGGCCTGGAGCACCTCCTGCCCCTCCTCCTGCACTGACTGGGGGGCTGCAGGGTTGTTCCTCTCACATATTCTCACTCCTCTCTGGCTGAAGTTGCTGGGGTATTTTTTCCCCCCTTGTTAAATACATTATCCCAGAGGCACTACCACCGTCACTGATGGTCTCAGCCTTGGCCAGTGGTGGGTCCATCTTGGAGCTGGCTGACATTGGCTCTGTTGGACATGGGGGAAGCTTCTGTCAGCTTCTCACAGGAGCCACCCCTGTAGCCTCCCTGCTACCAAAATCTTGCCTTACAAACCCAATAAAATATGCCAGTTGGAAGTGCTGTCGGTGGAATGGTGCCAGGTCAAAGCTCCTGATAACCAGGACTCCAACATACCCAACTCTCATACTGCCCTTTCTGAATGCCATAAAATATATTGCTCCCAACGAAACCAGCACTCTTACTCTTTCATGAGTGTCAAGCCAGAGACTGTCTTCTATTCATCTCATAACTGTCAGTTTGCCATTATTTTCTGACTGTCTTTCTTTTTTCCTCCTCAGGCATCACCGTGGACAAGTTTGGGCTGATTTACTTCGTAGATGGGACTATGATCAGGCGGATTGATCAGAATGGAATCATCTCAACGGTGTTGGGTTCCAATGACTTGACATCTGCTCGCCCTCTCAGCTGTGATTCTGTCATGGACATTTCTCAGGTAAGACAATGTTTTGGTTGGGCTTTTATAGAATAAAAGCCTATGCCTTCAGCCTATCTGCATGTCTATGTGCCCCCCCAGGTTTGACAAAGAGGGAAGGGCTCAAGGAAAATTACATTTCTATTATTTTGTGGTATGAAAATGACTGGGTCAAAAAGAAAGACCCTGTAAAGACTGAAGGAAGGACCTAACTGACCTAATTCAGAGATCTGTGGGGAGAGAGATTTTAAAGATGTCCCAACCACAGAAGAGACTTCTTTTGGAACTCTCAGTCAGCTGGGAGACACAGATTCGTAGGAAGCCAGGTTTCATTAGGCTCATTTCTCTAGAAACTAGTTGCTTTAAACTAAAAAGACCAGGCAGCCTTCCTCATTTTAGTAAGGCTATATGCCATGCTCTGTTATAACAACTTAGCTAACCATGGGTTAGCTTCCCCCATGCTTCCCCCATCCTAATTTGGCCCAGTGCAGTTTTAGACCTGAATCAAATTAACATCTAGGAAATACTGATTGGAGGCTGTGGTGCCAAAATTAGCAACAGCAGGAAAACAAGAATGTTGAATTGCATCAGATTGCAAATTGGTTGCAGCTACCATCATGCTGGGCTTTTAAGTCCGGCTGCCTAAAGGTGGAGAAAAAAAAAAAAAAAAAAAGCAAAAAAAGTGGGGAAGAAAAAAAAATCTCAGTTTGATGATTGCCTTACTTCTGGATGTGCAGAAGAAAAATCTGTTACAGCTCAGCACTCAATTTTGTGGGGCACTGGCCAACCTGTCAAATTGTGCCAGTTTAGAGATAGTGTCCTTTGAAACCTTTGTGCCACTTGTTGTTTGCCTGGCTACGGGAATGTTGCCCTCTCCTATGAAAATATAGATCATAGCTGGAGGGCTAAGTACTGTTATTCAGCCACAATAGATGTCAATGGGGTTTCCTTTTTGTAACTACCTAGATAATTTCCGTGCTCCCATATGGAATCTGTTCTTCTTGTTTTTCACTCTAATTTGAAAAGATCATTCTTGCTTCTTTGCAACTGGTTCCCACTGTCTTCAATTTATGAACAAGCTGAAATTATGAGTTTAAAAGCTCTCATGCCTTCTATAGAAGCAAATTTTGCTGGTTAAAGGCCATCTTGTAGTATGTTTCTCATCTTACAGGCTGTTTTTTCTTTATCTGAATTTCAGAGGCAGTTACCACAAGACCATTGTGGATTCAGGCTTTAAAAATCATTTTCTCACAGGTTATGTGGCTTGTATGTAGACTGATGTCATAATTAAACACTTCTGAGATGAGCTAAAATGTATCAGTTGAAGACTCTTTCTTTCCCTTCATAAAATGACAGGAGCCATTTTTAGATTAACCTGTAATGTGATGGACAGATTACCCAGTACTGGTTTGGACAGAAACACCAAAGACAGCTTTAATTTAAAACACACACACACACACACACACACTAAAACACACACACACACACACACACACACACACACACACACACGCCAAATAAAAAACCCCAAACAAACAAAAAAAAACACAACAAAAAAATCCCAAACCAAGCAAAGAAAACCCACCTTGGGAAGTAGCTTTTCATCATTTACAGTGGCTAGAAGGGTCTTTTCTGTCAGGTCCCTGAGGCTCCCTGGGACATGAGGACATGAAATATTCAGCTGCCAGTGTTGACAAGGAATGCTTTTTAAGAAATTGAAAATTCCCTTGTCAGTTCAGAATAAACTCCGCTCTTGATGCTAACTCAAGGCTGCAGAGCTTAAAGACCACTGGAAGGGATGGAGGCATGCATTATTAAAGAGGAAACCACAGGCTATAATGTTTTACTACAGGAAGGGTTAAAATAGGCCAGGAGCTGAGAAAAGGAAGGAGATTTTGCAAAAAGAGACAGAACCAGAGTAGACAGAGCTCAGCACACTGCTTAGCCATGAAAATGAGCTTCACAAGCCCAGCCATTAGAAGGCACAATGAACTAAATATATTGCATCTGATTCTCTTTAAAAGAAAGGAAGGGAAAAAAAAAAAAAAAAAAAAAAAAAAAAAAGGAAAGGAAAGGAAAAAGGATTTAAACATGAATAGAAGCACCAAAAGTAAAGCAGGGCTGTGGCAGAGACATTCAACTACAGGCTTTAGAATAGGAATCCCCTGTGTGCTTCTAGTTCTTACCTGGTCTCTTCTTGTTCTTGGTTTTAAGTAAAATCACAATGAGAGATTGTTTGCTGGACTTGAGCCAGCTGACATCTACACCTTCTCCTTCCAGTAAGGTTGCCACTTTACAGGTGCAAAATACCACCCCAAACCTGGTCACCTCAAATGGACGAGAAGAAGCAGCAACTGAGATGGGTGATGGGAGAGGAAGGTTTGAAACAAAGAAATGGGGAGATCCTGGAACTGCACAGCCTTGAGCGTGCCCAGATCCCAGAGCTCTGCATGACAGCACATCGTGCTGTTGGGTACAGAGAAAAAACACACGGGTGCAGGGAGGATGGCACAAAGCATCCAGCTTCTCAGTTAACCACGAGATATCAAGTCCATCTGCTCTGACCTAGAGTTGCTTGGCTGACTGAAAGGGAAACATACAACTATAGCTATTCTTTCTAACAAGCTGAAAATCTATTTAAAAACCTGGCTGGAGGTGCCCAAGAGCATTTTTCACAGTTGTCCGTTTCCAATCATGCTTTACACCTCTACTATGGGGAGGATGCACCATTTGGAAAACATTTAAGCATTAATTGGTTCCCATCAGCAAAATGTTGACTTTTTATTTTCCCTACATAAACCTGAAGTGAAATAATTTTTAAAAACGCACACCTGACAACTCTTAATAAAATTAAAAAAAAATATATTTAGCAAATATTTCTTAGATTTGGCAGCTAAAAGAAACTTGAAAGGACAATGTATTGCAGAAGATAGACCTTCTAGTGCTCGCTCACTTGTGGTGTTACCAGTCACTTTTTCAGTTTATTTGTGCATATGGATTATGAGTGTAGAACTGTGACGTGTCACTATGACCTGAACCCATTCTTCCATTATGCTTAAAAAAAAAAAAAAAAAAAAAAAAAAAAAAAAAAAAAAAGTGAAAACCACTCTAAAGACATGAGTATTTTATTCCACAGATTTAAATTGCCTGAATTTCTTGTGAATTGCTATTCTGCATTTTTGCAGCATCGGGCAGAAAATTGGTGGATATAGCTTAGACATACACACATGATGACACAGCTGCCAGTTTTGTGTCTATCCCTCCTTGTCATTTACCCAGAGGAGCTCAGCCACTTGTCTGGAAAATCCTTTACTAAAAGGATCATTGTTTGACTGGTTTCATTGCACTTCACACAACAAAGTTCTCAGTCCCAGGTCTCTGCTATCAGGTCCAGGCTCCATCAATTCAGAAAGTATAGGATTATTTGGTAAGGGGAATCTCTGCATCTTCTTGTTTACTCCTGTATTAGGAGTAAACATTTACCCTGGGCACTGATGCCCCTTCCCACAGCCCCTGACACCTCACACCACAGCAGAGAAGCAGAGAGAAGCCGTGGTCTAGAGCGAGAGCTGAGGAGGTTCTGCCTCTGCCCATCACCCTGCTCCCTGTGCAGAGTGTGGGTGTTCACATGTGTCTGCTTCATGTGACCAGCAGCTAAGCCCCCTCACTCACACCAGGGTTGTGTCCTCTATGGTCACCATACCAAGCAGTCATACTTAGTTGTGTTTCTTTTACCCTTTCTCCCGTTAATCCATGTTGAAACACCCTCACTGCAATTGATTTGTACCAATCACACAATGAAAAAAAGGTTTTGCTGTAATAATTTCCTTGTGTTGTTTTACCATTAAGGTTCGTCTAGAATGGCCCACAGATCTGGCAGTCAATCCGATGGATAATTCACTCTACGTCCTCGACAATAACGTTGTGTTGCAGATATCTGAGAACCACCAAGTGCGCATCGTGGCGGGGAGGCCCATGCATTGCCAGGTGCCGGGCATGGATCACTTTCTCCTTAGCAAGGTGGCAATCCACGCCACGCTGGAGTCTGCTACCGCCCTGGCCGTCTCACATAATGGGGTCCTGTACATTGCTGAGACTGATGAGAAAAAGATCAACCGCATCAGGCAGGTCACCACCAATGGAGAGATTTCTCTCGTTGCCGGGGCACCAAGCAGCTGTGACTGCAAGAACGATGCTAACTGTGACTGCTTCTCAGGGGATGATGGCTATGCCAAGGATGCCAAACTCAATGCGCCGTCCTCCCTTGCCGTGTGTGCAGATGGGGAGCTGTATGTTGCTGATCTTGGAAATATCCGAATCCGCTTTATTCGGAAAAACAAACCATTCCTCAACACACAAAATCTATATGAATTATCCTCACCCATAGACCAGGAACTCTACTTGTTTGACACCAGTGGTAAACACCTTTATACTCAGAGCCTTACCACTGGTGATTATCTTTACAATTTTACTTATTCCGGAGATGGAGATATAACCCTGATCACTGACAATAATGGCAACTTAGTCAATATCCGAAGAGATTCCACAGGGATGCCCCTCTGGCTGGTGGTGCCTGATGGCCAAGTCTACTGGGTGACAATTGGTACCAACAGCGCACTCAAGAGTGTAACAACACAGGGGCATGAAGTGGCCATGATGACATACCACGGCAACTCCGGTCTCCTTGCCACTAAAAGCAATGAAAATGGTTGGACAACGTTTTATGAGTAAGTACATTATGAATATTGTGCTGCTGATTTCATTCTGTGTTCTCTGAACCATGCAAGGTTGACCGAATTTAATTCCCTGGACAGAACTATTAACCAAACAAAATGGCCAGAACAGAGAATATTATATCTCACAGAAACACCAAATACTGGAATTAAGTGCATTAGAGTTTCAATAAACTCCCTCTACCAAGTCAAGAGTCAGACTGAGTTTCTGCTGAATTTTTCTAAATCAGCTAAGTAATTTGGACACCTGGTTCTCCTTAACTGTAGTGGGGACTGGGGATTTAGGTTGCATGTCAGAGAATTTTTCTTGGCTTTGAAAGCCTTGAAAGTGTGAAAGTTCCATCAGATCCTCTTTTTCGCAGCTTTTCACCTACTTCCTCTGCTGCAGTGTCTTTTTTGAGCTTGTTTGAAATGGCTGATGTAGAATGACAACTGACAATGACTAATGACAGCTTGCTTAGAAAACAATTCTGTAATTAATCGACTGCTTGGGTTCTATTGTTGTAATTGGCCTCACTAAGCAGTAAAAATTGTCTCAAGACTGTTAAAGGCAAGCCCAGAAAAAATTTTGAGCGGGGAAAAGACAGGATGCATTGAAAAACCCAGAGATGGCAGTGACTTGAAGATTTGTACTTCTTTTTTGTATTACTGTTAGCAATTCCCTGCTTATAAATACCGTGAGGACAGCACACTTCTGATATCAAATAGAAAAAAGATAGTAACTGAATGAAGGACATCTAGAAGGATGGCCTGCAAATTCATCCCTCTGTTGAGAACCTTTTCCCCTCCCTCTTCCTCTAGTTTTATTTTTATTTTTCAAGTCTAGCCTCTTTGAAATGCTCCTTTTAGCACATAATTTCCCATATGGTTTGAATGGTTACGTGGAATTGTTCAGCTACCATAATAATAGACCCATTGTAAGAGTCCAAAAAAAAAAAAAAAAAAAAAAAGAGAGAGAGAGAGACTCAGGAAAGGAAAGCTGGCTAAACCCACATATTCGTGTGTTAGACATGCAGTTGCTTTGGTTCTTTCTTTAAAATGTTCCAGGCCCAGTTTCAAATTTCTTTGCTTAATACTCGCTATTACAGCTCCTGCCTTGAAAAGAACTGATGGAAACTCTGTGATGAATCTTTTGAAAGGTTATTTGCATTCCATCAATGTTCTGCTTGCAATTACTGTAGCAATATTCCACAGTGAATCAAAGTTAATGCCCTTCCATCTCTTACATTGAATTTGCTTGAGGGAGGCTTTAGGGAGGAAAGATAGGGTGCTTTTCTCTATAGGAGTGGAAGCCCGCTATATTGTCAGGACCATTGTGCTAAATCAAGGAGGTATTTTCTTTTTTGCAAAGAACCCGATAGTTCCTGTGCTTGAAAACAGATGTAGCCCTGGACAGTGAAGCAAACTAAACATTACAGCTAATAATGGTCAGATTTATACCTCAAACATAATCTTTTATTTAAAAGTGTGACTGAAAATATAAAGAAGATAAAATGAGACAGAAACTAAAATCCAACTTACTCTCTGGATATATTTATAACAGTGATCCATTATTTCTTGCTATCCAACAAAATAGAGCATTTGTGAAAGTCATAATTCTGGTCCTTTTATGCACTTCAGAAGAGTCATAAGAAAGCTTTTTAGAGCTAAATGGAAGACAGTATTCTCCAGTGGTTAGACTATGGAAACCTTGACTAGAGCAAGTCAGCACTATATGATAGTACAGCATCACTGAAAATAGAATTGGGAATGTGTCTTTAGAGATATCTCATCCAAACCTGTGATCAGCTATCTCTATTTAACTGTTCCTGACAGATTCTGATGCAGCTTTATAGAACTACAGGGTAAAAGTCTATATCTGAATTAGTTACCTCAGCCTCCCTTTATAGGCAATGGAGAGAAACAGGCACTTTCAAGGTGAGTTTCTTATGAGTTATGTCAGGTATCTGCTTTAGGATGAGATGAGCCATATTCTGAAAGTTTCCCTCTGTAAAGGTAGTCCAGAATGATTAGCTCAGATACAGATGTTTACACTGCAGATGTCTACAATTTGGTCAGATGGATCCTATCAAAGTCATCTAAGTTATTCATAAATATTGCTAGTGATAACAGTGTATTTACCTATCTTCTTATTGCTAGAAAGCTTTTTTATATGCTCAGCCTAAATCTTCCTTGCTTGGAGACTGTCACACTTCATCCCTATCCTATCCTATCCTATCCTATCCTATCCTATCCTATCCTATCCTATCCTATCCTATCCTATCCTATCCTATCCTATCCTATCCTATCCTATCCTATCCAATCCTATCCTTCCCTACCCTGTCCACTAGGGACTTGGGAAGCAGATCATCTGCTCTTCTTCCAAGCTGTGAAAAGTACAGATCGAACAGCTCAAGAACTTGCTCTGTGATAGCTCTCATAAGAAAATCAGCAATAGGGAATCATCCAATGGGGCTGGTTTGGGTGAATTGGCAGAGATTGATTCTACTAGGGTTGGCATGCATAATCTGGGAGAAAATATAAAATCAGAAGTGTTAAAATGAGGTTCGAAAATAATGGTGAGATGATACTTGGATTGCTTGATAAAGTAGGTTTTGTTTAAATGAGATACATTCTTACACAGTCTAAAGAACTGGGCTGAGCATTGACTCTCGGAGGTTGTAATGAACAAAGCATCAAGGGTGATCCTCAGCATAATTCCATGGCAAATCTGTCAAACTTGTCGCCTGGATGGACAAACAAAATGAATATACTTACTCATCCCACTCTACTTGTAGTGTGTAGTAGGAAGCTGATTTTATCCCGGTACAGCATTGATGAGACTAACCCTGTCAGTTCTGATGTTTGCAGTTTAAGAAGGATAGTGAAAATTGAAGGCTGTGCAGAAAAACACTAGAACAATTTATCTGTGGGGAGAAGGTGCTTTATGCTGGATAACTGAGGAGACTTGATCTATTTATCTTAACATGAAGAAGACTGGGAAGTGTCTAGATCATGGCATGTCAGCACAAAACTCTTAATTTAGCAGAGAAGGGCTTGAGAAGGGTAAGGGGCTGGAATGCAAAGCTAGACACAGTCAAGTTGACAGGAAGGCATGATTTTTTTTTTTAAGGCTGAGATTACCTAACTGGTAGAGAGACCAACCATGAGAAGCAGTATATTCTCCATTACTTGGTATCTTAGATCATGACTCTGGCTGCCTTTCTTAAGATATATTCTCAGCAGACAGATCTGTATGAGTCAAACACAAACTGCAGGGATGAGTGCAGGCATGGCAGGATGAAATCCGAGTTCTTTGATAGCCAGGAAGCCAAAAAAGATGGTTTAAACCAAATCAGCATTCGGTAGCTTCAGGTTATTGGTTTCTGTATCAGAACATCAGGAAATTTACGTTGTGGAAGTTTAAGTGATTTTAGATCAACCCTGCGATCATGAGAAGCTGGCAGGTGCTCTGAGTCGTTTTCAGTCCTGGTTGAGGGGCAAGGTAAAGCTCTTATTTCTCTTTTGCTTGTGGCCAAGGAAGTAAAGACATCAAATCTGACTCTGAGGAAAAGCTTCATGTTTCTCACAGCACATAATAGTTGTTTATGGGCTAGGCCAGGCTGGACACCACTGTTTAAAAAGTTAAGACTAAACATAAATTCAGCTGGCAAGTTTACACTGCACCAGTGGCCCCATGAAGATTAACCTTTACCTGACTGTCTGCAGAGGCCCATAAACCAGGCACCCAACATAAAAAAGCACTGGTGCTACAAGAGTGGCAGCACTACATGTGTGCATGTCCAGCATCCCTGGTTCTCCTTCAGTTGTTGCTCTTCCTGGGGCATTTCTCAGCCTTTATCAAAAGGCTGCAAGGAGCTGTGACACGTGGGCGCCTTGATGCGACTCTGGAGAGGAGAGGAGGAGGTGGGCTACGTTGACGCAGTACTGGGGGTCTGTCTCCAGAGCACACCAGGGAATGCAGGTCCTCCCACGCCTCGGGCTGGGCTGGCACGTTGGTTCTTCATTTCTGACGGGAAGGAGACAGGTGCTGTCTTCAGGCGGTGGCAGACTTGCTCACAGCACTTACAGCTCTTTCTTTCACACATCCTACACCAAAGCCTGCTGTAACAATCCTACTTTATTGGGTTTAGCGCTGAGCAAGGTTCAGTATATAATGGTGTGCAGTTGCCTTTTCCTTTGAGAGTGAAACTTAGCTCCCTGCAGTAATTAGCCTGTTCCCAAAGGCCTATCTGGGACTTCTTTGAGGGTTTTAGCATTACGTAGACTTTCTCTGCCTCTGCAGAGGGCTTGACATTCACTGTCAATTAATGCAATTCAGCTCAGCTTGTCCAGTAACTGGATTAAAGACTTACTTGCCTTTCCGTTGAACCTGTGACAGTGGTAATCAGCAGCAAAGGAAGTTGATCTGGAAACTCTGCCAGGGGAACGGCTTCTTCTTGTTCAACTCCTTAAGTCCAAGACAAAGGATGCTGTGTAACTACTTGCTTCTTTGTTGTTGCTTCTTTTTTCACTTGACCTGAAAAAATTGCTACCAGCCTTTACAAAGTTTCTTAGCACTTGCTGTTTATCTGCTTCAGAATCCGGAAATTCTCATTAATGTTATTTGTTTAAATCAAGAATACAGCAATTATCTTGATTAGCTCATTGAGATGGTATCACTGTACATTAATTCAATTTCCCCCTGAGCCAAAGTCAAACCTTCTACGCATTATTTAGCCCAGATGACGCTCTTTCGCTTAGGTCCTTTGTGTGCCCAATTAGTTTCAAAGGTCACCTCCTCCCATACGGAATGAAATACTTACACATGACTGCAGCCAAGCCCAGAAACTCAAAACCTTTTCATGGACTACCCAAGAAGTGGCTCACAGCTTCCTGGAGGGCAAAGGGTCTCGTGGAGCCAGATCTTCAGATGGGCAGTAAGGGGAGCTTTGACCCATAACGTAGGATACTGTTTCACAGAGAACCAAACCCTGCCAAACCTCACACACTGTAATGGGCAGAAGGTAGGAGCCAGCTGGACTGAGCAGGCAGGGGGACGTTGGATGGCTTCCCAGTGACCCCCAGGACTCTGCAGAGGTCCTGCCTCAGCAGTGTTTGGTGCCCCAGCCAATGCTCTGGTCTGAGCAACTGGGGTACCAGAACTGGGCATCGTGGTCGGCATCTACCCCAGACACAATCTGCCTTGTAGTTGGCATAAAGGCTCTGCAATTTTTTTCTCTCAGTCAAAACCAGAGATAAATAACACTTACTACCTTTAGAGGAGCAGCCACCTCTTGACTCGGAGAAAAGCTAGCTTACTGCATTAATAACACGATATCTCAGGTCATACATGGAGTTTTGTGGGATTTGGTGGCACCCTTGGTTTAGGGTAGTTCAAGTGAGGGTCTCTTTCTGCTCCTGCAGTAGTCTGGGGTATGAGAAACAGCTTTAGCTTTTACTCCCCTTCTGCTTTTAGCGAGATTTCTTTGCTCCACAATCTCTTTGTGATAAACCAATAAGATTCTCATCATTGTTCCTCTGAAGAAGTTACAGTGAAACTCTGGTAAGTGCCATGATAAAACAGTACTTCTCCAGTACTCTCACTAAGTTGTGAGGTCATGTTCTGAGCCATTGGCCTGGCCTGAAATGAATGCCTGATGTCAGAGTTTAGTTGAGAACCAAGGGAATTATAAGTGTCATAAAATCGAGAGAGAGATTTTCCTCTTCTCATTCAGGCAGTCAGAAAATTCTGCAGACAGTGGCTGCAACCTGGCCTTGTGTCACTGGGGAGAGGACTTGCCTTCATACATATTTGAGAAGTATCGGTTTGTCTGTTATAGATTTATTTTTAATGTTGTGTTTAATGTTGTTTAAAAAATCGTGAAGAAGCGAGCTTGTTGGGAGGCAGCGGGTGCATGTCTGTATAATCTCACGCAAAATATAGTTTGCAAAGTACATTAGGACACTTTGGCACTAAATGCAATATTATTATAGTGAATTTTTTCCGATCTATTTGACTTGTAGTTTTAAAAGGCTGATGAAATGTGAAAAAGCTGAAATGAGGAAACCCAGAGACTCGGGCAAGGAATTGATTTCTGAATAGACGGTACTTAGGATGCTCTCCTTAATTCCCAAGGCCCAGGTCTCTACACAATGGTAATGTGATAAATGAAAGCTCTGAATGTTTACAAGCTAACAATTAGGCCTCATAAGCACCAAATACCATTTTAATTCTGTGCATTGAACCTTAGCTAAATACATTTCCAATTGGGAATGGATGGCAACAGCTTCCTTTGCTGGCCTAATAATTGTCACTGTAATTGTAAGTGCCGAGTCTTTGCAGCAGGTTTGTATGGGAGGCAGCAGCTGTGTTAGCAGGTGATGAATACATTGCTCGGCATGGCTGCTCTGTGCGCTCCCATGTTTCAGTATTTCCTTAATTCTGGTGCTTTCAGAGCATTTGGAGAACACAGAAGTCTTAGGCTATGATGAAAACTGGCCCACCCTTAAATCCCGAGGCTGTGGAAACAAGCCTAGGCAGCTTAGCTGCAAAATGAGGTGACTAGGAGAGATTTATCTTACTGCAAATACCAGGGCACACCTGCAGCTACATAAGAGCCAGTCACTTGGCCTTCCTCTCCAAGCTGACGTGCCCTATAAATGCCTTTACAGGGCTGAAAGCAGAGGTAGAAGGAATTGACTCATTTAACTCATTAAGCACATTAGCTGGGATGTGCAAGCCTTCAAGCTGATGCATCCTGGGACACCGTGGGTATGTGATAGATGATATCAGGTATGTGCAGTGTGATTCGAAATCAAGGGAAAAGGGGAAAATGCTCCAGTCCTGAGCAAAAGAGAAGAAAAGAACTGCTTGCCGAGAGGAAAACGCTGTGTGTGTCCGTGCTAACCGGCTTCCCTCACCTCCTTTTGCATTGCCACCGCAGTGCTAAAAGGAGTTTTTGTCTGGACATGGGTGTCTTACACTTCATCTGCCACCAATTAAAACCAATAACAACAATGGGAACAATCTGATTGCGTCGCCTTCTCGCATTTCTTCCTTTTGTAAGGCATGACCTCCTTGCAGCTGCAAATAGGTGAGCTGTCACCCCCAGAGTGAGAGCTGGGAAGGTCCCTGCCTCACTCCTGGGCAGAGGGGGCAGCCGCTCCTGCAAGTGCAGAAAACACAGATGGTCCAGGTTACTCCTAACAGAGACTAATGTGGGGTGACTAAGGAAGTGCCAAAAGTCTAATTTGCATGTGCAGACATCTTAAACCAACTCCAGCACACCATTCTGGGCTGTTCTGGCCCAAAACGAGCCTTGCTTCTCAGGACCCAAACTCCCAAATGGAAATCCTTACTCTTGGTGGGCTTGTCTTCTGTAGTGTGAGCTTTCTACAGCTGTAAAAATGTAACTGTGTAAATTATGCATATTGTACTTCTCATTTTGACTTAAAAATGTGTGCACAGACGTCCAGACACCATCATACACTCTCATGCTCTTTTTTTCATGCTGTTCTAACCCATTTTGCACAGGCAGAGCTTGCATATTTGCCCAGCAGAGAGCTGGATGGCCATTCGTGAGGGTGCTGGCAGCTGGGTGTCCTGCAATAGAGTTTAACAAACTGGGTACCTGCTGCTGCTTGGGGTTGTTAAAACTGAGTAACCACAAGTTTTTGAGGCTTTCTTTGGAGCACATAAGTAGGGTTTGCATGAAATACATGTTTTGTGCTGACTCTCACCATGGTGCTGTCATTCAGTTAGGATAAACCACACGACTCATGGGACATTGACTCAGCACTTAAAGGAAATAGCAATGAACAAGCTCTCTGCCCCCATCCTGGCTTTTGCTCTCCATTTTTCCCTAATCTGCCGACCTTCCCTTCACACTCACACCTATATTACACCAAACTCACCCCTTGGACTTCAGTGTAGCACATCTAGATTTGTGGCATTAATTTTAGGTGAATCAGGCTCCCTTTTAGGAGCAACTCATTAAAAAAAAATAAATAAATATTGAAATAGAGCAATGTAAATAAATCTCACAGTTGCTAAACCACCAAGTCAGAGGTGTTAAATTCATATCCATCAGCACTTGGGATCTGAGTCTCCCCTTACGGTTTATATATAGGACTATTGATGCCGAGGTAGGAAGAATTTAGGGTGTTACACAACACACCTTTAGCGACAACAGTGTTTTTTCTGCTCAAGTTAAAGACTAAATCATGTCCCTTGGGTCCTGTCTCAGCAGATGGGGTAAAGATACTGCCTGTGATGTTTCCAGTTTAAGGCTCACGTACTGGTTTAGAAGATGTGCAGATGACTGTACAGAAAGCACAGTCAAAACCCCTACCATCTCAGTGCAAACAGGACAGCCACAAACATGGAGCAAAGCGCTTGGTACTGAGAACACTTAAGTTCTGGCTCTTGCAAGGAGATTCAGTTTAGATCCAAGCTGTGCTCTGCTAGCTGCTTGGAAAAGCTTTAACTGGCCTCTGCCAGACTCCTGCAATGCAGTCCTGAATTCATCTCCTTTTCTCTTCTTTTCTTTTTTCTTTTCTTTTCTTTTCTTTTCTTTTCTTTTCTTTTCTTTTCTTTTCTTTTCTTTTCTTTTCTTTTCTTTTCTTTTCTTTTCTTTTCTTTTCTTTTCTTTTCTTTTCTTTTCTTTTCTTTTCTTTTCTTTTCTTTTCTTTTCTTTTCTTTTCTTTTCTTTTCTTTTCTTTTCTTTTCTTTTCTTTTCTTTTCTTTTCTTTTCTTTTCTTTTCTTTTCTTTTCTTTTCTTTTCTTTTCTTTTCTTTTCTTTTCTTTTCTTTTCTTTTCTTTTCTTTTCTTTTCTTTTCTTTTCTTTTCTTTTCTTTTCTTTTCTTTTCTTTTCTTTTCTTTTCTTTTCTTTTCTTTTCTTTTCTTTTCTTTTCTTTTCTTTTCTTTTCTTTTCTTTTCTTTTCTTTTCTTTTCTTTTCTTTTCTTTTCTTTTCTTTTCTTTTCTTTTCTTTTCTTTTCTTTTCTTTTCTTTTCTTTTCTTTTCTTTTCTTTTCTTTTCTTTTCTTTTCTTTTCTTTTCTTTTCTTTTCTTTTCTTTTCTTTTCTTTTCTTTTCTTTTCTTTTCTTTTCTTTTCTTTTCTTTTCTTTTCTTTTCTTTTCTTTTCTTCTCTTCTCTTCTCTTTTCTTTTCTTTTCTTTTCTTTTCTTTTCTTTTCTTTTCTTTTCTTTTCTTTTCTTTTCTTTTCTTTTCTTTTCTTTCTTCTTTTCCATTTCACAAGTGGCTGATCGATCGCCAAGATTTTGGAGGGAAAGGACAAGGCTGCTCCATCCTCCATGCGTGGATAATCTCATGACTGATAGGCTGACACTGTGGAGGGCCAGATGCTTTCTTCTGCCTTCCTACCTCCCTCTCTGCCCAGTGGGCAAGAAAAGGCTCACGTGATGATGTCACCAAACTCAAGGGCTGGAGAGACTTGCAATGAGCTCACCCACTTAGTCACTATACACTAAATATTAAACTTGGGCAAAAATCACCTTTTCAAGCCTTCCTCACACCAAGTCAGTGCCAGGCATACTGTCAGAAGCGAAGTACCAGCACTGTGTACAAATCTGAAAAAAAAGGGAATGGAAGAGGAGACAAATTTCTTTTTCTGTATGATGCAGAGCAAGTCCAGTGGCTGCTCCTGGGTTTCTCGTGGGTTTCAGTTAAAGAGTACTTTTTCTTTCTTTTCTTTACTTTTCTTTTTGCTTGTTTGGGGTTGTTTTTGTTATTAGATGGGGTCTGTTGCCTCACTCCCCAGCTGAGTAATCCTGAAGAGGAGGATCAAGAGCTCCTCAACCATCTGCTCCCTCCAAGGTCTGATCAACTGCATCCAGACCCTCTCTATCACACTTCTCTCACCTATTCTTAAAAGCATTGGGCAATGGGGTTTCCAGCACTCCATCTGTTCCTCTGCTTGGAGCAACCATGGGCCTGGAAAATGTTCTCCAGCTTCTGATCTGAATCTTCTGTGTTTCCATTCAAGCTGATTAATTTTTATCGCATCCTCAGTAGACATGATAAACAACTAATTACAATTCTCTTCAGAACAACCATTTTCATGGTGGCATCTTCCCACTTCCTTGTTTATTCTAAATCAGATCATCTCTTTTGGCTTTGCCTCTTAGGTCATGTTTTCTGAGCTTGTTATCCTTAATGTAGCATTTACATGGCTTTATCATTCCGAGGAATGGCGCCTTTCACTGGTCACCATGATCCATCAGAGCCTTGCCACTGGCTATTGCAGGAGAATGAGTCCTCTCTGCTCACCCACCATTTGCTTTCCATCCCCAAGTGATAAATTTTCTTGACATGAACTTCTTATATATCATATAAATCATTCTTAAATGATATATGGGCAGGACTTGAAAAAAAGTCCAATGTTGCCACTGATTGCTTTTGCTGGAATTTTTCTACTGTTTCTACCTGACTAGTTAAATATCCCTTCCCTGAAGGTCTGTCTTATCAGAAGGTCCAACACTTCTCCAGAGATAAGCCAGTAGAGCTTTGGGCTGCTCTCTGTTTCAGTTTACAGTAGCCTCACTGCAAAGGTCCCTTGCCAACCTTCTGTTCTTAGCTCAGTCTGTGACCCAATGGCACCCAATGCCACAGATGGAAGGCAGGATGGTGTGTTTGATCCATTGACTCAGGAGGCATCTAAGCACAGGTGTCTGCTGCTTTTTCTTGAAAAAACATCCCCCCAGCTTGTAAACTGCTGTGGGACCTGCATCTATGTAGCTTATTTCATCTAGGTCCTGGTACACAGGTGTCCACATCACAGAAACCTTCCTTCGTGGTGCTTACGTCGACTCCCTCAATAGAAAAGCCAAGGACTCAGTAGGGGTGAAAACTGAACTGGTTTTGTACACTCTTAAATCAGTCCTTCCATATGGTTCTAGGAACAGTAAAAGATAGACGTAGGGGTCCCAGCTGTGCTAAGGGCTCTACACCATATTCACAAAGAACAGTTCTCTACCCAAAGTGGCCAATCTGGCAGGTCTTTGCTGCTACCTTAACATTAGCTTTTAAAATAAGATAGAAAAAAAATAAATAAATTAAAAAAAAAAATAAAATTGCTGAAGAGCTTAGGACACAACCAGAGAATATAGTTGGTGGCCTTCAGAAACTCCTGATTCTACTAGACAGGATGCACAGGCCAGTGCTTTTCCATTAAGTCACAGCACAGTGGATGGGAAATAAAGTTAGTCTTGTAAACAAGAAACAGTGCAGATGATAAGTATCGGAAAAATGTTGTTAAAATGCAGGCTAATACTTACTCAGTAATTTTCTATTCTTTGCTTGATTTTCTTCAGCTAAAAGCTGTGATTTTCTTCTCATGAAGCCAAAAAAGTCAAGACAGTCTGACAGAGTGACAATGCATTTTTCTCTGTGAAGAATCTGGGTAAAGACTTAACAACTTGGTCCTTGCTTTATAGGATGATTCCTGTATCCCACTCCTCTGTTGATGCTTTTGACTTCACTCCACCCTCCCTTTCAGGTACGACAGCTTTGGCCGCCTGACCAACGTGACCTTCCCTACTGGCCAAGTGAGCAGCTTCCGCAGCGATACCGACAGCTCCGTGCACGTCCAGGTGGAAACCTCCAGCAAGGACGATGTTACAATAACAACCAATTTGTCAGCATCAGGAGCCTTCTACACCCTGCTCCAAGGTGAGTTGGGCCACTGTCCTTCTCCCAGCCAAGCTGCACACAATGGATTATCCATCAGGAAACAGGCATCGTCTTGATAATCCCAGCACCAAAAATCACCTGCATCCTCTGCGCCCCACAGCTCCCCACATGCTGGTACAGACGCACACTCACACCTACTTAACCACATTCCCCAGCACCATGGTTGCTCTGCAGCTGTTTTCTGCTTCATTCTCATCCAGTCCCCTTGCCGTGCAGTCCCCATGCAGTACACTCCTCCGTCATCATTACCATTATTGTTATAACAAAAAGGGTTGCATAAATCTAGCCATGCTTCCAGCTGACCCCTTTGCTTCATTCTTAATGGCTTCTAACTTAACAGTTACTCTCCTGGAACAGGCTTCCAGCTGGTTGCTGGAGATTTCTCTGATTCTTTGTTCACTGGCTGTTCATACGCTCACAAGGCAGCATCCAGAAAAATGACCATTGCTGTCCCCAAAAGGTCTGTGTTTGAGCTAAAGGGCTGGTGTGGTGCAGCACAAAGGAGGACAGAGAGGTGGACAGCGAGGGTAGGACCTGTGGGATTGGTGTGTGGCTGTTGGAAATGACCATAGTTCTGCTGGAGATGGTAAGGTGGGGAAGTAGAGGACTGATGAGGTGGAAAAAAAGGTGATGAAGTAGGAAAGAAAAGAGGAATAAATATCAGGGGAGCACTGTGCTGACATACTGGTAGGGGTGGAAGCTGTAGTGCACAAACCATGCCAACCTGGATCTCCAAGTTCTGAAAGCTGAAGCCTCCTTAAGTGAGGGTGACCCATCACTTTTGTTCCCTGGGGCTTGGGAGGAAGGAAAAGGACCATCAGACTGTGTTTTTTTCACAGCCCAGCTCTCATTCACTCATAGTCTCTGCCTGATGGGAATGGGGTGTCAAACATAATTTCCCCTTGTGAAGAACCAAGTGCTCCAAGTGAGACCAACATGTTCCAGATCACATTTGTTCCCACATCTCTGGGACACACATTTCCCTCCCCCTCCCTATAATAACAGCAAGCTTTCCTAAAACAAAGTGCCTGCTATGCCTGAACGCTGCTTTTTCTGCCTTTGGAGAGGGCGACCGAGAGGGTGCCAGCCCCTTCAAGCCGTCCTCACTATTCATGTAGGGGAACACAATGACTTTCTTACTCTACTTCAGCCTGCAAAGCAGAGCCAACCTACCCCGCCCCATCCCGTCCACTCGCATTAAGACGTCTGGCAACTGCACAGACACAAGGTTGGCTTCACCTCAAGAGCCTAATTAAGCAATAGAGCCCGCTGTTGGGGGCCCTTTAGTGAGATAATTGACCATGATGTGATTTATACACCCAGAGCTGAAGGCACAGTTACATAATGGTGCCACGGTCAATTATCTCATTGTACTGCCCTCCAGCACAGGGGCACTCTTGCCTTTAGGACATGCAGTATTACAAACAGCTCAACCATCTTCAGACGTATAAAATTAACAAAACTGTTTGGGTCTGAAGAAATGCACTTATCTTAAAATGAAGATCTGGATAACGTTGCAGCAGGGGTGGCTTGAGACCTGATGAGGGTGGCTTTCCCACAGGCGTTAGGGACTGTGAATTCCCAAACTGGGATAGCTGTTCATGGCAGCACTGTAGAAACTGAAACAAGGGCCACTGGAGTTGCCCATGGATGTATTGAGCACAGGTAAAATGTGAGTCATCTGTGAGGGGGGTGAGGCCCTGGCACAGGTTGCCCAGAGAAGCTGTGGCTGCCCCCTCCCTGGAAGGGTTCAAGGCCAGGTTGGACGGGGCTTTGGGCAACCTGGGCTAGTGGAAGGTGTCCACTCCATCTGGAAATGAGAAGACATTTCCAGAAGGTTACAGATTCTTGTAGGATGGATTTAGGAGCCTCTACAGCTAACAGGCACCTCAGCATCTCTGTGGGATTTTGTCCTCCGATTAATGACAAAGTGAGCATTTAGTTCAAAGCCAAAATAGGGCACTAGTGCCCTAGAGCCAAAGCAGCATAAAATACAGCATCCAGTGGCTCCTGGATTTCATGCAGCCCTTGAGAAATTACTTTCAAAGCCAGGGAAGAGTATTATTTTGGGAAAATGTTGAAAGTGGAGGATTTACATAACCCACATTGTACCACACTGCTGGTGACAATCCACCATAACCCCTCTGTGACGCTATGTGACATGAAGGGAACATCACAAAGTCCGGTGAACTTCATGGAGAGCTTCAAGCTTTCCTCTGCTTCCTGGTGAAGGATAAAGGAAGGAGGAATATAATAGCTGTATGGAGATATTTCACTGGTTTGATTTAAAGCACATCTCCTGCCACTTCCTCACCAAACCAAGCATCTAAGAACAAAAGCGTGACAACCAGCTGCCCCCCTTCTCTCCATTTGCAGAATCAAGCATGGAGTGGGTTTGATCCTGCTGGAGTCTATGTCAAAAGACCGTCAACTGAAGTACACAGTGGTACAGCTAAAATACTCGGATCTACACCGTGGGTCACTGCTGTACATTTATAATGGCAAAATCCAGTGCCACAGCAGTTTCACACCATCACTACTGCGTACAGTAAGTTGAGTTGTGGTCCTGCTGAGATCAGTATGGCAAGACTCCAGCTGGCTACTACAGGAGCAGGATCAGACTCACAATAAAAAAGCCCAACTGGTGTCAGGTTTCCTTTCCTAATTATACCAAACTGTGCTCTTTGCTGATCTATTTCATCCAGACGAGAGAAGATAATTATGCTGTGACCTTGTTTCCTGCTGAGCTATAGCAGAGCAACTAGTGAACAAAACCCAACTTGCCTCAGAATGGAAAAACAATTGACATGCATTTTTAATGGGTGTTTTTATTCACAATTAGGTATTTATGGCAGCCTGGGAGACAGAAATTGTAATATTTTCCAGCTTTTGAGGAGCTTCAGTTAAGGCAGTCTTTGTATAATGTGCTTTTAAAGCCATTCTACACCGAGCAAGTCTCATAATTTCTTACTTTTCATGAGCTCCTCTCTGCCGAGAGCAATGCCAGCTGGAGACTCAAAGGACAGGGTTTCAGCCTGCCTAGTTCCTGAAAGATGTGGAAAGGATATTGTTCTTCTCTTCTACTCCCGAACTCCCAAATCCTGGCCTCAAAATCTGCTGATCTTTCAGGAGCTAGTAGAGGCCAGATGTAGAGAGATGTGTGGGAGCTTAGTGCCTCTTCTTTCTCTCCAGACATGAGGACTTCAGTTGCCTCCTGAAAGCTTCCCAAGTGAAGAGGTTTGGCTGTTGTTTGGGGAACTGGTTAGCATTAACTTGCTGTGCAATTTCCTGTCACTTGTGAGAGGCAGTGAATAAGCTGGGGAAAGTAGGTGGCCCCACTTTTTCATATATTGTAGTGAAATTGGGATCTTTAGGATATAAAAGCATGGCAAGGTTTCAGCCAGACTGTGATTTAAAACTAATATCTCACCACCCAGTGTTTTAGCCTAGAGGAAGAGGTTTGAACCCATGTCCTTTACTAGGCTATTACACAGCTTTTCTGCTGGTGCCTTTTTTAACCTGTGTAAGACTTTTTTGCAATAATTTGAGGTGCAGAACCTCATCAGAATGAAAAAAGAGATTGTCCATCTTTACTTTCACTGATGAAACCAGTGTTTTGCTCACTGTGAGTGGGACAGGTGAGTGACAGAGTGCAACCATCAGAAATACTGATGAAGCCTGGGTGAGGGAGCAAACAAAAAGCTGGAGCTATATCCAGATCTATAAAGATCTCTTTTCTGTCTTCAGACCAAGTCCGAAACAGCTACTACATCGGCGCCGATGGCTCTCTCAGGCTGATGCTCGCTAACGGCATGGAGGTGGCCCTGCAGACTGAGCCACATCTGCTGGCTGGCACCGTCAACCCCACGGTGGGGAAGAGGAATGTCACCCTGCCCATCGACAACGGCCTCAATCTTGTGGAGTGGAGACAGAGGAAGGAGCAAGCAAGAGGGCAGGTCACCGTCTTTGGACGTCGGTTGAGGGTGAGTGAGCAGCATGAGAAGTTTTGGACTCCACTTGCCATCTCACCAGTCCCCAGTCTCACGACAGAAAACGGACAGGGCTGATTTGTATTGTCTGCAATAGGGATGAGGCTGCAGGACAGAGAACTAGCTGTTCACCCTCAGTGACACAACCTTTATGACTTGAATATATCCTTATGTCCCCTTATGTGCTGACGTTCTCTTAGCCATCACAGGTAGTATTGCTGATTTGCTTACAAGTCCTCTGCATCACTGGGAATGCGTGACCTCCCATCAGACACGGCAGGTTTAACCATCATGTCAGGCTGTTTAAGCAAGCAAGGGATGATCATAACTATAAAATACTGCACCAATTAGTGTGGGTATTTTCTACCTGTGCTGCTGGCAGTAATATACCTGAGCAATGAAAGCTTTCTAAGTATATGAGGACAGGCTGAGAGAGTTGGGGAGTTCAGCTGGAGAAGAGAAGGCTCCGGGGAGACCTTAGAGCGGCCTCCCAGGGCTGAAAGGGGCTGCAGGAACGGGGGGAGGGACTCGTCATCAGGGGGTGTAGGGATAGGATGAGGGGGAACAGGTTTAAACTGAAAGAGGGGAGATTTAGATGAGATCTAAGGCAGAAATTGTTCCCTGTGAGGGGGGTGAGGCCCTGGCACAGGCTGCCCAGAGAAGCTGTGGCTGCCCCCTTCCTGGAAGGGTTCAAGGCCAGGTTGGACAGTGCTTTGGGCAACCTGGGCTAGTGGAAGGTGGCCCTGCCCATGGCAGGGGGGTTGGAACTAGATGATGTTTGACGGTCCCTTCCAACCCAAACTGTTCTGTGATGCTATGATTATTAACTGGACAGCCTCAGAAAAATCTCAAGATTCCTGAAAGCTGCTAATCCACTGAAGCTGTTGAAGAGCTGGGCTCGCAGGGCATCGCATCACAATTGCCATTGTTCCCCGAAGTGAAGTGTTACAAACAGCTCCAGCCTGATGGTGCTGTCTCCTCCAGGAGCACGGTCCTTTCTGTGCTTGAGACTGACGTGTTTTGCAAACATTGTTCTGCACAACGCACCACAGACTTGTCAGGGCTGTTTAAAGATCATGCCCAATAAACCTGTAATTCCTCTGCTAACCGCTGGCAAGGCTGGTAACTTGTAATAGCGAGTCCTGTGCAATCACCCTGTTCCTTGCGAGTCTCAGAGTCGTGGGCTGATGAGTGGTTCCTGGGAAGCTGCTCAGCACCTGGCAAATTCAGACCTTCTGAGAAAAAAGCTTAGTGTTGTGTAATGCCACCACAGCAAAAGGACTGCAGCTATTTATTCGCACTTAAGCTTTGCAGTAAATATTAATGCTCTGGTTTAAGGATATGTGTTTCCCAGTCCTTGCTGTTTCACCTCTCCCTGTTCCCTGCTGTGTGACCCCTGCCACCTTGGTGTGATTCCTCCCGTCTCTCCTCACTCACACTTGTCAAGTATTGTTCTTCACCCTCCCCAACCCAGCCTCTGTTCTTTTCCCCTTGTGTCAATTCCCTCATATTTTGTTATCAGGAGAAAAACTGCAAACAGTAGTGAAAGCTGAAGCCGCTCCTTCACTGCAAACTGCAGTATGTCTGCAGATCAGTTGGCATCACCCTTCTTGTTTGGTTTGTCCTGGGGGTTTTATTTTATTTTGGTTTTAATAACCAATGAAAATATCAGACAGGTCCTTTTCTGAAAGGAGAGAGCCTTCTGAAATCTGCAGCTGTGTCACAGCTATTTGGTGTTCAAAGCAGTTTCCAATCATTTAGCCGCAGCTCAGCTGCTCGTGTCAGTTTTATCTTCCAAAATTTTAACAGTAGATTCAAACGCAGAACGTGTCTTTGTTTTATATTGTACTGCAGTTGGAAAAACACTTGCAAAATGAGTTTTCAGGCTGGTTACTTGTGTCCCTATAAATCTGCCAGCATTTATTCACATTTTGAGCCTATCAGGGCCCTTCTAGTGAAGCAGAAGAGAATCTTACATGGTGGAAGGACTCATTTATGGCTCTGTTCAGGGCTTCAAAGTAGCTGTGGGTGTACCAGACGCTTTAAGCTGTTTGTCTGTACCTGCATGGCAGCATCTGCACCCCTAAGACATAAACCTGCAAGGTGCTAATTGCCTCCCTGGGGATTGTCCGGCATTTAACATACTCTCTGTGTCATGTTCTCCTCTTCCCTCATACCAGTAATTGCTGCTTTCCCTGGCAAGGGAGAAGCTTAGGCAAGTTAAGTTCAAAATGGTTTTGTTCATTTTGGGAAATGTTATCATTTCTGCCATATGTGCGTAAATCACTACTTTCACTCTCCCCACTGCTTGCATGAGACAGCAGCAAAGACACGGTGCTCCATGAGGAAAGATCATGCCCAGACAGGCTGCAGCATCGCTCCAAGAAGCCTTTGAGAATGAGGAGAACAGGATCTGGCCACTGTAAAAGAGGGAGTTCCCCTGAAACCAGCATCCTTCCTGCTGCCATCGCGTGCATCCACATTTTATGACTTGTGGCCCTTTGTCCCATGGTTGCCATGTTGCCATGAGCTCAACCAGCTCCCAGGACAAGGAGGCCAGTTTCAGAGCTGCCTCTTTGACCCTCCCCAGGAAAGAATGAAATGCATATGTTTACTGCAGGGATAAGGCACAGGGCAGGGACTTCTGCATGGATGAAGGGAAAGGGGCCAGCTCTGATGCCTTTTTCCCAGTCCCACCAACGCTGACCTGGCTCTGCACTTGGCCAGGCAGCAGGAAAGCAGCAGTAATATGTTAAAGCAGCCCCTTTCCCATCTCCTGTTCCACACACCCCATGAAAAGTTTCGATGCTCTGATCCACCCACCCAGCACTGAAACAGCTCCACAAATCGGCTGGCTACAAATTCAACCCATCATTGGCCTACAGCAATACAGAATCCATCTGCAGTGAGAGCGTTAGGTAAACTCTGCTCCAAGGAACAGAGAGCTCCTTCTTTGCGTTTGCCTTTTTTTTTTTTTAAACAAACTTGAGTTTTTAAATAAAGGACGTAAAATAATCTCTGACAGTGGAGCAAATAGAAACAGCCAAAAGAGACAGAGCTGCTGGCTCAGCTCTTTTATTTATTTAACCATGGAAACTCCCATTGTAACTCACTTTGTTTTTCCCAAGACCTTGGCAGCAGGTTAATGGTGACATCAAGACCTAGTATCCCAGACGGTCCCCAGAACCAACAGGACCAGAGAGGTCTCTTGTGATATGCTGCTAACCATTCCTGGTGTGTTGAGGACAGTCCAGCATCGTCTGCAATTTCTGTAAGGTGTCGAGCTCTGGATATGGCCACCGCAATGATTTTAGCAATTTGCTGGGGAAATTGCTTTGTAGGCAGCCATTTATCACATGGATATTGTTGGCTCCCGGAGTTCTCATTGCAGAAGTATTGTTTGCCCTCCTCTGCTGAAGGTTGTCAGAGGGTGTTCATGAGACATCTTCCCTTTTTGTGCTCTTGTGCTCCCGGGGAGATCAATGCATGTTGTTTAATTATAATTTAAGGTAAAGGAGCTCCGTAGGAAGCACTGGAGAAATCAGAGATGGTGGCGTGTTTATTCTCATGCTTTTCCAGAGCAGGTTAAGGGATTGAATAAGGTAATGTGGAACATGAGGTCGGGGTTAAATTTAGTCTCTCACACATTATGGAGGGGACATCACTGTGAACTGTGGGTTTAAACTTACCCTGTCTCAATCCTGTGCTCATCACAAGCCTTGTCAAATGCTCTGAGGGGCAAAAGCTTTTTGCAGGAGCTTTTCAGACCCTGTTCCAGGACAAGGACTCCAGGATGTAGGATGTCACCTTATTTAGATGCTCACCATAAAACACGGTTATTGGAATGAAGCCTGCAGCCCTGTCAGTTCTTCCGCAGAAAATTCACTTCTATTCAAGGCATGCCCTTGAACAAGGATCAAAAAGATTTAGGCCCTGTTCAGAGGCTACCTGGCAGTGTAGGGTTCATTTTGCCCGTCACCTTGAGGAGTGGCTGTTGGCACTGCCACACTTCTCACAGAGGAGACAATTACACCGAGAGAGCACGAGAAAACAAATCATTAAAAAAAAAATAAAATCATGAAAAGGGAGAATGGTTCCAACTAGTCCCACAGAAATTGCTTGCCAGAGCATGAGGAGAGTGGAATGACTTAGGGCACCAGTTATGGGATACAGAGATTTGGAGTGAGCTTAAGAGCTATCTCGGGACCTGTTATTTGGTCCTTCCAGCACAGTGAACTGCACTGCTGCTGGTGTAGGGATCGGGGAGGCCACTTTGAGCCTGGATCACTGTCCCAGCCCTGGAAGGGCTCTTTCCAGCTCTCTTGGCAGAGTCCAGTAGCAGAAGAAGCTGCAGCTGCCAGGCTGGAGCAGCTCTGTGAATAGATGGAAAGCAGAGATACTATTCCTTCCTTCTTTGCTTTTTTTTTTTTTTTTTATTATTTTTGCAAGCAATCGCTACTTCTGTTTCTCTATTTATAGCAGCAAGCACCTATGAGATACCAAATTGCTCTGTTAGTTACATGTGTACATCTGTACTTAGAGGTTTGATACCTTTTTAGTTATTTCCCAGCTTGACTGTTGCAGTGAGCTGTTGGCTGATTCCCTCTTTCTCCCACTGCCCATTTACATTCTATTTCACACACATTCAATTGGAGCATTATCTACCTTGCCACATCATCTCCCCATTTACATCATGGCACCAATTCCTTCTCTCTCAGCTAGCTGGCTGTGCACATCCTCAGCTCACTTGCAGGTTTTCTCAGCTGTTCTTTTGTCTCTTCCAACCCCAGCTCCTAATATGCTTTCTTTTGAATTCAAATTTTGCAGTGTCCCCATTCTCCAGGTTTCAGCACAGACTCCTGCCTAGGCAGCACAAAAGCACCGCAGTTGTCCTGCCCTTCCCTCTCCTGTCCCTCCAGTCCCTTCTCCATTGGCTCTATCACATCCTTTCTCCTGTTGTTTAGCTCTCAGATACTCCCACATCCCTCAAAAATATAGTGGAAATTCAATCACACATCCTAAAGTAATGGTCACGATCAAAGCTGGACCAGGGCTGAGAACATTGCTTAGGTCAGGAGTGTCAGCTTTACTCAGAGAAAGAAAAGGCTTTACCTGGGCAAGGAAAAGGAACTTGCAGTAACCTGCAAACCCTGGTTTATTGACTGCAGCTGAAGAGATGCAAAGGGAACTGAAAATCAAGTCAGCTGTCTGGAGTTTGAAATTCATCCGAGAAGAATCTGCACCTTTCTAGGAAAGAGGGGTTCACCAGCTGAAAGAGGTTCAGAACTGGTGGGATGGGGAAAGAGCTGATTTCACTGGCGAGCTCATACTGGGAATGTGGGGAGGTTTTGTCCTTGCTGAGTACTTTGCTACTGTGACGATGTGGCTCTGTAAGTCTCCTTGCACACGCAGCTAAACATGAGTTGTATTATCAGCTCCTTTTTGTATTGCTGTGCACTACAATCCTTGCATCAAAATGTATTTCTGCTCCTACCTTTGAAGTAGATACCTTTGATCTTTGGAAATGCAGAGGCAGTGAAGGTAGCAGGGGTGTAATTATGCAACACCGAATAACCCCAGGACAATGAAGTTAAAATTCCAGCTCCCACAGAAAAGTTCCTGCTCTGTGTAACATCTACAGTGGTCAGGGCCTCCATATCTCAGGGGAAAGGATTAACCTCCAGTATATTCAATAAACTCAGAGAAAAACTCTTTTTTTTCCACCATGTTGACACAACATCCATCTTTCTTTTGACAAGTATTATATTTTGATGTGTGTGGAAGCAAATGTCTATATATCCCAGGTTTGATAAGCAGAGTACCTTGCAAATATTCCTTGCAGCAAGTTGTCATTACATCTTCCATAGATCTGTAATCATATATCTGCTGTATCAGTCCTAAGCCTAGGTTTGGGATATGGGCGATATTCCTTTACCATGGTGGTGTTTCAAAAGTACCCTCTTTTTCTGCCTCTCTCCTCACTGAAGTCAACAGAAACAACGTTAAGACAAATCTTTGTTGTCAAAACTGCCTCTTACCGTGGCAGTGAACAGCTGGATGTTCTCCAGTGTGACCTAAAGAGGTGTTTGGTGGAACAGTCTTTGTAACTTAACGCTGTTTCCAGCTTCCTAACCCTCCATCTCTTTCCTGTAGGTTCACAACAGAAACCTGCTGTCCCTCGACTTTGATCGTGTGACAAGGACGGAAAAAATCTATGATGACCACCGCAAGTTCACGCTCCGCATCCTCTATGACCAGGCAGGGAGGCCCAGTCTCTGGTCACCCAGCAGCAGACTGAACGGGGTCAATGTCACCTATTCCCCAGGAGGACACATTGCAGGGATTCAGAGGGGCACAATGTCAGAAAGGATGGAGTATGATCAGTCTGGCAGAATTACATCCAGGATCTTTGCTGATGGCAAGTCATGGAGCTACACTTACTTGGAGAAGGTAAGAATCCTCTTGTTGCTCAGAGATGGTGCATTTGGGGCAAATGGCCTTTACTCCTTTGACTTCAGTAGAGCTGCACTCCTCCACATCAGCTGATTTATGTTCCTTATGGTTCATTACTCCTATTCTACCTACACTAAGGTGCACATAGTAATTTTGGTGCCAGACCACCAAAGAGCAGTCAAAAAAAGCATAGGAAGTTTCTTCCCAGTCACACTGAGGGCATGTCTTAATGCTATGAAGCTTTGACATTTGATTTTTTAAGCACAACACTCCTTTGCTGAGCTAACTGCAATATAAAATATCTTCAATCAGTGCAGTGAACAGTAGGAATTCCCAGTAGGATTTTCCATGTGGAAACAACCCATACAGTCTGACATCCTGCCTCCTTCAAGTGGCCCATTCCTGCTTCATGGAAAATCCACGTAATTAAAATTTTGAGGCTTGAATCCAGACAGACTGTTGTAGCACACTTTGCAGTGTTTTCTGTAGTCTGCACTCCATAGATTGACATGGGACTTAAATTCTTCTGGATATCACCGTTCATCCTTACACTATCCAGTGTCCTATAGAACCATATGCTGCGTACCTGGGGCTGGAATTTTTTATTCCTGAGTTTTGTATAGAGCCTATCCCTACAACAGGTTAAGGTAATGACAATAACATGCCTTTTAAAAAGCAAAAAGTATGACTTGCTCCTTGCATTATACAATATGTGTGGATTGTTTGTTACATGCAAAAAATATCGCAGAACAAATAAGCATGTGGGCAGAAGTTTACAGTAAGAGAGTAACAGAAGATAGAGAGACACAATTAATTGGGCATTGGACAGTGTCAGGGGATACTTTTTCAAGCATGGTTTAAGTAGCTCTATCAATTTTATTTATTTAGTCTGTAAAAGCTGTTGGCACGGGGAATTTGAGTAAAGAGAGCTAGCTATAAGGTATTGATTCAAACAACTGAGCATTCTAAACTTAGACCTTCCTCACTGCATTAACTGCTTCTTCCTCTGACCCAGTCCTACTTGGGGATACTCCATGTGCCGTGCAGCTGCATACCTCTCACCATTTAATCCTATGGGTGGAGAGGTTTAGCTCACTTGCCCTGCTCTTTGGATTGGAGAATATTGCAGGTTTTGTGAGAGTTGAGTGTAATTTTGCCTGAAAACCAGGACTATAATTTCTATTTTTCTCCTTCCCATCCAGTCCATGGTGCTGCTCCTTCACAGCCAAAGACAGTACATCTTTGAGTTTGATAAGAACGACCGGTTGTCGTCGGTGACCATGCCCAACGTTGCCCGTCAGACTTTAGAGACCATTCGTTCCATTGGTTACTACAGAAACATCTACCGGCCACCAGAAGGCAATGCCTCAGTAATTCAGGATTTCACAGAGGATGAGCAGCTCCTCAACACTCTGTACTTGGGCACAGGGAGACGTGTCATCTACAAGTATGGAAAGCTGTCCAAGTTAGCTGAGATGCTCTACGACACCACAAAGATCAGTTTCACTTATGACGAAACTGCTGGCATGCTGAAGACCATAAACTTGCAGAATGAAGGGTTCACGTGCACCATCAGATACAGACAGATAGGACCCCTCATTGATCGCCAGATTTTCCGCTTCACTGAAGAAGGCATGGTGAATGCACGCTTTGACTATAATTATGACAACAGCTTTCGGGTGACTAGCATGCAAGCAGTCATCAATGAGACACCTTTACCCATTGATCTCTACAGGTACGATGATGTGTCAGGCAAAACTGAGCAATTTGGTAAATTTGGAGTCATTTACTACGATATCAACCAGATTATCACCACTGCTGTCATGACTCACACTAAACATTTTGATGCCTATGGCAGGATGAAGGAGGTCCAGTATGAGATATTCCGCTCTCTCATGTACTGGATGACTGTGCAGTACGACAACATGGGGAGAGTAGTTAAGAAAGAGCTGAAGGTTGGCCCTTATGCAAACACAACTAGGTACTCATACGAATATGATGCTGACGGCCAGTTGCAGACAGTGTCTATCAATGACAAACCCCTCTGGCGTTACAGCTATGACCTAAATGGGAACCTCCATTTGCTGAGTCCGGGGAATAGTGCCCGCCTTACACCGCTCAGATACGACCTCAGGGACAGGATTACTAGACTGGGGGATGTGCAGTACAAAATGGATGAAGATGGCTTCCTGAAGCAAAGGGGCAATGATATTTTTGAGTACAATTCAGCTGGCCTGCTCATCAAAGCTTACAATAAAGCTAGTGGGTGGAGCGTGAAATACCGCTATGATGGCCTAGGAAGGAGAGTCTCTAGCAAAACCAGCCATGGCCATCACTTGCAGTTCTTCTACGCAGACCTGACCAACCCAACCAAGGTCACCCATTTATACAACCACTCGAGCTCCGAGATCACCTCCCTCTACTATGACCTCCAAGGCCACCTCTTTGCAATGGAGCTCAGCAGCGGTGATGAATTCTACATAGCCTGCGATAACATTGGCACTCCTTTGGCTGTCTTCAGTGGAACTGGCTTAATGATTAAGCAGATACTGTACACAGCATATGGGGAGATCTATATGGACACCAATCCCAACTTCCAGATCATCATTGGCTACCATGGAGGACTGTATGACCCCCTCACAAAGCTTATCCATATGGGACGGAGAGACTATGATGTGCTAGCGGGTCGGTGGACGAGTCCAGACCATGATATGTGGAAGCACCTGAGTAGCAATAACATAATGCCTTTCAACCTGTATATGTTCAAAAACAACAATCCCATTAGCAACTCTCAGGATATCAAATGTTACATGACAGGTAAGACATTTAAATTAATTAACGGATTCACAAGCTTGCCATCAGTGAATAGGTTTCCTCTCTCTCGGTATCCTGGTCACCATGAGGTTTTCCAGGGTTTAATATAATGGACACAACCTTTTCTTTGCCAATTGACCCCTCTGTCCAGGGCATGTTTAATTCATTAGCATAGATGGAAATTATAATTCCCAAACCTGTTTCCTTTTCTCTGCCTTGGTGTTTGTTCTCTTTATTTTTCTTCGTTTGTCATTCCCGCAGATATCCCAAATATAGCTACCAATTAACATCCTCATAACCTTTCTCTTCATAGAGGGGCAGCTGTTTACCCAGTTTTGCCTAGAGATTTATTTGCAACTCAACAAATGGCATGCAAATTTGTTTTAGCAGAATAGCAACAGCAACTTAAACCTTTTATTACAGTCAGCCGTTTCAGAGCACAGGCCAAAGCCCAACTAGAACTTAATCTGGCTACTGCCATAAAAGACAATAAAAAATGTTTCTATAAATACATTAGCAACAAAAAGAGGGCTAAGAAGAATCTCTATCCTTTCTCGGATTCAGGGGGAAACATAGTGACAAAGGATGAGGAAAAGGCTGAGGTAATTTATGCCTTCTTTGCCTTGGTCTTTAAAAGTAAGACCAGTTCTTCTCTGGGTACCCAGCCCCCGGAGCTGGAAGACAGTGACAGGGAGTGGAATGAAGCCCCATAATCCAAGGGGAAATGGTTAGTGACCTGCTACAGCACTTAGACACACACAAGACTATGGGGCCAGAGGGGATCCACCCAAGGATATTGAGGGAGCTGGCAGAAGTGCTCACCAAGCCACTCTCAACCATTTATCAGCAGCTAACCAGGGAGGTCCCAGTTGACTGCAGGTTAGCAAATGTGATACCCATCTACAAGAAGGTCTGGAAGAAGGATGTGGGGAGCTACAGGCCTGTCAGTCTGACCCCGATGCCAGGGGAGGTTATGGAGCAGATCATCTTGAGTGCCATCACACAGCACATACAGGACAACAAGGTGATCAGGCCCAGCCATCACAGGCTTATGAAAGGAGGGTCCTGCTTGACAAACCTGATCTCCTTCTATGACAAGGTGACCCATTTAGTGGATGAGGGCAAGGCTGTAAATGTTGTCTACCTAGACATTAGTAAAGTCTTTGCACCATTTCCCACAGCATTCTGCAGAAACTGGCTGCTCACGGCTTGGACAGGTGTACTCTTTCGCTGAGTTAAAAACTGGCTGGATGGCCAGGCCCAAAGAGTTGTGGTAAATGGAGTTAAATCCAGCTGGTGGCTGGTCACACATGATGTTCCCCAGAGCTCAATATTGGGGCCAGTTCTGTTCAATATCTTCATCAATGATCTGGGCAAGGGGACCGAGTGCTCCCTCAGTAAGTTTGCTGACAACACCATGTGAGGTGGGAGTGTTGATCTCCTTGAGGGCAGAAAGGGTCTACAGAGGGATCTGGACAGGCTGGATCAATGAGCTGAGACAAATTTTATGAGGTACAACAAATCTCAGTGCCAGGTCCTGCACTTGGATCATAACAACCCCATGCCATGCTATGGGCTTGGGGAAAAGCAACTGGAAAGCTGCCTGATGGAAAAGGACCTGGGGGTGTTGGTCAGCAGTCACCTGAACAGGAGCCAGCAGTGTGCCCAGGGGGCCAAGAAGGCCAATGGCATCCTGGCTTGTGCCAGCACTGGCGTGGCCAGCAGGGACAGGGAAGGGATCTGAGCCCTGGGCTCAGCACTGGTGAGGCCGCACCTCGATTCCTGGGTTCAATTTTGGGCCCCTCACTACAAAAAGGACATTGAAGTGCTGGAGTGTGTCCAAAGAAAGGCAACAAGGCTGGTGAAAGGTCTGGAGCTCAAGTCTTACAAGAAGCTACAACTGAGGTTGTTTAGTCTGGAGAAAAGGAGGCTGAGAGGAGACCTTATCACTCTCTACAGCTACCTGAAAGGAGGTTGGAGTGAGGTGGAGGTTGGTCTCTTCTCCCAAGTAGCAAGCGATAGGACAAGAGGAAATGGTCTCAAGTTGTGCCAGGGGAGGTTTAGATTGGATATCAGGAAAAATTCCTTCCCCAACAGGGTGTTCAAGCACTGGATCAGGCTGCCCAGGGAAGGGGTTGAGTCCCCATCCCTGGAGGTATTTAGATGTGGTGCTTAGGGACATGGGTTAGTGGTGAACGTGGCAGTCTTAGGTTAAAGGTTGGGCTTGATGATCTTAAAGGTCTCTTCCCACCTGAATGATTCTATGATTCTACACTAATCATGTAGTTAAAAGTTAATCTGCCCCACAGAATTAACAATTCCTACTAAGAGTCAATAAAAGCAGGTGCATTAGACTTGAAGGCCAGATTTTAGGACATACCTACCTCACAGCTTGACATAACCTCTGAACTACTTCCCCCAGACTTTGTAAAACGGCAGTAATGTGAGCTCTATGTTTTTTTTATACAGAAAATCATTCTGCAGGTTAAATGTCCTTCCCATGTTCATACTTTATTCAACGCTGCTAGTAATGTTCAAGAGGACTGTTTCGGTAGGACTCTTTTCTATATACGTCCCATTGGAAAAGCAGGTGACACAATCAGAAATCTCCTTCTTAAGGAGATAGAATTAATTATTAAATGTTCCTGCTGCGTCTATCACAACTTTCCCATATGAGCAATATTTGGGATGAGATTGGTTTAATAGCAAAAAACTGTTACAAAATAAAAATCCTGGGTTGTTCTATTCCACTTGTTTTTCTCGCCATTAGGATTCATGCTTTCTGGTTCTTCTGCAATAATCATAAGTATTAGATTGTTGGGTTTTTTTTTTTTTTAATGAAAAGCTGTTTTCTCCAGAGCTGAGAAGATGATGCCATGAGAGAAGTAAAATATGCCAAAAGATGCAGACTAAGATCCTGTGTGTTGGCCTCTCTCTGATAATTAAGGCTGGCAGGGAATACTTTGAGATAACTTTTCCCATCAGAAAATGCTCATTTGTCAAAACTGAATTTGTTTATGGGAGAGGGTAGAGCTTGAGAGATTTCTCAGCAGAAATGTTGTAAACAGCTCTCAAAATTGTTGAAATGACAAATTCAAAACTAGCCTAAAATGAAAAACTCCTTTTTGGTTTTCAGCCTTTTCAAGTTAAGTGTAAACTAATGATTGAAAACAGGAAAAGAAAATTAAGAAGTAAAAACCAGAATGGAAGATCATAATTTGAAAATGTTGTCTTGAACTGCTCTGGTTTTTGAACAGTTGCTTTGTGATTTATGAACAGATTTTTATTTTCCTGCTCAAGTTAAGACAGGACAAAATTTCCAATCCTGTCTTGGAACAGGCAAACCAGTTTCCCCCCCAGCTCTGACGATAACATCAAGATGTCCAAATCTGATACTTTAATGTTTTATATGCACCAAATAGCTTTTTCCACTGTCTTAAAAGTTCTATTTTCAGTCCTTCAAGAAGGACCAAATACATTTTTTAAGTTTCTCCCCTCCCAGTGCATGGAAGAAACAGGTCATGTAATGGGATGAGTGCTGTGATGCAAGGCTGCCGCTCTGGCATTTCTGTCTGCTGAAGCTTTCAGACATATCATGGACAGGTCCCATGATGAGTGTGTCCTTGTCATCACAAACGAATCTGCCCAGATTTGGGCACAGGGAACCACTTTCTCTCCCTTCATCCCCACCCTGGGACCACCTGTCCTGAGGGGAGCTCAGGCCACGGGCAAACACCACACGCTTTGGCTTCCCAGCGATGAGGTTTCAGAGCTCGTGGGTACAAATTGGAGGCATGTGGAGGGGAGAGCAGGGGAAACAGGTATTTACGTTTTGAGAGGCCCATTGTTAAACATGAATATTTTAGAGATTGTACACTTCATGGCGCAGTGCTTTGCTGCCAGCTTCAGCAATCCTGATGGATTGAACTGACATTTCCATTACATGTGTCTGCATTAAGCACTCTTTTTCTTTGCCCTCAAATGAATTTACTGTGAAATGTGTTGGCAGGGTTACTGTAGCTGAAAAAAACTCTGTGATGTGAAATGTACTTTTCTGTCAAAAAAGTTGTCACTGCCGCTTGGCAAATTAATATTTTCCCCTCTGTTTTCTCAGCTCCACACCTTCCTCCTATGGTTTTTTTGGGTGTTTTTTGTTTTCTTTTCTTTTCTTTTTTTTTTTTTTTTTTTTTTTTTTTTTTTTTTTTTTTTTTTTTTTTTTTTTTTTTTGTTCTGGGTATTCCAACACCTCTTCCCAAAATCTTCCCAAAAAGAACAAACTCCTGTTTGCAAATGTTTTGAAAGTCAGTTTTCTGAGAAGTAGCAAAAAAAAGCCTGTCTTGAATCTTTCCAGACATGTTACATATTTTTCTGCTGTTCAGCATCCCTGCTCTGTATCCTTTTCAACATTTGTGAAGTGCTGGAAAATGGTTCCTGCACCGATGCTGACCTTCACTGTTTTACTTTGTTCTCTTGACCACCTGGCCCACAATATGTACATCAAAGGTCTTCATTTCACATGAGAAGGATTTGGAAGCAGGCTGGCTTAGCGCTAAGCAAAAAAAAAAAAATCAAATGAGCCTTTTAATTTCTCTCCCTCCCTCCAATCTCTCTGTTTCAAAGACACTCCAAAAACAATCTGTACATTGAGTGAACAGAAGTGTTTTTATTACAGAAATCCTCCCCCTTCCACATGGATTGTCGAAAGGGCTTTTTGGACATCTGCCCAATCTCAACATTTTGGCCTGTAAGAAAACAAGCAACAGATAGTGTGTTTGTTTGGCTCCTGGTTCTCCAGTCATCTGGAAGTGCCTTATTTGCCGCTTGCATCCATAATTTCTTTTCCGACCAGCTCTTCAAAACACTCATTTAGGCTCATGGGGAATAGAGAAAAAAATATTCAAAGATGCATATTTGATTATTTAAATTGATCCCTTTTTCAGATTGTTTCAACAACATTTATTGAGTTTAGCAAAATGAAAATCAAGCCCCTTACACATCCAGCTTGGAAGCAGAGCAATCACCAACACAATCCCAGTCATATCCAAAACACTTAAGACCTCTGGGAGCTGATATTAGTTAAACTTTACCTTCATACCTTTCTTTTTCTTGTAATTGCTATTTGCATGCCAAATGCACACGATATTGCTCGGGGACTGTAGCAGGTGTGTCCTTCTCTAGAGTTCAGTAAACGCAAACAAGGTGAGATCATCAAATGCTCTGAAGTTAAGGGGGGAAGCGATGCTGATCCCAAGCAGATCTAGAAGTTAGACAGCCTCATCATTATTTCCTCCAGCAGATTAACATTCAGCTGCTATTCCTAATAGCTGTGCAATCAAAAATCAGGGAAGACTTTGGAGTCTGTACTGTCAAGTGAATACATGAATGATGTTTGGACTAGATGACCTTTAAAGGTCCCTTCCAACCCAAACCATTCTATGATTCTGTGATGTCCCAAATGCCTGGGTTTTCCATCATGTCCACTTTACTGCCAGTGGTCCTCCTTTTGCATAGGACAATAGTTTATCATTTGTAGCCAGCAGTTTTCTCATGATTCGTGGACTTCTAAGAGGTTTGTGAAAAGTACCCAGGCAGCGTTGTCTTGTATCTGTATGTTTATTTTCACTATAATGTGCCTTGCAGGTAGTGTGGAGGCCGATTTTAAAGCTCACTATAAAAGATGACATGTGACTTTACACTGGTTTAATATTCAAACTACACCTTCTTATGAAAAATGCCCAGAAACTTGGGACTGAGGTCGAAATGCCATGGAAAAAGCCAAAGATATGTCTAGAGCCTCTTCCATGAGCACCTGCTAAATGACCATGCTGTTCATCCTGGGATGTCCTGGTATTCTGGCTCACATAACTCTAAATTTAGTCTTCAGCCTGCAGGCCCTTTGAGAATCCTCAGAAAGAGAAGTATTGTGGCTGAGATGTTCAGAGCTGACTGTAGGACTGGACAACCCTTCTGATCCAGCTGGAGCAGCTCAGCCTCAGCCATTAGTGTGTTGTTGCTCCTGTGCTTCTCCTGTATATCTTAAGGCAGTGCCTGGTTCCTGCTGATGAAGGGCAGGCATGGAGTTGGCTTTAATTTGGACCGTTTGGTCATTGCCAACGCTTTTGTTTCAGAGCTGGAAAAGTGCAGAATTGGGCTGTGGTTAGAGGTGCAAAGCCCAGCTGTGGCACACGGTTGTTTCAAAGACCATCAAGATTTGTGCTTTTCACATAAAATAGACATATCATTTTGGCCAGACTGCTGCATTGCCAGGCACCACAGAGTCCTCCTGTGTGCCTTCTCCTGGGAAATCCTGCTTGAGTGATCAGATAATCTGACTGACGATTCTCTTCCCTTCCAGATGTCAACAGTTGGCTTCTCACCTTCGGGTTCCAGCTACACAACGTCATCCCCGGCTACCCCAAGCCAGACATGGATGCAATGGAGCCGTCCTATGAGCTAATCCACACACAGATGAAAACCCAAGAATGGGACAATAGCAAGGTGATCCATACAACTCCATACTGTATCTCACACCCTGATCAGCAAACTATCCAGTTTATTAAAAAAAAACTCTGTCAGCATGTTCTCCCAGATACTAGTGGGGGAGTGAGGGCAAGTCAGTCCCCATTACAGTAATGAAATCTGACTGAATAATCACATCTTAAGTTCCTTACTGCCACAGTGCTCTTTCCTGGGATATTTTCTGGTGGTTGCTCAATGAAATGGTGTGTTACTGTTTCTTTCTCCCACAGGATGCCATGTTATCCCCTATTGCAGGCTAAGTTCAAGGTCTTTGCATCAAGGATTCTTGGAAGTGAAAAAAAGCAAATCTTGATACAGAACCAGTTTCTACAGAGTTTTTTCTAGAAAGTTATCCAGTCTAGTTTAAAAAGTCTTAAACAAGTCCCAAAACTTCCCTAGGAAACTGTTCTGCATTGCAGTGGGTCTCACGAGAAAGAAGTTTTAGACGATAGTTAACTTTTGTTCTACCTGACTGGGTTCAATCCCAAGTCACCGTGTCCTTTTAAATACAGGCCTACATCACAAGCCATTTTGGTAGATGCTGGCACAAAATTCAATGATGAAATTGGCAAGAAAAAAGCTTTTACAGCCCAATCATTTCCCCCTCTCATCCTGTGGGGAATTTTTCAGCTGAAAGATGGAGGCAGCACTGTTAAAGGTTAGCACAATAGGTCAGGATCCGAGAGCCCTGGGTTACTCCCAGCCCTACTGCTTCTTGGTTGTATGACCTTGGAAAAGTCATTTACCTCTCAGGATACTCTTTCATCTCCTAGCCTGATTTTATTCTGGAGTTGCTTTCATCTGTTTAGTCTGAATCCTCTTTATTCTGAATTCCTGCTTGCTATTGCTGCGTAGTCAAACATGGCAAGAGCAGTGAGGCACCAATGTGCTTGGGGAGATTAGGATATGCTCTTAACATTTCTGCTAATAAAATGATAACAGGAGGAAGTGGAATTGATTCCAGCTGCCCTCCTAGCCTCTTTATCTATGAGTTCACTGAAATCTCTCTGTCCTGCAGCAGATTCTTGAGGTCCTGTACACATATTAACCCAGGAGGTAAAATACAGTGTCACGTTTCCCGAACCACAAAAGGTATCGCTCAGAAGTATGAACAAGATACTGTGCATTAATAAAATAGTCATGTGTCAGCCCATCCTTCGTACTCAGCTTCGTAGCTATGGCGAAGACAAGCTAAAATGTACCAACTTCAACTTCAATAAGAGATTTATATTAAGATGTATCACTTTATAGTAGAGGGGGACCAAAAGCGTTATGTTTTTCTCTACCATGGCTGAGTTGATGCTTGAAAACCATTATGCCATAGTAACTCAGTTGTGTTTTTGAGCTCAGAGACTCCTTTTTTTGTTACTCACTTCTTGGATTAAACAATAAAATGCTAATAGAGATGATTTCTGTAATGAGAAATAGCCCCAGGATTTTTCCTCCTCTCTGATGTGACACAGTCTCCCCAGGCAAAGCTGTAGAGCAGAAGGCAAACAGGGAAGGCTTATTCAGAGGCTGCACAAAAGATTGTCTCTGAAGTGTTATGTGCAGTAGATAACTCTCACAGAACTGCAGTAGAAAGTATTATTATTGGTGGTATTATTATTATATCATTATTTTATCATTAGTTCATTATTATTATTATTATTAGACTTATTGAATAGCCAACTAACTTGAGTGACGGCTTGAGATGAAGACTGACATTTGCTCATACAGGCATCTGAGCTGGAAATAAAACCAAGGAGCTCTCCCTTCCATCCACCCATTTTAGGTGAATGTGCCTGAATGAGCAATAAGAATAAAAGAAAATCTCCATGTCCTCTTCAGGTTTTTAAAGCAAGAAGCTGCCGTGAGGACTGTGCAGGGACCTGCTTGGTAAAAGAGGGCTTTATGCAGCCATCGTGCTGCCAGATGAGTCACTTTACACTCAAGTGTTGAAAGTGGAATTTAACCACTGCAGGCTGTTTCATATTCTTCCCCTGTGTTATGACAGCAACAAAACATGAGCATTTTTATTTTAGTCTACAGTTGCAGGATCATGCTGTGATAGCGAGTGGCTCTCAAATGCTACAGAGCAGGATTCCCTTCTTTTTTGTCACACCCAGCATATTGTAGGCATATATTTTCATAAAATAGATTCATTCACATATGATACCTGAACACAGGATCTGTTTTCTCCTAAGCCTATCCCATGCATCCAACACTGTAGTTCTGTTTACTCCCAACCCTCCCAGCCACACATACACGCTCCCAGACAGAATCCAGCCCTCCTTCCTCCTGGTTGTCTCTGTATTTATTGATGAAGCATGTGGAAGAAAGTATAAACTTTTGAAAATTTCACCTAGCAAATGACAAAATTAAACAAAGTTAAATGGAAGCACAGGAAATATTTTCAAATAATAAGACTGATCAAACTGTGAAATGCTCTCCCAGAGCATGTGGAGTAAGCTCCAGGACTTTTGTTATTTAAAAGTAGCCTGGACGATGCACTGGGTGATGCCCATCCTGTTTGCAGTCCAGGGACATTCCCTGAGTGATGTACCACAGATGTCTCATCTCCCTGTCTCCCGATCCCTGGTTTCTCTGGGTCACGTACCTCCTTTTGAGAGACCAAAGTAATTTTGAGGTAGTCCACTGGCTTTGATGATCAAAGCTGTTGCCCAGCAGATTGAGTCAGTTCTTTTATAAGAGAAGAATGAATAACAGGAACACAAGAGCAAAGCAACTAACTCCACATAAATGGTTGCTTCGTGCCTCTTTGGAGTGCATAACCGGAGGGCCCTAGCATCTCCTTCCAAAACATTGTTGGTACTTGCCTTACAGGGCTGGAAGATGGGAGAGATAACTCTGACGTTGAGCATCCACCAGCTCAGAAACAGCCAGCATGTCATAAACCTCGCACTAACCCCCTGCAGCTCTGGAGTGACATTTAAAATCCAATACTCCATTGTGCAGCACTTCCCCGCCAGAGAGAAGCTGTTAGCCGGGAATTCTCTTGCTGGTTGTAACCGCTGCCCGGAACGCTATGCAGGGCAACAGCGATTCTCGTCCTCCGTGCTTGCTTTTTCTCAGAATGGGGCTTGGTGAGCGTTTTCGGCCGAAAACG
>NW_020799091.1:3199037-3207266 GCF_003259725.1 Athene cunicularia | reverse complement strand
ATTGCAGTTAGCTCAGCAAAGGAGTGTTGTGCTTAAAAAATCAAATGTCAAAGCTTCATAGCATTAAGACATGCCCTCAGTGTGACTGGGAAGAAACTTCCTATGCTTTTTTTGACTGCTCTTTGGTGGTCTGGCACCAAAATTACTATGTGCACCTTAGTGTAGGTAGAATAGGAGTAATGAACCATAAGGAACATAAATCAGCTGATGTGGAGGAGTGCAGCTCTACTGAAGTCAAAGGAGTAAAGGCCATTTGCCCCAAATGCACCATCTCTGAGCAACAAGAGGATTCTTACCTTCTCCAAGTAAGTGTAGCTCCATGACTTGCCATCAGCAAAGATCCTGGATGTAATTCTGCCAGACTGATCATACTCCATCCTTTCTGACATTGTGCCCCTCTGAATCCCTGCAATGTGTCCTCCTGGGGAATAGGTGACATTGACCCCGTTCAGTCTGCTGCTGGGTGACCAGAGACTGGGCCTCCCTGCAACCATGAGGCTGTCACTAAATTGTTTGTTGAACAAGTTCAGTGTTATTGGCCACCAGGGTACTCTGGGTGACCTCTGGCATATTGTGGAGCTGCTGCACCTGAATCCAATTTCTTTTTTTTCTTTTCTTTTTTTTTTTTTTTTTTTCCTTTTCCCTTTTGTCTTGTTGAACTGTCAGGTAATTTCTGGAGCCAGAACAACTCTATTTACAGGGAGGGGTGTTTGGGAGTCGGCGCTTATGTTGTTAACTCCATCATATTACTAACTACCCTTCTCTCCAACCCATGAGCACTGTGCCTCCAGGAAAGGTCCTGTTTTCTGCAGTGCCCATTACAGGCTGTGTTGGGGGAGCAACTTTTGGCATCCCTTATGAAGCAGCATTTGGGAGGCAAGGGCTGCTGTGGGATGCTCAGCCAGAGAGTGAGCTGTAGGGCTGTGCTTTCTGGCACAGCTTCTCCCAAGGACAATCTGTTTGAGGGACTGGCTCTGCCAGTGTTCATCATTCAGGGAGGGCATCCTCACATGGCGGGCGCTTTGTCCTGGGCTTGGGCCATCATGCTCACTGCACGTCTGTCCATCAGCTCTTAGTTATGTTTCGCAAAAGTAGTGGCCGGTTTTCACTGGATCTGATGTGGGGAAAGGAGTTGGGGACTCAAAGTTATTAATCTCTTGAAGCTTTATGAAAATAGATGAGCAAGAGAAGGAGGAAAATCCTCTTATTTCCCCACAGATGGAAATCTGCTTGATGAGCTCAACTTTGTTATCCCTCTGCAGCTGTGTACACTGGCAGGGTGGAGAGGAGACCTGTCCTCTAAGGCCAAGAGTTAGCACTTGAGTTTTGCTAGCCAATCGCCATCTATAGCACTGGGCTTGCTAGCCAATTGCTCACCTCCATTGTCCCACGTGCATTTGGGGTTGGCGGGCTGCTAAGCAGACACATTGCCTCTCAGCCAAGCAGCGTGCAGTGCAGCCGTGCTGATGGGAAGGTGCCCAATAGGCTGTTGTGGTTGATGGGCTCCTCCTGCACCTCCATCAGCTGGGAGTGGGTGGGGGACTCCCAAATGGAGACTTGTCTTCAGGTGATGGCCAGGTGAAATGAAGGGAAGAGGCTGATTTCTGAAGCATGGTTTTGTTAACAGAGAGCTAGGGGGTAAATTTAAAGGAGTTAATGATGAAGAATATTTCAGAGAAGTCCTAACTTCCAAGCCTTTTAGAAGAGTGACTTTCTGCGTTGTAAGCCATATGGTGGTAAGAGAAACACCTATCTGTGTATAATGGCACAAGGATATAGAGAAACTTGGAAACATGTTCACATATTTCACATCTTGGATCCTTGATGGGAAATTAAAGCTTTCAGTCTCACACTGGAAGGCGGTATTTAAAAACAACAGATGATAGTATCTGGCTATGATATTTTGAATCCTCAAGAGGTGCTGGTAAAATGCAAGAGGCTATTCTGAGATCTCTGTAATGTGCTGTTCTCTTGAGCTCTGTGCAGCAACGAACAAATGATGAAGGTCGTTCTTTTCTCTCCAATGAGTTGTTACTAGATAAAGTGAAATGTCACCTAAGGACATCTGATTAAAAAAGACTTTGAGCAAAAACAAACCCAGCATATTTGTCACTCACATCTAGCAACAAATATTGAAATAAAAGAACTATGAATTCCCTTCTTTATTCCGTGAAACTGGTTTTATAGATACTTTGGTTTACAGTTGCTAAAAGCAGCAGCGTTTTTTAGAGGATACCACATGCCACTGCAGCCTTGGATGGAAATTTTCTGTTTCTCGTCCTTGCCAGTTCATTAAAATGAGTTCTAAGATGAAACAGAAATGGTAATTTCAAAGTCAGGGATACACTGCCTCTTTGAACTACATATAATCTGTTTGCCTCCACCTCCTTTATATTCACAGCACAGCATACAAGCTAGTTGTACTCTGGTTTGCATGAATTTGTTGGGTGTTTTTTTTTCTGTTGGATGTGTTTGCTTTTCCTTTAAAAAAAAGTGCTGTTCCCAAATACACTCTTCTCTCAAAGAAATGCACTCAGAAAGTCATTTCAAAGTCATCCTGAGCTCCTTCTCAAAATAACAAAGATGTATTTACTTATTGTAATAGCTAAGTGATGGTGATGTTCATCATTACAGCTTTGCACGTGTCTGATCTCATACTTTGCTACGTGACAAAAGATGGGGAGACCCCAGAAGGCCTGTAACTAGTTCCCAGTGGAAAATCCTTTGGATGTGATTTTGTTCTTAATTAAGACACAGAAATTTAGGTCTCTGCCTGTGAACTTGGTATCCAAGCTTTCACTATAGACAGTAGATGTCTACAACTCAGCTGCTGGTGCCATTTGAGATACCCTAGAGTCTTGTGGACTTGCCCAGGTCTACAGCATGGTTTACCTGCACCCTTCTAGAGCAACAACTGGGGGCCCACCCGGGGTCCCCACGGCATCAAAACTGATGTTCAACACCACCCATGTGGGTGACCTGTCAGCAGGGCCCAAAAGACAGTTCACATGATCAGCTGCTAGGAGCTAGGGTTGAATTCAAGACTAAGACATGCAGGTGTAGGTGCCTCCATGGGTGCACACACTGTAGTCTGCCAACACCTGCCTCATACAGGCAGTGGAGCTCACTTAAAGGGCTGTCCACCTGCTAGGCATTAAGTTTAGACCAAGCTGAACGCACTGTAGGCTCCATTGGCTGTGCAAAGTGGGAGTTTGATTCAGTTGCCCATACAGGGACCAGGTAAGCAAAGTGGCCTCCAGGTGCTACTCCAGAAGGGCAGGTTATCTCCGAGAGCTTCTTCTGTTTCTTACTGCCCTGTGCAGATGCTGAGGGCATTCTGGGGCATCTCAAATCACACTAGACATCCCTGTATGGGCAGTCCTGCAGTCAACACTGACCATGATGTGCATGAGAAACAGGTGCCTACAGGGCTGGGACAGCCACAGATTGACAGGAATCTGTTGAGTTTCTTTGCCAGTGAAGGTGGTTCAAGCCCCCAGCTTCACAAACCTCCCACCCACGGCCTCTAAGTGGGCACACGATTGGAGATCAAGAGATTCCTAATTCTGTGGCTTTGGTCAGCCATTTAATCTGTTTTAGCCACCAGGAACAGTCCCAGTGACGGTCCTACAGTTGCACATGCAACATGAGAAATGCTTTCACAGTAGAGAGGAGGAGATGTTCTGGATGGACACCAAAAGGACACCACAAGGCAGTTGGACTGGTATCTTATGTGGGTCTCCTTAGGTGGGAAATGAGAGTGCCGCTGCTGTTAGATCATGTGTAATCCCTTAAACCCCCAAGTCCTGCCAGTAACAGGGTGGGTGCTGCTTATTTTCTTTCTAAGTGGCATCTAAATGAGCAGTAGAGCTGGGGAAATTGTATGACTTCCTAGAATATCACGAAGGCAGTATGCAACAGGATTAGGGAAAGATCCAGTATCCTATTATTGGGTCATAAACTGTAAAAACAATCAATCAAACAAACAAACAAACAAAAACCCTCAAGATACCAAACTTTATAATGAAAATCTGAAAATCAAAGCTATGGAGAATTTGACTGTAAAATGGAAAATTGAAAATTACCTCATGCCAGAAGGTCCCAGGTAATGGGTTATGGAGCTTGGGGAAGGTATATCATGGCACAGCTGTTGGCTGTGCCAACCAGGCTACCATCCATTCTGAATTAATGGCAATTCCAAGGACACCATCCACCCTTAAACTTTGCTGTACAACTGTTGACCTCACAAGACTCCCTCGTCTCATTTTACAGTATGTCTCTACAATCAAGTAAAAGATGTCTAAGACCAATCCCTGGCCCTGAGGCTAGAGAGAAGTGACCTAGAGAGTTAGGAAACATGTCCTGGAGAAAGCAGTTGGAGGGGTCCAAAACCAAACCAGGAGTTAAAATTATCCAGTGTCATGCAGTGCAATGCAATGTCTCACTCTCTATAGCAGTATTTACATTTAAAATTTTATAAAATTGTATTATTTGTAAAATATTTTATATTTAGCAGTATGAACGTATGGTTATGAACCATATGTTCCGCTTGTCCAAAGCACATTAGATTGTCATATCAGTGTCTTATCTTGCGGTGTCAGCAGGTTTTCAGAGCTTGTTGCAAACTCACTTTTCACATTTTCATTCGAAGGAGTGGTGTCTAGACCCCCTGGATTTTTGGGGCAACCTAAGTTGAAGGCACTCACAGGGGATCTATATGTAATAATTTGCTCAGAACTGAAAAGGCAATAGAGTTCCTGCAGCTCCTCAAGAATAAGGTGATGAAGACAAAATAGAAGGAGAATGGGGGAGATTTCTGACATAAATATTTCTCCCATGCCCAGTGCTGTCAGACCTCCCAGAGCTCCCTTCTCCAAGGTGATAATCAGTGGATGATGCAATTAATTCCAGGGACTGCTGTTAAAATGGTCACGTATATAGAGATCATAGAATCACAGACTGGTTTGTGTGGAAGGGACCTTAAAGCTCATCCAGTTCCAACCCCCCTGCCATGGGCAGGGCCACCTTCCACCAGCCCAGGTTGCCCAAAGCCCCATCCAACCTGGCCTTGAACCCTTCCAGGGAGGGGGCAACCACAGCTTCTCTGGGCAGCCTGTGCCAGGGCCTCACCCCCCTCACAGGGAAGGATTTCTGCCTTAGATCTCATCTAGATCTGCCCTCTGTCAGTTCAAAGCCATTACCCCTTGTCCTACCACTACATTGTAAAAACTCTCTCTCCAGCTTTCCTGTAGGCCCCCTTTAGGTGATATATAGATGATATAGATGGCGATATGTAATTGGCCACAGGACAGAGCAATGTAACACAGACGACCTGATTTACATCCTTGAGTGAAGAAGCTCGGATCAAATGATGATTCGGCATGAGTAATGAGAGATGCCTTTTCCCATCACTTGTGAAAGTTACTGAGGCGAGTTGGAAGAGCAATTTGGCAATTGGGTAGTGGGACCCCCTAGAGTCAGTCTGTACAAGATGCACCTGAGAAGACGACCTGCCCATTTAAACCTCTTCAGAGAGGAAATAGCTAACCAATGCGTGCGGTGTACACTTATTTAGAACAGTCATTGTTTCATGGATCCTAGAAACCTAATTGCTCCATGTCCATCATCGGTGACATCTACATTAATTACATCCATTTTTTGCATAATTAGAGCACTTGTGCAGTTGGCAGGGGAGCTAGACTGGGCTTCCTGGCAGTCTGTTAATTATATCGCTCTCGAGGCTGTGTGCGAGATCCCCCACAGGCAGTATGGGGAGAACCAGAACGAGCTCCTCGTTCATAGATTACTGGTCCCTGCTCCAACCATGCTGTTAATCAAAAAGGTAAAAGGAGGAGCTACACCAGCCTGCTTGGCACTTTGAATAAAAGTATTGGGTATTTTGATGTTTTACCACCCAAAACATGCTCTTGAACTTGCGTATCTCTTCCCTGACAGTTTTCTCCTTAACAGATCAAAACTGCTCATAACCTCTGAGTAAGCCGCAATGCTAAATCCTTTATTTTATTTCTTCAATGCTTTGAGACCCTTCCCTGGAAATGGCCACCATGGAAATGAGAGTTTATTTCCCTTCCCTCACCGTGTCACAAGCCTTGGTTGAGATGTCTACACCGAAATGCCTGCGTTATCTGAATTGTCTTCTGGCACCCAGGGAAGGATGTGAGCCTTTAGCTTCTGGAGGGCTTAAGGCAATATCCTTCATGGATGTTAAATTTCCTCAAAATAATTGGAGTGCAGCAAACTTTTCTTTGTAGCCTATTTTTAATCCCGGATGTCATTACATTATTGAACTGAGCCATTGGCAGTGCCAGGAGAGTTTTGTCATAGCATCCTCTTGCTTTTGTGAAATTTGAGCAAATAATTGTTTGTGAACAGGAGTCTGTAAGAAGCCTGCGCTGCTGTGAATTGATGAGAGCATTTCCAAAGACATTTTGTAGTAATGATGAGCTGCTGACTTGCTGTGTGCTTGTTCCATTATATGCTAACAGCAAAAGTGACTTTCTATTGTACCTGACTGCAAATGATCCAGGCTCTTGTCTCTCAGCAGTTTTGATTCAGTATAAGCCAAAACTTGAGCATCAGGTGTGGCTGGCCTTAGCTCAGGGAGTCTGGCACATTGTAGAGTGTTTGCAGGATGTAGGAGTAAGATTTAGGGTTTTCCTTGAGTTTTGAACAACCTTCTTTGTTTTTTTACAAATATTTCCATGCTTTTTTTTCACAGATAATACAGAAGCATTTTATAAAGTATCATGGCCACAAGATGAATGACTTCTTATGTGTAGATGAACACTGAAACATGAAATAATTGTGTGTCCAAACTAGATGCTCACACCACTGAGGCAAAAAAATCCTTTTCCACCTCCGCGTCCTTCAACCTGTGAAATTAAATACAGTTCAATTTATTGTACCAATGAGCATTAGGGGTAATTAACCTGATAATTTGTCTCTTCCATTAAAAATAATTTAAAATCTGAAAAAAAGATGATAAAGGAAAAAGAAATTGAGCTCCTCGTTAGATGTTTCCAGGATGTTCTATTGGTCTGCAGCATGCTACTAATGCCTTTGGGTCATCAGGCTTCTTTCTAATATGTCTTTCTCTTCTTTCTCTCCCCGCTCAGTCCATTTTGGGGGTCCAATGTGAAGTGCAGAAGCAACTGAAGGCTTTTGTCACTCTTGAACGCTTTGAACGGATCTACAGCTCCAGCATCGCCGGGTGCCGGCAGGTCAAGAAGAACAAGAACTTTGCCTCTGGAGGCTCCATCTTTGGCAAAGGCGTCAAGTTCGCCATGAAAGATGGGCGCGTGGCCACCGACATTATCAGCGTGGCCAACGAGGATGGGCGGAGGATCGCAGCCATCCTGAACAACGCCCATTACCTGGAGAACTTGCACTTCACCATCGACGGGGTGGACACGCACTATTTCATTAAGCAAGGGCCATCAGAGGGTGACCTGTCCATCTTGGGCCTCAGCGGTGGACGGAGGACCCTGGAGAACGGCGTCAACGTGACAGTGTCGCAGATCAACACAGTGCTAAGTGGAAGGACTAGACGTTACACAGACATCCAGCTCCAGTACGGTGCGCTGTGCCTAAACACGCGCTACGGGACCACCTTGGACGAGGAGAAGGCCCGTGTCCTGGAGCTGGCCCGACAGCGCGCTGTCACTCAAGCTTGGTCCCGGGAACAGCAGAGACTGCGGGATGGGGAGGAGGGTATTCGCTCGTGGACAGAAGGGGAGAAGCAACAAGTGCTAAACACGGGCCGGGTACAGGGCTACGATGGCTATTTTGTGATCTCAGTGGAGCAGTACCCCGAACTCTCAGACAGCGCCAACAACATCCACTTCATGAGACAGAGCGAAATGGGCAGAAGGTGACAGAGAGGGTCGATGCGGTGACTTCTTGCCAAAGACAGCTACTCTTTTGTGGCCACTTACCTGACTGTGTTGTACTCAATCCTTTTTCTAAACTGAACAAGGCGGGGGGGGAGGAAAATAGAAAGAGAAGGAATAATACGGTTGCACTGTAACTCATGCAACATACTTTTTTTTTTTTTCCTCTTTAATTTGGCCTTCACACGTTTTTTGCAATGAACAGAAGGTATATTTTGCCGTAGCGTGATCACAGTGAAATTTACTGTCTCTTGTCCTTTCATTTTTGGGTTTCCCCCCCCCCCCCCCCCCCCCCCCCTTTTTTTTTTTTTTTTTTTTC
>NW_020799091.1:3194038-3198987 GCF_003259725.1 Athene cunicularia | reverse complement strand
CCCCCCCATTGTGAGGAATTTGAAGTGGGGAGTCGTCAACGTACGTCCTTAGGTGTGAAGTGCGAAATGGGTGTCTGTGCTAACTTGTGTCATCCTAACCCTTTCTGATTTGGGGCAGGGACAGATAGCCTTCCACCCGAAACACGGGAAGCCCGCGGCATGCTGGAGAGTTCTTCCCGGGAAGAAAGGAGATGGAAGACGACGCTGATTCCGATACTCCGAAAGTGACCGTCCGAATCATGTGCCTCAAAAGAGACCTTACAAGTAGTTTTCACGTTTCACTTGGGACATAAAGTGTTTTTTTGGGGGCTCCTGCTGAGCAGAAGTAGATTATAGAGGCAAAGGAGCTGATTATATTAACTTGCAAGATGATTATCTTCCTTCCTGAACTGGAATAAAAAAAGAAAAAAAAACAGTCTTTTTTCATTATGAGAGTAGATACTTATTGGGGTTTTTTGTGTGTGCGCAAATCCTGGTTTTAGTTACAAAACCTAGCAAAAGCCAAGAAAGGGACTCCTGCTCTATTGAGAAAAGTTAAAATAAATCCTCTCTCTCATACGTAGAGCTGTTCTATAGGTGGATTTAATGCACCCATGTTGTACATTTGCTAATGGCATAACTTCATTAAATGTATAGTGTTTCAGTACATGAGGCTACGTGTTTAACAGTCCACTGTGCTGTATCTGATAAAACCAGTTAATTTTTAGGAAGCTGATTTAAATTTAAAAGTAGTTATAGTATCCCGGTGACATACCACTGAAAATTAGAGCAAGCCAAACCCTGCTTTTCCTGATTTTGGAGCTTGTATTTATTGGCTGGGAAATGCAGTTTTGAGTAGCATGCTGGCAAGTCGTTTATGACTATGGGAGATAAGTGTCTCCCGGGGACTTTGGCAGCGGGGATTTTAAAATGTTTAATAAGTAGCAACAGCTTGTGTGTTGTGGGACAAGGAGGAGAATATTGGAATCAACCCTCTCGCTGTTTCTTACATGAGCTCGAATTAAACGGAGAGCCCAGTTGACTGTTAGCGGTGAAGAAGGGAGAGGTTGAATGGAAGTGCCCACTACAGAGGAGACCAAGTGCTTTAATAAGAAACTGCTGACAAAGTTACTCGGCATGCTAATGTAATTTGTATTCACATAACCTCTGTGCTCTGGTATTTGCAAGAGTCCTTGAAATTCAAGGGAACAAGGAGATGAGCTTAGCCTCCTCTTCCCTGCCTGAAACAGTCCTGTGTTAGCAGGGGCCATTCCTGCGGGCAGAGGTGTTACCCCACCTCTCGCTGGAGCTCCGGCTGGAGATGGCCAACCCTGGTCCCAAATAGACGTCTCTAGCACACTGACACCTGCATGTATCCTGACTCCAAGAGCTCTCACCATGTCTCTCTGGGAACATCTCAGTCGTGATTTTTGTTGTTGCTGTTGTTTTGTTCCATCCACTTCATTTTTTGCTTCCTGGTTCTGCAGAGAGATAACGCGAGACGTGTAAATCCATGCCAAGGCTGTTGTTTCCTTATTCGGAGCCCTACAATGCACCTGTGTCCCCAGATCCAGCTCTTCTGCACTCGTGCCACCACCACTGACATCCTCCAACGCAGCCTGATACTTCTCTGCAGGCTCCAGCCCCCAAGATAAAGCAGGGACGTGTGTTGGGCACGCACTCCTCAAGCAGCGAAACGTTGGCAGCCCCAGTGCTGTCGTAGTTTCCCTATAGATGCCGGCTGCCAGCTCTGTCTGCCTTGCCTGTCAGTTCCCAGGTGCTTGCCAGGAGGAAGGTGATGGGATGGAAATTCCCCCAACAGACTGTTTCCCCTCCAGTTCCCTGTCCCTAATACCTCGGGCTGCCTGGCCATACCCACGGGTACGGTCCTGATTTTCTGGTGGTCCCTCCTGCTTGTAGCAACGCTGATGATGCTGGTACTGTGTCCCGGTGCTGTACCCTGAACCACCCTTTGCAGCATGCAACCTTTATTACTTTGGCAGGAGTGAATCGCAGGCAGCTGGGCTAGAAAGGGTATCCAGCTCCAGCAGAGCCGGCTGGGAGGAGATGCGTTGGCCAGGCCAGCTCTGGGCTTTGGCAAGGGTGCAGTTGCTTTGGGCAGCTGCCTGCCAGGGATGGTTAAAAGGCCGTGGCATTAGCGCCTGCCTTCCTGGCATCAAACTCTTGGCAAGCCTTGGTTGGCCCAAGGATGCACTGGTGGGGATTAGGGGCAGTGTTAGCCAAAGCAGCAGTTGCCACCTACTTGAAGGAGTCAGCACCCTCTTCCCAGGGCTACCCAACTCCCTGCTTTCCCTGCCCTGAGTCAAACCAGGGACAAATCCTTCCCAGAACCTCAATCTTGTGATGGCTTTGAGTGTTTCAAACAGCATGCGTGGAGCAAAAAAGACCTGCAGGAAGCTGGGTCGAAAGGCATAAACCCCTGCTGAAGACCTGCAGTGCAGAGAGCTCGATGTGCATCCCATTTACACTACTCCCCTCCGAGCGGCTCCGAAGAGACGTGATGCTTCTGTATCCATCCCCATCCATGTGTTAACAATGCTAAGAGGAGTAGCACAAGAGTAAATGGGCCACCTTCCCAGGCAGCCAAGGAGAGGGATTCAAGTGTGAAATATTCCTACTGGAACCCTGCCAGCCTGAGATGGCACCTCTACAGCCTTACACAGACTCTTCAGGTTATTACATGAGCTAATGACTTTGAGGAGCTCACCCATGTTTTCAAGAGTCTTACGGTCCCGCTGCACACATTCGGCATGCCTAGACCCGGGAGCCATCCCGCTCTGTGCCACGCGGGTTGTATTTTTCAGCATCCTCAAGCAGTGGTGGGATGCGACTGCACCCGTCTGCCTGCTGGGTCCATGAGGGTCTTCTCCTGGACCTGCACCCAGCGTGGAAACTATGGACATTATGTCAAAAAAGGGGAAAAAAAAAAAAAAATATATATATATATGTAAAAGTATATATATGTATGTGTTGCTCTTTATCAAAATCTTTAACCAAAAAAATTAAAAGGGATGGCTGTCTAGTGTTGGGGACACGTTCCTGAATCCTCAGCCTCCGTGAAAGCTTTCCACTTTATCTAGATGGTAAAACAAGAAAAAAGCATTTTCAATCCCGAAGCCCTAAATTTCTCCCTTTGGTTAGTGAAAAATGTTTTTTCCACAGGATCTCAAGTGCATTCCCATGGAAGGTGCAGGAATAGGCAGCTCCTCGAGGGACTGCACTCCACTACCCACAAGCATTTCCACTCAACCGATGGCCTCAATCGCCCCTTCCTGGCCTCTGTGTTGCCCCATTTTCCCCCCCATGGGGCTGTGCCGTGGCTGCCCGACCCCGCTTGCTTTGTTTGTGGGCAGGGGCGTAGCAGATCCTTGCTCTGTAAGACTGGGAGGTCCTGGGTGCAAATCCGACAGCACTAATCCCCATATCCCATTGCTCCAGATGCTCTTTCAAAGGCCAGTTGCATGCCAGACCACCTCCAAGCGATAATGTCACTATTTTCTTAACTCCCCGAAAGAGGACTTACTCCTCCACCAAAAGGAGTTTCCTTTCAAAAAGGAGTTTCCCTTCAAAGGAGTAGCCTAAATTACTGTGAACTCCTGGGCTTGTCTCCAGTCTGAGGGGTGGTGGGAAGGATCATGGCCAAGGCTCACAACTCAGAGGAGAAAGTCCAGCAGTCTGGAGCAGGGGCTGCAGCTCCCATGTGAGCGGTGGGTAAGGACCAACAGCTCAAGCCCTCAATAGCTGGTGCTGGTACCAAAACATCTGAAGGAACAACGGTGATGGGACCAACTTGCTGTGGCATCCAGACACAAACCAGTGCCATAAGGGCTCTGCAGCTGAAAAACGTCCTGTGTGCTCAGCGCGAGGGGAGAGGAGCAAGACTAGTTTGGCACCATGAGAAACAGCACGGTGTTTGTTTCTTCTGAGTTCTTTATTTTATTTTGGGGTTTTTTTTCCCTTTCAACGGAAGATTGGAACTTGGAAAAATCATTTAGCAGCAGTGACCGGAGGGAATCACGCCGCTCATCATATCTTTGTCATCACAGCTGCTGATCAGAGCCACGATGAAAATGGACCAACTCTAAACAACACCAGGCAAGAGCCGATGAGATGAAGGTCATTAAGTGCCCCGATGCTTGATTCAGGTTTAAAAGACACAGATGATTGGGAGCGGTCCCTGAGACACCATTTGGCCGTAACTTAGAAACAGTGAGAGATCTCTGTAATGTATCTGTAGTTGCTTTATTGAGCGTAGGGATTGGCGTGAGATTCTGCTCAGTCTATTATACAGACAGCATCACCAGAATAAATCAAAACTGTTTAAAAAAAAAAAAAAATCTAATAAAGTACTTTTTCAGCTGTGACTTATAAGTGTCACCGTGATAGATGGCAGTGCAATCCATTATGCAAAGACAAGGCTCTTAACATGAAATTTTAGAATTCAATTTTACAATTTACAGAGAGGGCCCCCGTCGTATTTACGGCACAGCAGTCTGTTTTGATTCAATCTCCATGTAATTGAAACCAGGGCCAGGGATCTCAGTTAGTCCTACAGCCGCTTTTTAAATGGGGAGTAGAAATAAGCACCTATCATGTTAATAATGGAGCTGAAAAGATGGCTTTGCTCGTTAAACCTTATTCACTTTATCTTCTCGCTCTGGTGACACTGCCAAAACTGGGAAATATGGGTGCTGTGCCTCTGTGCCGGGGTTTGCTGGGATAAAACCTGGCTCCCATTTGGCCGGCAGCATCCTCCATCCCATTTTTACTTCCATTTTTACTCCTGTTGTTACAGTCCTCCACAGGACAGCAAATTTTTCAGCATCTTTTTTTATTATAATCACTTTTTTAATTACGATCACTAAATAGTTAGATATTTGAATCCCCCTCCATTATACTGAAGAATTTTCATGAGTTTTATAAAAAAAAAAAAAAAAAAAAAAAAAAAA
>NW_020799091.1:3188664-3193988 GCF_003259725.1 Athene cunicularia | reverse complement strand
AAAAAAAAAAAAAAAAAAAAAAAAAAAAAGCAAACAGAAAGAAGTGACCGTGTGTAGCCTTCGGTGACAAATAAAAGAATATTTTGTGTTTAAATGGTGCTTTTTTTTTTTTTTTCTGTGGAAATTTGAATTACTTCACGTCAGCTGCTTGGTTCTTACATGGGAGATGGATGTGGCTCAGGAGTTGACCAAAATATCCCTCCACTCCTCGAATTTGCATCTTCAGGAGCATTCCCCGCCTGTACACAGCGTGCAGGATGGCAGGTCCCCCCAGGGCTTTGCTGATCTGGGAGTAAATGACAGGGATTTGGAACATCCTTGAGGTACTGGGGAAGCCCCCATCCTAGCAGAAATGTAAACAAACCGGGGAAACTAGAAAATATCAAGTAATCACCCCCAAAAAAAAGTAAAAAAAAAAAAAGATGGCATTAGATTTTGTGACATGTCCAGTGGAGAAGTGCATCTGACCCTCGTTCATCCAGAGAGGGAAGAAAAGCCACTGCAGCACTTGCCACAGTGATCCAGGGAAACCCTTGTGTGATCCTTGTTACTGCCTGGTCCAGCCCCACTGGTGGCTTGTTCTGGTGTTTCAGGAAAAGACAGAATAACCAAAAAACATGGGTAGATGCGTATTGAGGAAAATATTCTTGCCTGGTCCTTGGAGACAACCTAATGGGAAGATGAAGAATAGGACCGTGTGGCAGTTACTGGAGGAGGGGCGGGGCCATCCAGATGTACTGCCTGGGCATGGCTCTGCTTTCCAAAACCAGGTGAAATTGCATCTTTTAGGACAAAAAGTAGAGTCAAGCATTGCTGGGTGTAATTGCCCTCTGCTGAAGGGCAAATAAATGACATCTCTCTTTCTCCTTTGGCACTAAACAGCGCCAGAGGGACCGGTTGAGACTTCTCTGTACACGTGTTTGATGTTAGGTGAGAAGAGTCCAACTGCTGGTGGGGTTTAGTATGTACAAGGCTTTGACCCATTTTTGGCAATTCTCTTCACCAGCAATATGTGTTTCGCTTCAGGGCCAAGTTTCTCAACCTCAGCTTCCAGCCACCAGACCTGGTGCAACTTCTCCAGCCATCCCACAAAGCATATGTCCCCCCTACCACCAGCCAAGTCCCCCCTCTTTGCCGTCCTTTCATTTCCCCAAGCGGGATAAACTCCTTCAGCCTCATGGCACAAAGTTTCAGGTGCTGGATATTTTTAATTTTTCCATTCTCTGGCATGTTTGGCCACCTTTCTTCAGCAGGAGAGTTTCACTTGTGCATAAAGGCAGGGTCTTGCTCCCACACTCGTGGGAGATTTTGCTCTCCAAGGAATGCATTGGCCCCTTCTTTCTTGCCTTAGAAAGTGCCTATTGAGAAAACAGTGACCTTTAAGTCCTCCCCTGAGCCTACGGTTTCCTGAGGGTCTGATTTTTCAGCCTTTGCTCCGAAGCAGATGCATTAGTTTGTGTCAGGCTGTTATTCATGTGCATTTTCTTGGGCTCTGCTTAGTCAGAGGGTTCAGATCACTCTGTGACAGTGACCTGCCCTCACTGGTACCCACCGTCCATCACTTGTCATGCCACCTGCGGTATATTATCGGAAAAGACCCTGCTTTAAATCATTGATAGCTGTACTGAAATGCATTGGACCAAGGACTAAACCCAGAGGGTAGCCAAGGAAACAGCAACATTTTAAGTTGTTGGTGAACCAGGTTTGGCTCTGCCTCATGTGGTCATGCCAGATAAAAACTAATATTTTAATCAAAACACCATGGTGCTTTTGGGAGAGCAGCCCTGCCATGCCAGTTCAATAAGTCAGAGTAGACTTATCATTTTGTGGTTTTAATAGGAGCTATCGATAGAGGCCTCTGGATTATCTTTCTGAAGACTGCAAGGAGACTCTCCTTGCTTTTAAGCTGGGAGCAAAGAAAAACTTGTCCTCTTCGGCATTGCTCATAGAAAGCAACTAAAGCCTCAACCATAGACCGCATCTCATACATACTTGGAAAGTACTTAAACAAAGAACGGTTGATTATATTCAGATGGAAGAAATGGTCACAAGAAGAACACAGTGATATGCCTTCATGGGTCCTCCCCATAGATGCAAGTGCTCCAGCACGATGGCCAAAACCAGTGCCAAAACCAGGGCCGCTGCCTGGCACAGCTCATCACACAGCCCACCTGAAATACTGGTCCCTCGAGGACTTTTTAGTGTCTTGAGATGGTGTATGTGTCCATGCAGAGACGCGATGCAACAGCCCGGATAGGTAAATCCCAGGTGCAGCACTCTCCCATCCCTCCACGGCACAGCATGGATGGGGCAATGCTGCACCTGAGGGCTGGGGAAAGCCCAGGGTTGCAATCTAATGCTCCCTTCAGCTCTCCTCCAGAAAGATGTAACTTCAAGACACATGGAAGTTGAGCTGCTGCTGAGAGCAGGGACAGAGACTCTTAAAAAAAGAGTGATGTGCTTAAAAAAATTAACTGGTCATTACTGCGCCCCTTTGAAGCAACTGTCAAAACATGACAGTTCTCCTTTGGGCCAGTTGTTTTTACATGGTGACCATTTGCAGAGAAATTTCCAGGGTGAGAGGAGCTCCCTTGAATGCAGCCTGCTGAAACAGCGGCAGTCTGGGCAAGGGAATCACATGAGTTCTCGTGATGTTGGATGTTTTAAAAGCATTTCTTGGGTTCTGCCTGCAAAACTGTTCCAACCACCAGCCCACTACATAAATCACAAGCCCTAGCACCTCATTCTCCTCCACAGTGGTGATTGTAAAAAACACGAGTCTTCCACAGCCCTGCCAGCCCATCCTTGTCAGGATTTGCTCAGCAAAGGCTGGGGAAGAATATAGAAACAGGGTAAGCACCGAGTCCTTGCGGTTAATCACCCAGCATGCTCAGGCTTAAAACCAGCTCATCTCCCACTCCCTAAATTTAAAGAAAACAGAAGCACAGCCAAAACACAGCTCTGGGTTTGGACTTTGACCCATCACATTGCTTAGGCCACTTGGGCGGCTCCGAGTCCACCTCTTGAGTCACAGAGCGGAGTTTTTTAACCTCAAGTTCAGGAAATGTTTTCTTACCCTGGGGTTTCTTGAGCAGGGGAAGTCGGCGGCCAGATCATTAGAGTGAGCTTGTTCAGCAAAGCCGGTCCCGCAAGTGAGATGCTGTAAGCCAGAGGGACCTCAAAATGGCTTTGATTTCTGCCTCCAAAAGCAGGAGATGAGAGGGCTCCGTTAGCTCATCATTATGCTGCTATTTTCCATCTGGGAGATACTCGTGTCTTCCAGGACTTTTACATAACCAGACCTCATCATCCACCATCAATCTGAGCTTCAAAACCCTCAAGGCCTAAACTTGAAGCTGGAGTGTGACAAGCCTGGCAGAAAGGCATCTTTAACAAGCAGGACTGCTCGTCAGCAGCACAGAGATAATGAAGGCAGAGGGTTAATAAGCCACAGCAGGTCACAGGCTGGTGAAAGATTGTGCGAATACACCCCGCGATGCAGCCAGAAAGGCATTCATGAAATCGCTTCTACAAATCCTCCTTCATGTAATCTGTGGTCCCAGATTTTAATGAAAAAGTGGACTAAAAGTGATTTGCAAATGAAGCATGTACAGAAATAAGGACTTCGCAATAGCTGTGCTTCATACCTGTGCTGTTTCCCGTTAGAAAGCTCCTTCAAGCTACAGAAAGTATTACCTCTGCTTTACAAGCAGGACAAGTAAGGCACTGAGGTTAAATGTTTGGCCCGAAATCACATAGTTAGGGTATAAATAATGAAAAAGTCATGACTCAAAGGCCCTGTGCCACTCACTCACTGGCGTGACTTCTTCTGGGATGAGTTTTCTTCTCATTGTCTCTCGTTGCTTTGCTCTCTGAGTCACAGCATTTTTAATTAAAGCTGCTCCCTCACCCCTGTAATAAAGTAGTATTTAAAAGGGTCTGATTTCAGATTATGAGGATCAAACAACATCTGGGAATGGTACTGCTGCCCACCGTTGGGCTGGCTAGGCCTCTCACCACTGAAAGTGAGAAGGGTCTTCACACCAGGGTGGGACTGAAAACACGGTTTTTCAGAATTGCCTCTAGTTTTGGGGGAAGGACTGGCTGATTTTGTCTTCCTACGTGTAATTTTTGCTGTAGGATGGAGCTTCTTTATAAACAGGAGCAAAATATTCATAATCATCAATAATCTGGAGTTTCTGGTTTTTCAGACAACTTCAGAAGATGCTTGATTAGCACATTGGTTTAGTGCATGGCAGTCCACATCAGTAGGTGGACATGAACCAGACACAGACAAGCTCACAGCAGGAGACACTGGAGCAAAAACATCAGTAAGGGTCAGACAGGACTTACCTATTTCTACACCTAAAAAGCTTCTCTATTTATACTGTCCAAGATAATCATCCCTGGGGCAGGAAGAAAGTACACTAAACCTTGGCAACAGTTCAGGAGCAGGTCCCAAGGATGGCCTGAAGGTCAACTACCTTGCTGCTGAGACCTTCAGGGCCCAACGGGTGGGTGGCACCAAGGTATGGGAGGTTTTTTCACCTGTAAATACAACCCCTACATTTTATTGTTACCTAGTGGATCTCAGTAACGTCTGAGGTTTGGTCCAGGAGCCTAAAAAAGCAGCCCTAAGTGGTTAGTCCCCTTGAGAGTTTATTTTCTGCCCTTCTGGACATGTTCTGCACTGGGGTCCTCTTCTGTTTGTAGCATAAGTCCTCGCTTGGGCCAGCTCTGCTTCAGGGCAAATGGTCGGGGCAAGAGGATGCTGCACGCTGGCATCGCTCTGCCTTCACACCTTCAGGCTGCCCCCCCCCGAAGGCTCACATACCTCTGGAAGTCACACCAGGAAAAGAACACCTCCAGCATTTGGTGAGACAAGCGCCAAGGAAGGTCACCTGCACTCCCACAGCTCTGGGAAACTCAGGGTTTCACACCTACCCGACACAAAGGCTCACCAAGCTGCATGAGCTCGGCGGGCTGCTCAACACCCACCTCTGAAAGGAGCTTTATATTCACATAGAAATATATATATATACAAAAAAAAAAAAAAAAGTGTGTATGTTTAAAAGGAGCAGCCACAAGATGGATTTTCAGGTATTTGTGAGCATTCAGGAGAATCTTCCACCCCTTCCTGCTCTCCCTCTGCACTCACAAAGACATATTCCCCCCCATCCCCGCTCTCCTCCCTGCAGGTACACTTTGAGCAAGCAAAGCACCGTGTGATTGCTCGGTGCCCTACATCCCCAGGTCTTGTCATCTGGCAGCTTTTCTAAACACGGCTTTCTTCCTCTCAGCAATTCTGTGGGGACCTTGAGAAA
>NW_020799091.1:3152948-3188614 GCF_003259725.1 Athene cunicularia | reverse complement strand
TTCTTGTTTCTTTTTTTTTTTTTTTTTTTTTTATATATTCCCCTCACATGTCTAACAACACCATCTGTGCTGGCACAAGCTCTGTCTCTGGCCGTGAACCTGTGCAAGAGAGTGATCCAGGTCCAAGGATGTTTTTAATATTTTCTATGATAAAGCAGGGAAAAGCAGACTCTACGAAAACCCTCGGGAAGGTATAAAAAGCAGTCCTGTTTTAACATTTTGCAACATAAAACTACTTAGAGATGGCCAAATTCTTCCACTTAAATTTAGATTTCTAGCTGAAACACGTAGAGGAAGAGTCCACTGCTGCACACTCCTCTACAGCCAACAGAGAACAAGTGATTGAAGTCTGAGGTGTGCTGGTGCCTGATCGTGTCTTCTGGCCATCTCTCTCTCCGTGGGACTGTCCTCCTCAGGCAGGCACCACAGGTAAGTGGATGAACGGGCTCTACAATAAGATGAAGTCAGCTGAACTTGATGGGGAAAACCCAACACAACCTTTTAAACTCAGTCATTTTCCTCCTCGTCTTTTATTTTCCCCTCCTGAAATAAGAAATTAAATGCTCCCCAGCCTCGTAGTGAGAAAGACTCATCGAGGAGCTCAGCTCCTAGACAACAGCATAAAATTGCAAAGCCAGAAATGCTTTTCATGAAGGTCCTCATTCAGGAATTTGCTGAAGTATCCATTTCAGCTGGGACTACAACAAGCGTCAGAGTCCCACCAACACTTATTTCACTTGCTCATACCTGGGTCATTTCTCCAGCTCTGGCTGCTGTCTACCTCTTCACCCTCATCCCAGTGTCTGTGATCTCCCAGTGCCCCACTAACACTCGTTTCACACTTGTCTGTGGATTTCTCAGAGAAATGGAATAGCATGCCATCTCCTTATTTAATGAAACGGCATGCCCATGAAATAGCATGACATCCCCTTATTTAGAAATATTTATTCTCTTCCGTTACAAGACCTTCATCCTTGTGTTTTCAGACCTCATTCTAGTTTGGTTTGCTCCTTTTCACAGTCTCCACTGTGAAAGAGTTTTACACCTTTCTAGGCAAGCAGTGGAGTGCAGTCCAGTTGTGACGTTGGTGGACTGGTCAGGCTACATGGTCGTAGAGTCACAACCAGCATCTAAATTAACCACAGCAGCTGCACTCAAAGTGCCCTCAGACAGGCTGACTTGCAGCGCAGCCAGTATTGCTTTTAGATGGCTACTCTGTGAGCTGCCATCCAAATCCCTTAACTGATGAAATGTTAATGTCTGGTAATTTCTAAGACTTATAGTAGAAGAAAGAATCTGGACTAGTTGACCTCCTGCGTCTACGTTGATGAGCTGAATTTTAGTCTCCGAGTAGCAGACCTTTCCTGGTGCAGTGGTTGCTCTGCTGGGAAAAGTGGAGGAGAATGGAGGTCAGGTAAAACTGAAAGAGCGAATTTGTACTGCTTCTTGGATGAACAATGGCAAAAAGCTCACTCCAAACTTTTAGTTTCATACAGAATGATCAGGTCATGTTTTAAAAATTATTCTTCTTTTACTATGGCAATCTTTGTAACCCAAATGCTGTCATGGAATGAGGATTTCTTTAAATATCACTTAAAAATACAAAACATTCACTTTCATCAATCCGCAAAGAAAGAAAAAGAAAAAAAAAAAAGTCATGTTTTGACATTTCCAAAGTTTTTGCAGCATCTTTTACTGAATCTATTCAAATGTATCATCTCAAATTCACAAATCGTTCTGGTTGACGTGCACGTTGCTGTGTAAAGCATATTCTTGGTCCAAACAAGAATTGTGGTTGCTACCTGTCAGCTTCAGCCCCTGACCTGCAAAAGGAGGCCGGCAGAGTGCATGGCTCTTGCAGGTCCACCTTTGGGACGAGCTCTGCTCCTGGCCCTGGCTCAGCACCACGCGCTGTGAAGCCGAGGGACTTGCTGGGGTACCTCTGGTTGCCGGGTCTGGCTCGGTGGCTACGCTCTCTGTATGCAATGACACAGGCTTTGAGAGCACAGAAGAAATGTTGGACACCAGCGAGCTTCCCTCCAGGCCAAACCTCAGGGTTTACCGTGATGTTTTTGCAGAATCCCAGAATCATCTCGGTTGGAACACTTATTCCCAACATTTGGAAGGGACATAAAAAAAAAAGCTCTTGAGCAATGATTGCCCCTTTCATAACTTGTCTTAAAAGAAAATCTTTGTTTGTCGGTCTAACTTTTAGTATTTGCTATGCCAATGGATCAAAGTGTCCTGATAATAGCAAGGAAATAAAATCAAAATATGTGGAGGCTCTGGATAAATCTCCTTTTTGAAAATAATATAAATGCAAAAAATAGCACAGCTGAAGCCTACAGAAAATGTCCAGTACTCCAATTATTGGAGATAGATTCTACATAGCCTGTACATTTTTTTTGAATATGAGTTTATTTTGACATGATCTCCACATTTTCAGCTGTCGGGAAGGAGAAAAAAAAAAATCCTTCCCAGGGCCGTTCAAGATAAGCCATGGTTTCCTATCTCTTTTGACTGAAAATACCAATAAACTTCTTCCAGTTATTCCCCATCTTCCTTTGGTCTCTTCTTATTAGTCTTATCATTTTACTGCCTCCTTTGATATATAATCCCTTTATGTTGTGCAATGATAAATCAAAATAAAGTGCACCACTGAGTGATTTTATTGTTATTAAAAGGTCAGCTGTAAGAGGGTCGCATCCTGTCACATATCCTAGAGAATTCATGGGAGGTGCATTAAAAAAAAAAAGAGGCACTGTGCTTCTTGAGTATGTTTAAATGCTTCAACATCTCTTCAACTGAGCTCCGTAATGGATCTTGCAACACAGTGGGGTCCACTTGGGGCCGCAAAAGGCTGCGAGAAACACATCCCTGCCCTTTTGTGGGGTGCTGCAAACATCACTCCTCGCTCACGGGAACGCTGAAGCAGTAACGAGGTCTGCTCCTCCAGAAGACTTTGTGTCTCCAAGTCCTTCAAAGTGATCGGTGTCCATTTTATGGATCAAGAGTGCCCATTATTCCCACCACAGCTCCCTGCTGCCCCATCCCACTGCCTCGGCAGCCAGAGGATGCTGGGGATTGCTCCAGGAGGGTTGTTTTAGGGACAATAAAACCCTGTGCAGAAGCCTTATCACCCTCTCTCACACAGCAGTGATGTCTGAAATGTGCTCAGAGCATTAAGGACCTGTCAATAAGCTCTTCCTGAAAGTGTTTTTAAGATACATCACCATGCCTTTTCCCATCACTTGCATGAGCGCAACAGCCTGATCCTGCAACAGCTTATTTGGTCAGCGTGATGCCCAGAATATCCCCCAGAGTTTCCGATTTTATTCTTCTCTGTGTTGCAGGAGCACTAATCCAAAGCGCTGCCAGGTCAGGGCAGAAGGCGTCAGGCAACAGCTGAATACAAAGAAAAGGAAAAGTAGGAAAATGTAACACATTTTACATAGTTTCTTATTCCTTTCTCACCCTCTTGCTCATTTTCAGCAAACCAACCTGAACTGGGAACTGCACAAGAAGCAATGTGGAAGTGAATATGGAAAATATATGTTTCCTGACTACTGGGTTTAAAAAAAAAGTGATGAAACACTCCCTCATAGTGGGAACTGGAAAAAAAAAAAAAAAAAAAAAAAAAAAAAAAAAAAAAAAAAAGAAGAATGAAGTTGCCCATGAATGCAAAATCTTCCTTTTTTTACCCAGCCCAATTCATTCACCAGGGTCTTTAAAAAATAAAAAAATTTTGCTCTTGGTCTGGATGGAAGAACACACCAGAAATCAATAACCAGAAGCAAACACAGTGACAGAATTAAGTGCTAGAGGACAGGCAGTAACAGGCAAGTCAAAATCCCCAAATCCCTGAGCACGCTGAAGAGTGTGTCACAGCCTCAGACCTCCAGCCCTACTAATTTGGGCAGCAAGAGATAATCCAGCACCTCTGCTCCTCCGGGCTACGCTGGACACCCAGCAAGCCAGCTGACAGGTGTATGTAAATCTAGCAGATCTCCTGCCTTGGACCAGCTTCCAGAAATGACCCAATTTTCAATGATTCTGCCCCATTCTCCTGCCACCAGACGTGGTTCATGGAGCTTCAGGAGCCCAGTTTGCTGCAGAGAAGCCCACACCGGCCTCCAAAGGGCTGGGGCATCATGTGCAAACAATGGAAGAAGACATTAAGCAGTAAAGTGGCGTATGCCTTGTCCCCACCGGTCATATATTAGCTAAGCACATGGGCTGTTTGCACAAAACAAACACATCACGTGGTATTTGCTCAAAAATGGCATGGGTGAGCTATTAACGCTTCATTAATATGTGATGAAAGGCAAATTTAGAGAGCTCCCCAAAGTGATTGAGAGCTCCAAGGGGCCCATAAATGAAAAGATAATGTAATGTAAATAAGGTTGCGTAATACAAAGACTGGGAATTAGCCTATGATCTAATAAACGCAGCTAGATATTACCAGAAATGCATTCCCCACCTTCCCCAATTTTGCGCAAAGGTAATATTGCAAGACGTTAAATCGCAAGGACAAAATTTTCCACCTCCATAAAAAGGAGGAGCTGAAATAGAATAAATGCAGCGTTCATACAGAGCTGTCAAATACTCCCCCTTTTGTCTTTAGTGAGTTTTTTTATCCCCCTTTTTTTTTTTTTCTTTTTTCCCCAGGGCTATTTCTGTAAAAAAACCCAAAACAAATTAAAAAAAAAAATGGGAGAGGGGGCTGAAAATACACTGGTGTGAGGGAACATCGTTCTGGCATTTCAAAAATTAGTTTTGATGTGTTGCTCTGGATTATTTTGAAACAGCATCAGTGCTCATCTCACTAAGTATTTCACAGCTCTGCCACCTGAAATCCCTAGAGGAGTGCCCATGTTGTCCATTAACTCCCTCAGACAGAATTAGCCCAGGCAATATTGTCTGACTTGGGCCAATGACACCAAATGAATTTTAGCAGAGAGTGGACAGTGAGGATAGGCGTCCATTAATAATAATATCTCTCCAACCATTGAAGAGGCCATTAGTGATTGTGCTTATTTTTAGCACACTTGAAAAGGACTGAACGAATCCACCCTCATCCCCGTAAGTATTTCTCTGTCCATTTTCAGGTATTTATTTTGCATCAGGATTTTGTTCCAGCCTCGAGGTCGTTGTTCCACCAGCCATCCAGAAGCACGGATAAAGTTTCTTGCACGCTTCAACCCAAAGCTCTCACGGATCCTCTTCAGACCTGTCACATATAGCAGACGTAGCTCCTTCTCCAGCAGGAGTGATCAGAGGAGGTGTCCATCTGTCCACCATGAGGCTCCTGAGGTATCACCATCCATTCCACTAAATTTACTGCTCTCCCACTATAGTCAATCAGGAACCATCGGGCCATAATCCGTCTCATCCTAAAACAGATGGCTACATTAGGGCAGATGCCTCACACTCCAGAAGTGACTATTTGTCTTTCACTGGCTATAAAGGAAGCCGAAGCTGAGCTCAGATGGTGGGTGTCATTGGTTGCCATAAGTCTCACCCTCACCAACAACTCCTGGAGGTGAACCTTGGCCATGTGCACTTATCCCGCCCAAGGGAACAGACTGGTGCCACGGCCTCACGGAAGGTGCCTGCGTGGAAGGAAGAACTTGAATTATTCTTCAGCAGTAAATGTATTCACTAAAAATAGTTTTTAGCAAGTAGCTGGGAGAGATTTTCTTGGAGGGTTTGTGAAGAGTCAAGAAAGCATGGAAACGTATGGGTCTTTGGGGGAAAAGAAATTCCTGGCTTTCCAAAGGGATATTAACGACTAGCAGATGGTTAAGAGACTGGGAAAAATGGGTATTTCGAAGACGCCATAAAATTGAAGGACTCCTACATCAGACTATCCATTGAGTTAAAATATTAGGTATCCCTTTTTCTGTGAATGGGATTCACCAGCACTGATCCGTTCAGGCCAAGACAAGCAGGTTTATATCCCTGCCCCAGCCAAGTCCCTGGCTGCTACTCATGTGAGTCTTTACTGGTCAGGTCAGTGAGCCCATTTCTCCCATTACCACTCTCCTGTAGGTTATTTTTCATCGAAATGCAGTGTGAAGTATGTTTTTCATCACTTCTGGCCCTTTATACGCTCATTCCACATCCCTCTGTGTGCTGGCTAACGTGAGAATGGTAGATACTGTCTGTTTCCAAACCTGGGATGAAAGTCTGAGGGGTTTTCATCTTTCCGTGAGGCAGTTTGGTTAGCTTTATTATTGCTATTGGCACATAAATCAACAGTTATCGTTAGCCAAATGCATAGGGTTTGCCACAGCTTCTCTGGGTGGCAAGTCCTAGCAACAACAGCCTGCTACTTATTAAGTCAAATGCACTCAGTTTTATTTCAATTGACAGACGTATGGTTATTTGGCACAAAAACGTGAATTGTATTCCCATGGATGCACGATTAGGTTGAAATATATGTTAGTCAAAAATCTAATTACCTTCACATAGATGCAAAAGTCTACTTCTTTCGTGATGAACCGCAGCTCTTCACATCCTCGTCTGAATGAAGTCCATTCATTTCCTAATCGGGGGAAAAAAAAAAAAAAAAAAAAAAAAGAGAGAGAGAGAAAAAAATGAAAAGGTCCAGAATCATGTCCAAAGTTTAGCAGGGCCAATTGCTGACTAGCAAACATCTGTCCTGTACTCGTGCAAACCCCACCAGGGAAGTTCAGTCTTACAAAGTTTTGGAGAGGAGGAAGGCAGTGCTGCTGGATCCCCGGCTGGAAGTGGTCCATGCTGTACACATGGCTTGGATGCAGAGAGCTGCAGGAATGCCACTGCAGTTTAACACCAACCAGCAGCTCGTGTTTTCATCCATTTTCTGTGCACACACTGCAGGGTTTATAAATCTCCACTTTACATCCAGAATATTCCTGGAAAACAGATTGCTTCTGACAAGGGTTTCTTTTTTATTATTTTATTTTTGAAATATAGAATTTTTTTTAATACAACATGCTTCCATTGTGTTATATATTGCAGATGACAAACTTCCCAGCTGGTAATTTCCAATCATTTATAACATTGTCGTGAGAGTCCATATTTTTATATCATACCATATATCTGAAATACGTTGGAAAATATAAAATTATATGAAACTGATAATAAATACATCTCAACAGACAGACACACGCATGAGAAAACTTTCAGATTTTCTTCTCTGCCATATTATGTCTTTATCTATTCTCCACATATCACTCTCTGAGGTTTTTGCTGGGAGTTTGCCACTGGGAAGCCAGCAAAAGTGAACAGACTGTGCTGAACAGCCTCTGTTACGTTACAGAAGCTATTCTGTCTTCGGCTCAAAAAATCTCAGGCTTTCATGAAGCAAGTCATAAAAAAAAAAAAAATCTCTGATCTTCAGTTGACATTGTCCAGAAAAGAGTAATATACCCAACATGCCCTGGTTAGAGGGGCAGCAAGTGAAAGAATTGGAACACATGATGATATTGGAGCACTTCTAGCAGCTGGGGTAAATTAACCGTGCCCTCACGGACAAGATTTGTGACCCACTGATGAGCCTGCGGTCAGGTTATGCATCTTCTGAAGGCAATTTTGTTCTGTAAAAGTGGCATCATTAGATGGCCATATTTACTAGCTCTTTAAAAAAATATTGCAAGCAGGACCGGCTGAACAGCAAGCTTCACTAGTGAGGTACGTGCTTGCAGAAATGAAAGGGAGAAGCATCTTGCTGAGAGCTGTTTATAGCACACACAGGTGCCAAGTCGTGTAGCATCCATCTCCTACGACCCCCTAGCCCCTCACAGACAATAAGGAGGACGTCCTCAAATAAAAGGAAGCCTTAATATTCCCAAAGGAAACTGAAACACTGAGAGATTGTATAACTGGACCAAGGTCATTTAGAAAATCTGTGTCAGAGCATGGCAACTGAACACCAAGTTCATCTAGTTTCACACACTGTCTACAAAACTTTTCACTCCTCAAAATAAGGGGGAGTCAGGTGAGAGGTAGAGCCCCTCCTGAACTCCCTGGGAGAAGCAGCACAGTCCCAGGATCTCACTGCATCTCCAGCTCTAAGGGGCACTTGCCTGTGGCAGAGATGGTTTGGATAGAGAACCATGACTCCATCTATCAGACAGACCACGGTGACCCTCACTATCATTTCAGCATTTGTGTTCAGTCCATTTTGTGAATTGGCAACAGTCAGGAATCGCCAACACATGAGCAGCACAGAAATGGCACCCCAGCATACGAACTCTATTAGCAAATAAAAACCTGGAGAGTTCCCTCCACTGCCAGCCAGGACACCCACCACCCAGGTGGGAATCATCCCCCATTGCAAGAGGTTCCACAGACCGAGCTTCACTCTTAACCAGGCTGTTCCCCTTGCAAAAGGCACCAGGGCAGGTGGAAACGAACCCTGTGCGACCCATCACAGGGTCAAGTGGCTGCTCGGGATCGGTGACAGCAGCCACAGCAGAATACACCAGCGTCACCGTGGGGCTCCCCAACATCCAGATCTTGTTTTCTCCACCTGCTGCCACCCCACCCATGAAAATGTCCTAGCTGAGTTTCTTTTCCCCTATATTTTTCTCTTTTTTTGGATGCTGCAAAGAGTTCACAGCAGGAGCCACCAATCTCTGCTTGGGGTGGGAAATAGTTCCAGATGCTCTTGGAAGCACCTTTTATTCACAGCATGCTCCTTGTTACAGTTAAACAGGGAGAAGAGAAATGCACCTCCCTTCCATGAGTGTTTTTGTGGGATGGAAAAAACATTCAGACTCCAGGGCAGGGAGAAAATCTACCAGAGCTTCACTGTTTTCTTGGATTTCACCATGTTCCAGCTGCTCAGATTCCTCTGCCATCAGTTACTGCTGTCTCTTCTTCTGCTGCCACAGGGGAAGATAATAATGTTGAAGTATGAAGTCCCAAAGAGATGCTGTTGTGTGTGGCTTGTTTTAATTCCAATCTGAGAGAACCAAAACAGAAGGTGGGGGGTTTATAATCATGTATTATGCATTTGCTGACAAACTATTTTTGCAAAGAGAAGCAAGGCAGCAAGATCTGATAGTCACTGGGAAGTCTGAGGGGTCTTCTTGTGAGCTACCTGACACACATCCAAGGGAGCAGAGCACATGAGGAGATGGCAAGCCAGGTACCCCAAAACCAGCAATACCCGAAACCGTCAGAAAATCCTGGCTATCGTTACTGCTGGTGCTTTATTTGTCTTGACTCAAACAATGCCTTCAAACCATGTAAATAATCATTTCCCATTAAAAAGGAAAGATACTAGGGATGCCGAAGCCATTTTGAGTGGCTTTTCTTAAAGTAGCCGAATTTTGCTCCCATTTTATGGAGCTGGCTCAAGGCTCAGACAAGGTTTCCAGCAGCCATCCAGCAGATGCTGGGCAGCTGCAGGGGCAGAAAGTGCCATCAGGCCCTGTGGCATGCACAGGGCACACACCCCATTAGCAGTGTGTGACTGCTTTAGGGAATAAAGAGCTAATTTTTTTCTCTAAATTACTACATTACAAGCAAACTCTACTGCACGGAGATCCAAGATCATTTAGGAAAGGACTGGATTACTAAGGAGTTTTTTTTTTTTTTTTTGGACAGCACGTATCACACAGATCAGGTATTGAACTGGAGGGTACCATTGGCATTAACACCAAATCTTCAGCATCGTTGATGCTTCTCCAGGATTAACCACAGCAGCCGGGATCTGCTGAGCTCCTTGCAGCCCCCAGTGTGCCGGTGTCACAGGCACAGGTGGCACAAACTCTTTAAGGAGCAGCAGCAGACGGGGGAGGTTCAGAGGGATCAGCGTGGTTGCAGGATCCTTACTCCCAAGCTTGTGATGTGTGTGGCTCTTCCTCCAGGTCCTGCCTCTGGAATCACACTCTCAAGAAGACATCATAACTTGGAGATGCTGGGATAAAAAAAAAAAAATAAAAATCCTACCTTGGAAGAGAATTAAACACACTCTAAGGACCTGGGGGAAAGGTTTTTCAGCTGCAAGCACCCACAAACCAATAACATTTGTGATTTCCAAGCCAGCCTACATGACTGGAGGTGGCAGGGTCACAACTGCTTCCATGAAAATCCAGTGCTGCAGCTGCTCCTTCCCTAGAAAAAAAAAAAAAAAAAAAAAAAAAAAAAAAAAAAAAAAAAGCAAGCCTCCTCATATTCTTCCTACTTAATGCTTTAACTTGCAAAGTCCAGGCACAGTCTTTCCCTGAATAGACATGTCAAGAGCACTCAGAGAGCTCCATACAGCTCAAACCAAGGCCACTTGGGTTTTTCCAAAAAATGCCATCATGAATCATGGGACGTTAGTGTAATGCAGTTAAGGGTGTGAGTATGTTCCTATAAGACTCTACTGTTTGTAAGTAAAGCAGACAATATGTTTGTGAGAGTATGTTACTATAAAATAAACCAAATATGTTGATATAAAATAAACCATATAATATTACTATTGTTTGGTAATTGGCACACAGAGGAAAAGTCCGGTCTAAGATGAGCACAGGTACCTACACAGATGCAGCCCCTGGGCCATATCCCAGTTTCAACTCTGTTGGTAATAGGCCAAGGCAATTTAATGAATTTGATTGAATTTACTCTATGTAACAGAAAAAAATGGCCCGCTGAATTTTTTTTAAGCATATGTGTGTATGTGCATTTTAGATGGCTTGATAAATCCACAGCTATCTGGATTTGGAACTAATCTTACCCTGTGTGTAACCAACATGCTGGAAAAAATTACTTTATGGGCAGCAAGAATAATTCTTCTTAGTCATAAATCAAAGCTCTTTAGGAGGGAAAGATGCATCATGGAATTTTTTTGATTCCTCTTACCAGAAAGTCTTACACCCATGGCCACATTAAAAGCCATTTTCAAATGAAAACTGAAAATAGTTTTAGAAAATAAGACAGCAGAAAGCACATGGGGCTTGGTTTGATACTAAGGAAATATAGGATGAAGGAGAATATTACCAGCTGTGATTCATCTGATGCAAGAGACTTTGCTTTCAAAAATAAGCTCAGTATGGCGGAAGGGTCAAAATTGTACCTGGGATTTAGGATTATGTTATCTGCTGTTCTGCAACATGGTGGCAGAGAGAAAAGTCTCGCTGATAGTGCTGATAGTGGGAATTGGAGACTGAGGATTAAGCAACAGCACAGATAGCAACCAGCTTTCTTCTGTTAGCCTTTCATAGATTGAAAAATAAAAAGGGTGCCTGCCCACGTGAAGCAGACATAAGCTCTATGCCCTGTTGATGAGGGCTGGGTAGGAGACAGATAACTACCAAAAAGGTCGCATTATTATTTAAACCGGGGGGTGAAGAAATGGCCAAAGGCTTCTAAGAGGGGTGTGGGTTGGAGGAAAGTTTCCAAAGCCAGGGAAAAGCCGATCTGAAGAAGAGGTAAAGACTTGCCCCAACCCTCTCGGCCTAGACTGTCCAAGAGGACCCTCTGAAATCAAGGGCACTCCTGAACGGTCTCATTAAGGCTTACAGTTGTGTCGGAGACCTGGTGGTGGTGGGCAGAGTTATGGCTGTTGGCGTCACCTCCTCCAGCTATTGTACCTGCCTCTGTCTTCCCGCTGGGACAGCAAAGCCGCTCGGGGTCCATGGGCTCAACGAAGGGCTGCTGATGGCACAGAGATTCATGGCAAAGCCAAAGGGGTGGCATCTGCTCCAGTTTAGGAGCTGGCCCTTGCGTGGCTCAGCCATCTCTGTGCATGCAGTGCCATCTCCCCTTACGCATCAGAGCCACCAGATATAAACCGCTTCCCACAGGCTTGAAATCTACTCTGAACCAGACTGTTCTCCAAGTATTTGTTCATGGAGCAGAGGATGTGAAGAGGAATGGCTCCACTCTGCAGTTTGGGACAATTTAGCCCAAACAGCACTCTCAGACTCAGGATATATGCAGACCAGACAAGGAATGGAAAGAATTTTGCAAGTAAACAGTATTCTAAAATTCAAAATTCACTTAGCTATGCACAACTGGTAAAGAAAGTGCTGCAGGCTATCAGTACAACAAGCAAGCGTTACCCTGATTTGAGTGGAAGGGGGTGGACAGGTCACCTCCAGAGGTTCCTTCCAACCTCAATTACTCTATAAATTTGGGTTATAATAATGCTTTGGCTTTTCTAAGGCTCCTTTCACCAATAAACTAGTCCTACACTTCTTTCCAAACGCTAAGCTGCACCACACCCCATCAAGACCCTTTTGTGCATTATAACAGCTGCAGAAAGAATTTAAGGCTCTGTTGGGCTGAAGCGACAAATCCAAATCTCACGAGTGACACAGACCCAGCAGAAGAGCTCGGCTCTTGCAACACCCAACCTCGTTACATAACCTCGCTCATTAAACGCCAGTTGCAATCCCAGGTGTGACTGTGCACTGCTGGCGCATGTGCTCCTCGCTCGCTAAGCTTTGCTCTTCTCACAGCCAGATGAAAAATCCCAGCCAGACCCCGTGATGGGAGACAGATGCAGAGCCACTCCCAACATCCTGCTCTGCCTTACGCGCTGTCTACCACATCACCACCTAAATTGGTTCCAGCATCATCCTCACTGCTGATGAGGTGCAAAGTGGACGAAACACAGCCAGATCTCCCTGTGCCAGCTGGAAGAGGTGAGCTTTGGTATATAGCATCATGCTCAATTCAAACGGGTGCCATCAGTCAAATCTAACGCCAGAAGTTCAAAATACCTCTTTACAACATGGGAATCATTTGGGTCTTGAATTTATGCTCAGTGCTGCGTAACATTACCCATTACCTTTACAGCAGCAGATAGGAATTTCCAGGTTGAGCAAGAAATAGCTTGAACAGATGCCAAAACACCCCAAAGTAACTGGGTAAGAAAGCTGATGTCCATCCATCCCGTTTGCTGCATGCCAGATCTAAATTCATCCCCCGTCTGCTCTGCTGCACCAGCACCAACGTGGGGTGTGCTGGCCATCAGGGACAAAAATATTTATGAGTTTGGGGCATGCGTTCAAAAAGTCAAGTGGAAGAAAGAAGGTTGTGGGCTCTTCTTCCAAGGAAAGGCAACAGAAGGTACTTTGGGACTTGATGTGACTTGGAGCACAGGGCTGGCACTGGATCCTGGATTAGCGGTGGGGTCACAGGGAGAGAGCCCATGAAGGTCTGCTCCGAGTGAGAAACATCACATGCAGAGAGGAGAGAGGGAACAGGCACGGGAGACAGCAGGGAACCTGAGAGGCAGATTTTGGCTGCTTGCAACGGGGGTCCAATGCAGAGGAGGAGCTGGGCCTGGACCAGGGCTCTCTGCCGCCTTTGGTCCCTGAGGTAAATGTGGTTGACAACCTCCCCAACTAAGCTGCGTGACAGGGTTGAAGGCCTGTTGGGAATTCATTGGATTTTCTAATTCTTCTGGCACTGAACTGCAGCAGGAGGAGGCTGAGCTGCAAGAAGACACCGTGGGCCAGCGCAGTGCTCAGCCCCAACAGGAGTCAGGGGTGGTATGCTCAGAGCTGTGGTGGCACAGGACCTTAAGGAAGAGCATCTCTTACGCTGAGATCAGCCAACAGGAATGTGCACGCAGAAGGTGCAGCAGCTGCACTGGGCTGAACAACTGGATGAAGTTTCCCGAGGAGGTGGGAGAGCAGAGTAGAGCACACAGGATGTGATTTCAGTGCTGCTCGTAAGGACTTGGCCACTTGTGCAGAGGCTGACTTTCTGTTCCAATCCAGTCCCATGCTGTCATGTGTCTTCTCAGAACTATTCACCCATTCATCATCTGCTCAAGCATCAGCTACTTCAGCTGCTGCACTGCTGGATCCAGCTGTGCTGGGTGAAAGCTTGTACACCTTCCAAAATGGGGCTCGGCCAGCCAGGACTGTGAAGAGACAGAAAGGAATTTATGATTAGTTAAGCACACGTGTCAGTCCTGGGGTGCTCAGGAACAGGACGACAGTGTAAGTGACTTTGGAGCACTGCGCTGAGCCAGCATGTACCTCTGTACTGCTTCTTCTGTGCCACCCCCATGGCCAGCCACCCAGCGCTGCACACAAAACCATAAAGTGGTACCTCTGGCTTAGCTGGATGTCAGCGCAGAACAAAATAAATACCCACAGGCCTACTTATTTATTGTGTTATCTGAATTTCTGAACACACACGCACCCCCCAGAAGCAATAATGCAAGGCACAGATTATCTATAATCCACTGACAGCTATTGATCCATGAGGCTATCAACAAACCAGAATGATACATATGTCTTACTCAATGTGCAAACATTTGCCCATGATAGCATTGGCAGCACGAAGACCCAGATAAATTTTGTGAATAACAGTACTCTAAATAAGACATCAAGAGTCTTTCTATACATTCTTAAACTGAATTACTGAGGAACAAGGTATTTTCCCTGTAAATTACTTGCTGCTATAATTCATGGAGAAAGAAAAAAAGAAATCTGCTGTTTGAGAGCAATAATGGCCCAATCCTTTCCTCTGAGACATCCCTAGATAGAGTCCTCCAGAGCATCAGGAGAGCTGTTCTGCTGCTAAGCAACAGGCAGACTCCCAGACAGCTGATGATTTTACCAAATAGATGAGTGCCAAAGGTAAAATATGGGCAAAGGCAGCAGTAGATTTCTTCTCCCCCACTTTTTTTTCCACACCCAGCAAGTTCATTCAGATTTGACAGTCAGCAGGTGTTGTTTCAGATTCTCATCCACGTCTTCAGGCGAATGGAAACAGAAATCCAGTGTATCCATCCCCGTGCCACTAACACCTAGACCTAAGGAGAGCTTCTTCACTTGCTGGGAATGAGATGTCTCTCTGCATGCCAAAGCCCAAAATTAGAGGGCAGCCTTGCCAGCTTGCTTGGAGCTGGCGTGCTCCAAGGAAGCATTTAAGTCTTTATGCCGGGTTAGATTTTCCTTCCCTTGCCAGCTGAGTTTTTCCACACACAGACAGAGCCTTGTTTGTGAAGGCAGAATGAACAAAGGTGAGACAGCAACAAAACAAATTGACTGTGAGTGTGCATTCACACACGCTTCTGTGTGTGACCTTTGCAGCCATATCTCATGCCAGGGAAGAAAGCTTTAATTCAGGAGATAAAGCACGGTCATAATCTATACAAGTCCATATGCACAGGAGTTGCACAGCTGAAGTTTCTTGTAGCAACTTTAATCTGAGGCTTTTCCTCTCCAAAGTGCAGGAGAAATGAAACTTTCCAGCGAGCACTACAAAATCAATATTCACCTAGACCTAGATCACAGAAAACTCACACTCCATTAATATGTAATGTCCGTGAGGAGTATAAAATATTCCTTGAGAAAAAAAAAAAAAAAAAAAAATCAGGTACAGGGCTAGGCATCCAGTGCTTCCATCAGTACCTTTGGAAAATGGGATCTTTCCAGAGTCTGTTGGGAAGTGAAGGTGCAATTTTAGGAGATATCTGTTTGCGCAATTCAGAGAAGAGCCCGCTCTTTGGGAAATGAGTTCCAATAAATGGGTCATCTGAGGGACGTGGTTACTCTGTGGTTCCCTCCTGACAGCACACGCCACATCTCCCCACTTCCTCTGACACTCTGCAATGCAAAAGGGCTCTTTTTTTTTTCCTCGAGGTCAGCAAATATTTTTTAATCCACTGCAGAATCCACCTGAAACACAAAACCTCACCTTTCTCTAGATATTTTCTTCAAGTTAGACAAGTCTCTTTTTGCATGATGGCTTAGACAAATGCTCAAGAGAGGCACAATGCTAAGTAGGATTCCTCACTATCTCACTGCCCAGAGAGTTTGGTTCTACTTTAGTAGAGCCTTCCTCACCATGGAGATGGTGCAGATAAGTTACTGTTGGATAGTATGGACATGAGAGGAAAGGTGGAGACCTTCTAAGGGCTTAAACCAGAATTGCTATTGAAATAACAAACTAGTCAATGCCATTACATGTCATTTTTCAGTGCTGTGCTACACCCAAAACAAGTTTGGCTCGTTGACTGTCATCACTTGAGGAGAAGGAGACCCATCACACCTTTTCAGTTATGTGGTCTCCATTTTTATGAGGAGAAAGTTCATTATCACACCTAAGAGAAAGCATCTTATCAAGAGATTGAAAGCTGTTCATGCTGATCTCAGAGCTCCTACACTCAACAAGGAAGCAGAAAACTCTACATTTTAGTATCCACCTGTAAAAAAATCGAGAGCACAATACAACCACAAACACCTGAACCAGCACAAAGATTGCCCCCTAATCACAGGGCTCATCACGTTCCCAACTTTGTATCCTCTTCTTTTGTTAAAGAAAGAAGCGTCAGCTCTTCAAAATGAAGGAATTGAGATAATGCTCCCTTCTCAGACTGTGATAACTCACATAAGAAGCCTAAAGAAACAGTTAATAAAATTTTGACATACTTGAGGCCACAGCCAGTAGCGAGAATATTTGAATTTTGTCATTTAAAGAATCTGATGGGAAGGCCATTAGGTCTTCTGTATTATTCAAGTTCCAGATCCCAAACATGTCAAAATTATATCGAGCTTCCTGCCAGACAGCACAGGTCTGGAAGAAGTGCCACTTGCTGGCAAAATTTCTGTTGAACTCTATTTGTTTGAAGTTATTAGCACGAAGGAACAGCAATCTGTAGGGCTGCTCAAACAGACTGTTGATATCTTTGTTTTCAGCAGCAATTTCTTCTGACTGTGAAAGAAATGCTGTACTTGATCCCCTCTGCTGAAGACTTCTGGCTAGGAATAGTTCCTCTGCAGTATGTGGGATATTTTCTTCCTTTTAAGTCTCTGTTTCCCCTACCCCAAAATATTACTGGGCTTTTCTAACAGGGATTTGCAAAACTTCTTCATAAACAGGCTCTTTGGATTCTGTCCTCCTGTCTAACTGCTTAGCTCCTGGCAGTCTTTGTATTTTTTATTTTCCTGGAGGTAAGTTGGATGTCATCTCTTGTGAGCTGTTGTAGGTTTTCAGAAAGTGGCACTGAATGCCTTGAGACCCTCAGAAACCCTCCTGTAAGCTCAGACCATTGCAGAGTCCATATCTTAAAAAGAAGTGGGACGTGGTAAAATTTGAGTCTGTAAAAACTCGCTGTCCTGAGCTAGAATTTTACCTGAATGAGGGACCAGGTGCAATTCAGTAAATGGTCCTTGACGACACCAAATTGTTTCCTCGCCTGGAAAATGCCCCTCCGTTTCTGATTCCATGATTTTACATCCTCAACAAGCCCACCACCACCTTGCCACACATAGAGGATCAGAGAGTGCTTAGCAATCTTATCTCCTGCTTAACCACAGAGAAATAGAATGACAAGAGAGAAAGAGGGAAGTAAGGGATCCAGGCACTCATGTTCTCCATGTGGCATCTAAAGCAGTCCATTTCCCAGGGTAGAAAACCTTCCCCATCTGTAATGCTGCAGAAGAGAAAGCAATTGAGATGGTGTTGAGCTGCAAGGGGAATATTGCATAAATCAGGGCCAACAAGAGATTTTGTTTTTCAAAGGAACGGTTACATCTCACCTAGGGAACTGTATACGTGATCTGTGACGCCGACTCAGATACTCTACAACTTACCCTGGAAGGACAGAGCTTTGGAGAATGACACAAAGCATTTGGAAATTCCTGGGTATTGGTATGAGGCAGAGTAAAGGAAATGGGAGTTTATTTTCACTGCAAGAGGCAGCTGGGAGGCAGTGATCTAATTGCCACCTTTGGAAATTGTGAAAAAGCTTGAAATTCTTCCCTAGCAAACCGCTGCACGCTGGGAAAACATTGCAAGGTAGAAGCGTGCAATGTGAATGATGGTGTCACTTTCACTAGAAGGATAATAAACATATGGACCATATTACTGAGGAGATCTAAGAAAAAAAAGAAGAAAAGAAAAAAAAAAAAACATGAATAAGATCAAGAGGGAACAGGTGAAAAAACCCAATCATGTTGGGACACCAGCAGTTCTCCTTCCTCCAGGGATGGGCCTCACAGCCTTACATAAATGTTTTGCTCAGCTTTTCAAAGGCATTTCAGAGCTTTCCTGCCAGCTTGAATTTTAAGCATGATTTGCAATGGTGCCTCCCCCATCCGCATGTAAGGAAAGAAAAAACTCTTGCCAGTGGATTTTGCGTCTAGTGCCAGATGAAAAGAGTGGCTCTTTGCAGGCTGAGGCTGGAGCTGCCCAGAAGAAGATCTGAAGACCAGGTTAGACCCTGCTGACTCCGACTTAGCATTGAAAATTTGGCTTGAGAGATGAAAGGGTAGCCAACTCTTTAGATGTTTGCTTCACAGAGGAGAGCACCATCCACCACAGTGTGCAGGATTACAGACAGGTCTCGGGGGAGCCAAGCAATCAAGAAGAGCTTATTCTGCATCAGGACACCTGGGAATTTGAAAACAGAGGACGGGCAAAGAAAAAAGTTGCTAGTGGAGAAATATCTCCCCAGGAGCCTGGATCAGCAGTGGATTCTGACATGGAGCTCCTGGGACCCTCCACTATGAAACTTAACTCAAGCAGGATCCCTTGGGCGAAGAAGAGCTGGGACTGGTATCATGGGATGCATGTGAAATGCATCTTTCCAATGGCACCAGCACCTACTGCAGGGGACTGAACCCCACACTGCTGCTGGCTGGCTCCCCTCCAGAAACCAGCTGGCTGGTTCAGAGCCTGCTAACAGCCTGCTGATGTGGGAATAAGAAACTAATGAGGCCTTAACTCCTGTATAACTACAGGCCAGGGTTTGTCTCCGAGCATAGCTTGGAGCCTGGCCAGGCTACACGGGAAATCACTGCCCACGTTTGGAGGAGGAGGAGGAGGGTGGCAGTGACCACGTGGCACGGCCAGACTGCTCCATTCAGCAGAGAACTCCTCGTGGCCAGCTTTGGGCATTGGGGCACCAGCGTCACCCCCTTCAGCATCTCTTTACTGCATTAAAACTGCAAGCCTGGTGGTGTCACTTCGTATGTTTTCTCTGCATTTCTCTCAATTTTTGTCAATTTGCAGCATGGCAATGAACCGGTAGCAATTTTTAGTTTGCAAGAGGCAACAGAAAAGGAGTTACTACAGAGAGACCAGCAAAGTCCCACTTTTGCACAGAAAGTAAAGCAAAAGGCCTGATTTTGCCCATGAAGCAGCACTTGGCTTGTTCTGCTGAGTGCAAGGAAAGAGCCGGTGCGGTGTGACTGTAATGTGCTGTATCTTTACCATCAATCACATTTTAATGAGAGTAAATTGAAATTCCAGGCACACATTAATAATGAATGGATGAATTAACTCTGAGGAACCATCTGATGATGCTTTCACCAGGCTGTGATATCTACAGGCTAACATCACAATAGGTTACTTTCTGGACACGTATATAGAGAAAACTTTAAACTCAGACGTTTGCACCAAGGCCCCCGATCAGCAAAGGGACTTATGTGCCTGCATTTCAGTTGAGGTGGAATTTTGGAAGTCACAAAATACAGCGACTCACGGAAAACACATCTACTTGCCCAGGCATCTCAACATTCAGACGCACCGGAGTCATTGCCATAAATGTTCCTTCAGTGCCTAAACTTTCACCAGCGAGCTTCACCAGAGATATGTTGCCCCTTGTAGCTATTAGTACTTGCAATAGCATCCCTAAACCAGGCTTTCCTTTGCCTAAATGCTCAGAAAGACTTGTTATGGACAAGGTAGAGAGAGAAGTCCCAACCTAGCTGAAGAAAAGATGAACTATCACCTCTCCAAGACAGACAGATCTCTGCAGTGTTCATTCAGGTTAGCGAGAGCACTTCAAATGAAGCAATTCGGGGGATCTAATGTCTCCTTTTTGTTATGAATGATGCCAGGCTCCTGGCAGTCAGAGCAGATATCAAGAGTCTGTTGTCAGGACAAGCATCAGAAATCCCCTAAAACCCATCAGCTGCGTTTCCTGTAAGTGCAACCCACCAATAGCATGACTTAAAATCCCAGTTTAACAAACCTTGGCTTCTTACTCTGGAGATTCCCAGCTCATTTCCCACCATGGCAGCCAAAATAGTGGCTGCTATAGCTGATAAAATCAGTTTGGCTGAATCTGCAAGTATCACAGCGTAGGATGTTTTCTCCGTTTTGCCAAGGGATGCTTGTCCATGTGAGGATTTTAGAAAAAATCCTCCTTTACAAAGCTCAGGACTCCTCTTCAGTTTGACTTAAGCACTGGGATTTTCCAGTGCGGAGTTATTGAAGAGGTGTGTTATGCAGAAAAAAAGATTACTTAAAATCTGGGAGACTGGTGGACTTCAGTCATACTTCCATTCCTGAACAACTGGTTGGCCAAAGCAGCCCCAAAAAACATCTGCTAAATCAAAGTGATTCACTTGAATGCACGTCTCCCTTTTCCTCAATTCTGTTGACCGCTTATCCTTGTAAACAGAGAGAGAAATTAATGTTTGGGGAAGCTGAGGCAGAAGTTGGCTCTGATCTTTCTCACACCAGAGTTGCACCTCCATGGCTCCCCCAGTCTCCAGTCCCCACCACAGTGCAGTTGCTCTCCTGACACGAAACCTCACTCCATCACGACAAGATTTGTTCACACGTCATTGCAGCAGAGGGTTTTATAGAGGCCTCTCTACACTTTGCTACTGCTCCTCACTGAGGGGCTCCCCCGGAGCCAAGGTCCTTTCCCACTTAACCTCACCCTCATCTCAGCAGGATGCTGTGCGGGAGAGGTCCCCATCCTCCAGGTGTATTTGCCTCCAAACCCACACACCCACCTTTTTTAGAGCAGCTCCAAATCCATAGAATCACAGAATTGTCTAGGTTGGAAAGGACCTTGGAGACCATCCAGTCCAACTGTTAACCCATCACTGAGAATTCCCAACTCCCCCAGATCCCTCAGCACTATGTCGACCCGACTCTTCAACCCCTCCAGGGATCCCGGGGACTCCACCATCTCCCTGGGCAGCCCATTCCAACACCCAACAGCCCCTGCTGGAAAGAAATGCTTCCTAATATCTAGTCTAAACCTTCCCTGGTGCAACTTGAGGCCATTCCCTCTTGTCCTGTCACTTACTATGAGGTTAAAGAGACTCATCCCCCCTCTGCACCCTCCTGGCAGGGAGCTGTAGAGGGCGATGAGGTCTCCCCTCAGCCTCCTCTTCTCCAGACTGAACCCCCCAGTTCCCTCAGCAGCTCCCCGTATGACCTGTGCTCCAGGCCCTTCAGCAGAGGCATGTAACACCACATTTCATACACCATGCTGCCAACTCTCTTCAACACCCCCCAGTTTTAGGGACAGAACCTGCCTGATGCTGAACAGACAGATCACTGCTGGTTCAGACACGTCGGTCATAAACAGCTCTCTCCTCCAACTCACTGCACAGCTGGAACAAGAAGAGACCAGACTGCTTCTCTGTGTCTTATTTTCCCTTTATCATAACCTTGCCTTTTGGGTCCATCCACCCCCATCCTAATATTCTCAATCCCTTCCTCCCCACCAGCTTTTTTTTTTTTTCCTCCCCAGCAGCCTGTCGACATGCTTCTTGAACTTATTTATAGTCTTATTTATAGCGCGGCTTCAGCCACCTCACTTGTTAACCTATTCCACATGTTTATTCCCTTTTGTGTGAAACAGGGCTGCGCGAGCTCTCCTTTATCCCTCGGGCCTTTTATTTTCAGATGGTGGCCCCAGCTGCCCTGCTCCTCACAAGAGACCTGCTTTTTGCTCCAGAGAACAAAAGAGCAGCTCAGAAATGGTCCAGGGTGATGAGAGAGATGTGCCAGCTCTTGCCAACCCTAACAAAGATGGATACCCAGCGGAAAGCTGGCACATCCTCCACAAGCTGCATAGCAGGTTTTGCTCCTAAGAGCATCCCAATGGGATAAAAGTAAGCTAGGTTCACCTGCATCCAGGAGGGCAGAGACAGTGGGAAGCAGCTCCCACTGGGGATTCATCCTCGGATTACTTTTCACTGAATCCCCAGCACTGTTTGCAAACTCTGTTCTTAACTTTTCCCACCCTCTGTTGGCTCACCCCTGGGTCTGCTGTGATCCAATTTCCAAACCCACTTGGAAGCCACCATTTATTTCTGGTGTCCCACAGCTGGCCAGTGCCCCCAGCACACTTTCTCCTACCCCAAATCTCAGGCACCAAAAGCAGCCAGGTTTGAGTGACAATTCCTACAGCTGCAGCTGCAAGTGCCTGAACCTCCACGTCCAATCAAGGCGAAAGATGAGCAATCTCCAGGCACCACCACCCACAAGTCCAGCAGCAATTCATGCAACAAGTTGGGCCGTTATTTTAAGGAAGCAGTTTTTTACGATGAGGGTGGTGAAACGCTGGCACAAGTTGCGCAGAGAGGTGGGAGATGCCCCATCCCTGGAAACATTCAAGGTCAGGCTGGATGGGGCTCTGAGCAACCTGGTCTGGTTGAAGCTGTCCCTGCTCATTGCAGAGGGATTGGACCAGACGGTCTTTAAAAGTCTCTTCCAACCCAAACTAGTCTATGATTTGCCTGTATCACTTAACTTGTCAGGTTGCTAAACCTCCCATATTTCTTCTTCATGGCTGGGGGGCCGGTGGCTGTGTGGCAGGGTTAATTTGCACACAGGACCCCATTAAAAGGCCACCGTGAAGGCACATCTGTCCTTCCCACCCTGTCTGCAAGCCCAGCTGCAGCCAGGCAGAGCTCTGCTCTGCAGAGCAGCCCCCGATGTGCCATAAATGTGTGAAATAAGGGCGTTCCTGGGGGACCATTGCAGCCAGTGGTGCAAGCCCAAGGTGCAACGTCAGACACACAAGAGGTCCGTGTTCAGCACTGGGGCAGCTTTAGAGGCAAGCAAACTAATACAGTGTTGGATCTCTCCTTATTGACTTGTGCTCTTTATGCTTAGTTCTCTCCTCTCCCTGGCTAGCAGCAATAACTTATCCTGGAAAACCCCCTCCAGAGCCTGCCAGCACCCGCTTGCCTCCTTAGCAGCTTTTGCCAGCTCTCTGTATGGGGAACTTTGGTTTTCCTCCTCCTGAATTGCAATGAGTTGGTGTGGCTTTTCCTAGCACCTCCTTGGCATTTGCATTGCTCATGCCCTAACACCACCCCGTCGTAAACCCCAGCATCTCGCAGCCAGCCTTTCCTCCCCTGACTGCACCAGCAGCTGTTTTTTTTTTTTTTTTTTTTTTTTTTTAATCATGCCAGCTTTTGTCCCCTTCAATGCACAACTGTGAAACACCCTGCACTTTTCCAGCCTCATAGCATCCCTTCCCCATTGATTTCAGAGGCCTTCGGAGGAGGCTGTGAGCAATCCCCTGTTTCTCTTCTCTCATTTTCCAAAGAGAAAGGTTTTTAGCAGTGAACTCTACAATCCTGGCATTTCTCACACAAAATGAACAAAAAACTTCTCTCACTCCCCCCAAATAAACAATAAAAGTAATTTTTGCTCACCAGAAAGCATAAAAACAGGCACATGTTTCCTCTGCTTTCTTTTTCACCCCTTTTTTCAGGTCAGCTTTAGACAGGAAAAAAAACCTCAGGCTGACAGTGATATCTCTAAGGCAATTCCAGAGTCTCTCCTGGGAAGCAGCAGGAGTCTCATTATTTTATATTCTCCCAGACAGAATACTAAATTTGGGGAAAAGCCTGCCCTAGCCTTAGCAATAAGAAAGGAAACTTCCAAATTGCTCCCCAGTGCCCTTGGATTCCTGTTTCATTACCTCGGCGTGAGCAGTCCCAGGCGTCTTTTTTAATCCCTGTTGATCAACAGGGGCAAGGCTCAGCATGTCTCTGGCCAAGAGGCTCGTTCAATATTATGAGCAAGCCTTAATATGAGCACAGGGAAGGGAAAATACGCACTCTGCAAATTCACTTCACCTTTTCTGTTGTAAAACATGCTGTATTTTAATGATTTCTATTTACCAGGAACCTCAGATTAGCTTTAAAGCATTTAGCAGTAATTTATTTTCTTTTTTTTTTTTTTTCCACTGTGAAACAACAACAAAAAAAAACCACCACAACCCTGAAGGCTTTAAGTCAGAAAGTAGACAAGATTGCAAGGTCTCATTTTTCTGGAAAACCGCTGTGCCGGCAAGGCTAGAAAGAGATCGTTCAGATACAAAGAGGGGAAGGAAAAAAAAAAAATCAGATCCAAATATATCTGCAGATAAATATTTTATGCTCTTTCCGAATAGCTGGGTGGGATCAGCCGAGCACCCGAGAGCCCTGCCTTGTGCAAGGCTGCCACCTCCTGGGGTGGGCAGCCCCAGTGCCAGGGCATCCACCAGAGACTGGGTTGGATTTGGTGTTTTAACCCCAGAAATAATCACCTGGTGGGGAGGGAAAACGGGTGCCTCCATCTCCAGCTTTTACGGTGAGTGTTCTAAGGGGTGAGTTCAGAGTTTAAACACGCAGGTGGGGAGCAGAGAGGGTGAACGTGCCTGTTAGCATTAGAAGCAACAACGTGGGGCACCGGGGCATGCTGCATTTCATCAGGCAAGTTACGCGTTTCCCCATTCATTGCAGCTTCTGCTCTTTTATTGCAACGTCCCCCGCATGGCTCCACCACAGCATTTTCAGTGACATCTGCTTTGTCCCTTCCACCAGAGCCTCCTGATGGCACCACAGAGGTGGATATCACGGGTACAGCAGGTTTTGCTGGGTGAGCAACGGTCTGTGGGAGGGAAGAGATGAGAGGTGATGCCTTGTTACATGCCAGGAACATGTATCTCGTGTTGTTCTCTGGACACCCTGACTCCAGCTACGTGGGTCAGAACATCTCTAGGCTGAAGGAGGGGGTTCCATTTTTCACAGAGATGAGACCAGGCTGGGGCCTCTTGCCATGGTCCTGTGCAACTGGCAAGCTCTGTGTCTGGGATGGTGGTGTCACCCTTGGAAGAGAAGCAACCTGGATGCTGACCTGTTCTAGGAGCATTAAGGCATCAGTTTAGTGCAGGAGCAGAGTCCTTGGGAGTGGAGGATACCCAAGTTCAAGACCAGAAGAGGATCATTTGGTTAACTAGACCCCCCTCCCGTATGTCAGAGGCACGTTTCGTTCCCACACATTGTAGATGAAGGTGCTGACAACCTGTGTTAGGAGGTCAAAAGCAACCACATCCCTTGCTGCAAAGGACAAAAAAAGATCATGGGCCCTAAATGGCCCAATAAAGTTGGGAAATGCCTGAATTGCTCACCTGTAGGCTGTTGACTGCTTCCAGACTGTCTTGCACAGGCACAATGTGAATGAGATGCTGCAAGGAGTCAACCTAGAAGCTGTAGCAAGCGATGACCCCCACATCCTGCAGATAACTTTCTGCCTCCTTCCAAGGAGTTTTACTTACCAGGAGCAGACCCCCGTAATCACTCTGAAACTGCTAGCAGCTCTCTGGGTTTCAGAGGGAAGAATTAAAAACAAATTAGAGGTAATGAGCTCTTAAATTGCTTCTGAATCCAGTGTGTGGCTGAGAGTTTTGGTAGATTTGGATAATCAAATCAAGCAGGGCCCACGGCATGCAGAAGGGTGATATAGATTAAGAATATTTTCAAGCTTCCCCTTGAATATTAGATGTGACGCAACTGCCCTTTCTCACTGAAAACAGTAGTAAGAAACTCACTCAAAGCCAAAGCCAAGAACTAGACTCAGCCTGAAGAAATAGTGCTTCCCCCCATATGAACTGTGCCAGCACGTTAATTGACTTCTGTTATTAGTTACTTCATCTATCCTTCTAGAATAGTTATATATAGTTATTCATCTATTATTAGCTACCCCAGTCCTGAATGGCTGCAGAGGATCTGCAGAGAGACAAGGCAGTGGGAACTAAGGAGCTCTTCAGTTCTCTCCATCCTTTTCTGCACGGCAGTACTGCATTGGTTGTCAAGGCTTACAGGAATGAGTTATAGGACTTGGGACAGATTTTAAGCAGGGGGAAATGTGCTACACACTCTCATACCATGGATGGGGTACCCAGGAATGGGGCTGTGTTTGGCCATGATGCACGTCAGCATGGACACCCTGCACCAAAACCCCTCAAGTTCAGTTCTGAATGTCAAAGGACGAGGTGGTGGGGCACGTCTTGCTGTTAGCAGATGGCTAAAGCTTATCTGTATAAATTCATTTACTAATCAAAATCAACAGTTTATGTGTTTTGGAAGGTGAAAACAGCTGAAATCAGTATTTAGAGGTGGGACAGGATGAACCCTAAGCCACTTAGCACAAACTTGTTTGCAATGTGCTACTAATCCCCTCCTATCCTGTCTTCATTAACCTCGTGTACACTGTACCTGTGGAACTGATAACAGAGCGGTGTTTGGGAAGCAGATCGCAGTCAGCCCGCCCCTTCCCCACCAAGGGAGCTCATCCAACAACATTTTAAAGCAGGCTTTCTATCTCACTGGAAGGTTTTTTTGCCCTAAACTTTTAGAGAAATAAAGCAAGCCACACGCACACCCCACAACCCCCTGGGGAACATGGTCTCTGCCCACGTCTCCAGCGGTCACCTCTGCACGGTGGCTGGAACATCCCGCTCTTGGCCAAGCCCTGTCACCCTCATCAGCTTTCCCAGGTCATCCCTGATGGCAGCTCCAGCAAGTTCTATTCCATGAGTGGATTTACCCTCCCGAAAATCATCTCCCAAGCAGAGGACAGGGCTGGGAGCAGGGAGGGGATGTTTCATGTTTTCAGGCTTCAGTATTTAAGAGGCATTTGGACGCTGCCCTTAGTAACGTGCTTTAACATTTGGCCAGCCCTGAAGTGGTCAGGCAGTTGGACTAGATGATCATTATGGGTCCCTTCCAGTTGAAATAGTCTATTCTATGTCACCTTGCAGCACCCAAGGATGCCTGGGGAATACAGCTCCAAAACTGTGCCTTTTGAAGCCCAAGGCCACCTTGAACCTCAACTTGCCACACACCCATACAGCTCAGATATATGTTTCTGTGCAGGATCAGACCTGTGAGTAAAAGGAAACGGTGAGCCCACACCACTCCTTGCTCTGCTGATCCCATTTGCCCAGCTGGGGTAGGAACAAACATGCTGCTAACAGTTTTTTATATGAAAAAGGAGGGCTGCATCATCCCTTTACAATCTCACCAGTTTTCCTCTTTCATTAAAATGACCACAATTTGCAGACTTTCTTTCAATCAGTAACAGCCATATAATCATGGTTTTTTTTCCTTCGCTTGGGAAACAACCTGGGAAAACCCCATGTGACTCAAGCTCCTCCAACCTGCCTTGTCAAACATTCAAAACTGATTTTAAATATCTTGTTACAACAAAGAAGCACAACACTATTTGGTCATCAAACTGTCTCCTAGGGACACCTCAAAGTGTCCAAGAGAGATCAAATGCTGCACCAGACCTTGCTTGGGGCAGGTGTGACTCAATTCCTCCTGCAGCCCATGAGATTTGGGTTGCCATCCCAAGGAAAATGCATGTAAAGCTGCCTTAGCCATGCCAGAGCAAAGAAAAGGAGATTACCTCTAGGACTTAATCTTCCTACTTCATATTTTCCTCTTTTAAAACTAATCTTCCCACTCACTGGAACCAGGGCACCAGGGCTTTATGCTCTCCGCAGCCTGGGTAAGGATTTTATGCATCCCGCTCTCTGGCAGAAGCATGGCACTTTCCCTGTGTGGGCCAGGATTAATATAAAGCAGTTAACTTAACTAGCAACATATGTCTGCATCTTTTTTTCCCACTGCCATTTAATCTCTCTTATCCACTGACCATGCAAGTCTCCTGTAATCACTGCAGAGTAATTATGTGATTATTCCATCCCTCTAAATTACAGCTGCAGCTTGGACCCTAGCAATCGCAGGTGACACAGCAAGGCTGACTTTCTCAACTGTTAGTTAATTACAATTAGACAGAAGAAAAAAAAAAAATCCCAACCACACAATAATAATAATAATAAAACAACCTGCCAGAAAACGCAACTTCTGCTGAGAATTTTCACCCCCAATCTTTCTTATCACAAGAAAGATTAGAGTGGGAGCCATTAATAAGATGGCAATTTATGTTAATTTATCAGCACCTAAGCCCAAGAGTCTTAATAAAACTAGCTAAAAGGAAATTTATGATAAACAAAGGCAATTATGTTGTTGCTGTTATTACAGTGGCCTTTCAAATCCTGTTGTGCTGGGTATTATTGTCTGACTAGCTTGGGCAAGGTGGAGGAGGATGGGGTGTACAGCAGGAGATCCCACAGAAGGTCAAGGACAATGTAAGATGGAGTCTGCAGGTCCTCATCAGATCCTCTCCTGCAACACCTGAACATCCAGCAAACCACAAGATTTAAAAAACAATTAAATCAGTAAAAATGAGGTTTTTACAAAGGAGGGGATGAACTGTAACAAGACCAACCTGCAGTCCCTCGCCTTGCTTTTATGACCCATTCCTGAGCGTGGCTTTCCTCCAGTGTTAGAGTCTTTCTGATGACATCGAGCTGGGGCTGAGATCTCCCCTCAAAGCAGGGAGGGCAACAAATATCTCAAAGCAACAGGAGGTACAAAGGTAGGAGAGCATCCCCCAAAAGAAGTCACAGGCCCTTTTTTTTTTTTTTTTTGGCCCTTTTTTTTTTTTTTTTTTTTGTCTTTTTTCATAGCATTTGGAATTTCTGATGAGAACTCCTAAAGCGTAAGTGGCTTCACAACTGGTGAAAAATAATGGTAAAACATTAGACGTTTGCAGGGATTTTTTTGATTGCTTCACTAATTGTGGCTTTAGTGAGAAATGTCCATGAATGTTCTTCCTGAATCTGGCAAGTTTCAGCCAACTCCACAGCAGGCTGAAGTGCCGAGAGCTTCCCTTCCCCTGCACGTTGACATCCCCAGCCTGGAGGAAGAGGAGTAAGGCAGAAAGTTGGAAAGGACATGAGTGAAAATGAAAGAGGAAGGAAGATATCTTCCCCAAGGAGCACATTAGGAGGCTACAGGTGAGCTCCATCAGAAGTGGAGAGGATGCAATTTCAATGCCATGATGATCTAAAATCTCCTGATATCAGCGGAGAAACCCCCCAGGACCCCGGATGATGTCTTGACTCTGATGCAGAACCACACGTTCCTCTGCCTGGGTTGAGCTGGGCACACAATGGATGTAAATCTTCATCACCCGCATGATTTGATCCAGCGTTTCTGTCTGGTCTCTGCTTTCTTCCTTTCCATTCAAGCTCATCACCCCGTGCTCAGTATGACTGAACAAAGGTTCTCCATCACAGTTAAATTTATCTACCGGGCACATCGCGCTGTCCAGTCGCTCCTGGGCTCTTTAAGGGCTCACAGAGGAGCAATGAACTCGAAGTGTGGCCCAATCTATAACTGTAATTGATGGCATCAGCAAATTCAGAGCCACATTTGGGACTGAAATACTGTAAGAGGCCATTTTAAGAACTAAATGGTGTTGGGTCAAATGTTTTATGGTGGTAACGAGCGGAACCCTGCAGAATAGCAAACATGTCTATATGTACCAAAACCCAGGGGTCGCTTAGATTTTCCCCACAGTGACTTGAAGAGACAATGTTATGGTTTTGCAATGTGACATCACAGGGCGATAAAAATAAAAGGAAAGGGAGGGAAAAAAAAAAATCTGGTGATGAATTGCAAAATAAACTGGCTTTCCAGCAACCCAATAAAGGGAGAAGAATATCCTCCATTTCCAGAGGGAAGATGGAGAATGGCAAAGATGCACTTTACAACCCATTCTGCTGGTAGAGACTAGGGGTCTGCTGACATTAATTTTACGCATTCCCTTCTCTTCCCTCAAAAGAAAATCGAGCAAACCACTATGATTTAAGAAATGATAGCCCTGCAGGCAACCTTCATCAAACATTAGCCTCTTGGCTGCACTGCAGAGCAGTCAGTTTTCAGTATGTTTTAGAAGATCCTTATTTTATCCCTTGCTGTTTATGATCAGAATATTTCATCTATTTTCACAAAAGCCTTCTGCCAAACTCCCTATTCAAGTGAAAATAGCAGGAGTTTCCCAGTCATATTTGGGAAATACTCATTAAAGTTCAGAAGGACTTTGCTATTGGCATCATGTTTTAAAAAGAGATTAGAATTGATTTTGCTAAACCACACTTCAAAAAAATAAGAGAGGAAATGCTTCAGCTATTCTTCTAATCTGGCTTTGTTTGCTCTGTACTAATTTGTAAAGTGTTCATGTCTGAATTCATGTTGAGGACAAGCAAGCGCAGCAGTTAATAATTTCATGTATATACCACATTTGGGCTATAGAGTTGAAGGACCTGAGGAAATGGAGGAACATCAAAGTTAACCAACCAGCCAAAGATAACATGACTCACTGGTGTAAATGGGAATGAAAGGCAAGTCTTCTGGCTTGCCAAGACTCCTGTGAGCTGTTGGCAGTGTCTCCACTGGATGTTACAGCCAAAGGAGAGTGCTACACATTCATAAGATGACCAAGAGGTTCAGAAATGCTTCTGGCCTTATAATCAGATAAATCAGGAGCACAAAACCACCAAACCTCTCTGAAACATTACCTACACCGGGGAATTAAACATTGCCAGGACTGTTGCCAAGTCCTGCTTGTATTTACACTCTGGGAGGATGCCATGTCCATCTTATAGCAGTGACAAAGAGGTGGTAGCATTCATCCAAGCTGTGGGTAACACAGCTTCTGCTCTGACTCAGCCAAGATCTGGGTGCCTTGGTAGCTTCTCTAGACTCTTGTTTTGTTGGATGTTATGTAGCTGAAGCTAATCTTACTTCTGATTTCCCCTGGTGAGGAACGACTGCATCAGCTGAAACACAGAAAGCCAGGAGTTATCAAGAATCCAAAATCACCTCAAGAGGGATGACTGGGTTGTGGTCTCTGCTGTAAAGACAAATGTTTGCTGAAACAGAGTCTGGGCTCTGGGCTCCTTCTCTTGCCAGGAGCTCCCTTGGTGCAGGGCTACAGACTGATCCTGATTTTGCTCAGAGCAGATGACACGATGCCTCCATGTCTCATGGGACAACCTCAGTGAGAGTTGCTGACACCACTAACCCTGGGACAATGGACAATGGCAGCCATGAATGCAAACACAAAACCCACTGGAAGAGGAACCAAACGTGTCACTCTTTCTGGGGAGGTGCCCCAACCCCCGCATGGTGGAGGTGGGGATCCTCTAGTCCTCCAGCCCTGCTCAGTGTGAAGTAAAACAGCACAAGCCAGATATAGAAGGTCCACCTCATCACTCAGCCCCAACTCACAATCACTGGCCCTAACACTGGGGATGCTTAGGCCAGGAACAGATTTGGCATGTTAGGGGAAGTTACGTAGCAAAAATTAAGTTTGTGAAGAACACAGCCACCTGCAGAAGGAGAAGCAGCCAAGCAGGACAGGAGGAGGATCTCCATTTTGCATCCAGTTGCCTGCAGGGCAGTAATGCCCTTCAGTGAACACAGCCTGTGGTATTTTAAGTACCTCCAGGAAAAGACACCTCCAGCTAAGTGACTTCTTTAATCAGGCCTAAGCACTGCAACCCTTGTCCTCAGGGCAGGGCCAAGGATGCTGTGAGGGGCTCCATTATCTTTTTGTGCTCAGCTCATGCTGTTCTGTTTAAAAGATTAATGAGACATATATACTCAATCAAGAAGCTATTTCAAAAGCTCTTACTTCCAATCAGTTGTACAGCTCCGTTAGTAGCACCATCTGCCCTTATTTTGGTTGGGAGTTTTAGCAAAATGATTTATGGATATTTATTTCCCAGAGTAGCATTGGCACATCGGTGGACTGAGTATTGATGGTGCTAAAGCCGGATAATCAATGCACATCTAATGGCACATGGAGTGTGCCTAACTGCCCGACAGTAATCTGGGGTCGGAAGGTGCATAGATGAGGATACCTGGGCTTCTTTCTTGAGGTGTGTGTTTTTGCAGTTGAAGAGCACATACACATTGCCAAGAAGTGAATAACAAGGAGGTGAATAATGTCTGAGCATCTTACCTCCTACAGCTGTAGATAAGTGAAGATCCACAGATGGTGGATCTCAGACAGGCTGAGCTCACCCAGCTGAGATGAAGACAACTTCTCCTACTTACCAAGATATTCCCCGATTTCAGGAACTCATAATTTGTGTCTCGTGGGTCTCATCTTGTCCATACCCATGTTCATCCCCCCACATTAGATCTGGCCCCAGCACAAATCCTTGGGAAATCTTCTTGTCGCCATGTAGCTCAGCATCAAGCCATGGCAGCAAGATGTACAAGGAGACACCACCTGGGAGCAGCAGATTTCTATCCTCTGATTATAAAGGTAAGCTAAAGCAACCATTAACACTTCCACTCTAGACACCTAAAGTTGGGTTACGTGACTTGCAGCCAGAAGACAGGATGCCAAAGGCCATGTCCTGATCTATCACCAGACTGGGATGCTCAAAGGGAAAGTTTTGGGCCGCTGTTGTGATGGAGGAAGAACCAAGGCACCGGCTAAGGTTCCCATCAGGAAGGTAGCCTCGTGCCAAACTTGCAGTGGAAAAGTCAAGTTATAGTCTAAACATTTACCTGACTCCAGAAGCCTCCCAGCTGCTTTTTGGGCATCTCTGGACAGTATCACCTTGTTTCTTGTTCTGGAAATAGTCAATATCCTCATAACACAACTGTCTGTTTTTCAGCAGCAAATTAGCTCAGATTGAAATTTGTATTACAGCTCAAAAAAAAAAAAAAAAAAAAAAAAACAAAAAAAAACACATTCAGCTCCACTTTAACTGTTTTAACAGCACTCAGTAAGTCTCTCAGGAGCTCCCAGAAGCACTGTGTGTGCTGGCTGCTCTTCTAAGAGGCCCATCCATCTCTGTTCCTCTGCTCATTCCTTTACAGCTCATTTTTTTCTTTACTTTTAGGGCTATTTCTGTGCGTTTCATAACCCTATTCCTCTTACTCAGAATAGCTTGCAAGTGCACTCTGATTCTTCCGCAAATCTTACTCAGGAGTTTGTATGTCCCTAATCCTCTGCAACCAGCTGAGCCTCTGCAGTACCACCGTGTCCACCAACTGCAGGGTCTTGAACCCGTGGGTCCTTCTCACCAGATTTTGGGGTCCACAGTGCAGACATCTACCTTTGCAGATGTTCTCCAGTAGGTTTTCTGCATGGGTTTGGACACAGAGGAACTCAAATCCATGAGCAACTACAAATTGTTTGAAGTCTTGTCCACTGAACCAGAAGGTTGTTATCTGTTGTCTTTATTGCTGGGGTCCTATGTCTGGCAAACATCAGACTAACATGAGTGATGATGGGTTTGACGTTAGATTTTCCACTGAAGCTATCCTAAGGCAGAATGAATAAGCCAAAACTAAGAAATAGTCGCTGTTGCATTATGCACGTGTGGACCACGGCTTCAAGAAGTCCTGATTTATCAGCACAAGTTCTTGTCTGCACTGCAGTTTGCAGCAATTTCCACATATTGCAAGATTTCCCCTACGCCCACTTCACATTTTTTGGCCTGAATAGTTCATTTTAGGCTCTTCTTTAGGCTGCTCCAGGTACATCCGCTTAGCCTTCCTGTATTTTTCTGAAGCATTTCAAAGAACACAGCACCTCTGAAGCCAATGTGGTTATCTTCAGATAGCTTGCCGTGAACTGCCACAGAGCTTCTGTTGCAACTGAAAATACTGGTTAGGTGTTTCCCTGGTCAGTGCACAATCACACCCACGATGCCTTCCAGTGATGTCTCGCCCTCTGCTGTAGCTCCTGTAAATTTATTCCATCTTGGTTATGAAACTGGATAATTCTTTTTGATCAAACATGCATGTATTATACCGTTCCCTGTATCAGTTTCAAGTACAGCCTCATCAAATACTCTCAGGAGTATATCTACTATCAGTAGTCATTTTCTTGGTTTATTCTCTACTTCACATCCTACAACCGACACTTGGAACTGCAATCTCTGTATTACAGGAGAGATACCAGTCAGTCCCTTTGGTCCTGTGGATATAAGGTATCCAGAGTCAGGTTTTTGCCACAACCTGTGAATTAATATGTAAAATTTCTCATCGGAAGTCCCAGTACCAGACGCGCGTGCACAGCGACATTCCAGTCCAGTAAGTCCAAATACATCAGAATTTTTCACCGCATTCCAAAGGTCACGTAAGAAATACCTTTTTTATCTCCAAACTTCTTACACCAACAGTGCAAAGCAGCAAGCACCTCGGCACTTCACCTCCTTGCTGCGGGAAGGAATAAAGTCTCGTACTTTGGGAACCTGGCTCTATTTCGTTACACGTTGAACTGCAAAATACTCCCATTATGCCAATGTAATGATTCTTGCATCAGAAACCACAATTAGCTATTCCCTATTTAGCTTCTCCTTGTCACTCATAATTTTATAGACTCCTGTCTCCTTCTCAGTTGTTCACACAGAAACCATGCCATATCTTTCATTATCCTCGCTGTTCTCTTTTCTGCCTTTTCCACCTCCAGTAAATCGGTTTTGAGACAAGAGAAGCGGAACTGCACATGGTATTTCAGAGGGTTTTGCACAACAGCACAATGATATCTTCTGGTTTGATCTGTATTGTTGTCCTAACAGTTCCAAAGATTCAATTTGCTTTTTTTTTTTTTTTGACAGCTCTTGTGCACTGAGGTGGTGCTTTCTCTAGAAATTTTTATTACTGTTTCAGCCCTGAGGGGTGACAGCCAGCCCAGAGTCTATCACTGTATATGCACAATTATGACTGGTTTTGTTGCATTCATCATTTTATGATCTCACATTTTTGCAACAATATTGTACCATGCAAGCTGGAGAGATCTCAAGACAAACATGAGACACAATATAAGAGGAGCTGCAAAACCTTCTCCACTCTCCAGCTGGTGGGTGGACTTTGGAGAGAGGCCTTGCTGCAGACCCTTCTCCCGTTTGCAATATGAAAACCCTTTAACGCTGATGATCAGATGGATCTGCCACCGTCGGGAGCCTGGGGGGAGAGCCTGGTACTCCTGAGCAGTCCCATGTTTTTACTTTGAGAAATCCTGTAGTGTAAGATTACGCTCTGAAAGGTAAAGTCTTAACAGCTGCAGAAGGAGAGCTACCCATGAACATCTCAGAGCATCTCCTGCTGTTTGTGTCTCCTGCACCAAGTGTCTGTAGAAATAAGGACCAAGCCCTTTCTACCCTCTTCACCTTCCCTCTTCGCTCCTTTTGCAGCTCACTATTGTTTGTACTCTAGTCCTTTCTCTAAGGTCCCTTTTGCTCCTTGCTGTAACCTACACTCAGGTTGTGTACGACCATCCTGATGGGTTCCATATCCTTGCAGCAAATCACTGCTCAGTTTTTTAGCTCATGATTGCAGATGGGAAATTTGAGCAAAAATTTAGATTCCAAATATCCATTCATTTATTTTTTAAACATTTCCTTGAAATTTCAAACAAATAAATCTGGAGTGATACTTACTTTACTGAAACCAATCTTTATTAATTTAATTTATAATAAACAATATATCCTTTATCATTATATATCACATAAAAATTTTGATAGAGCTATTCAGTTCAATTCTTTACTTTCCAGTAATGACAGATACACCCCACACATACAATTGTGCTGTATTACTAAAGTGTTTGTATATGTTTTATCTTTATAAATACTGATAAAATAGGTAGGGAAATTACAAACTCGAAAATAAAAAGCACCAATATTGTTGGCTTGCAAAAAAAAAAAAGAAAGGTTACATCCTCTCATACTGTCATGCAAATGGAGAAGAGGAGGAAAGCTTGGGGAAAATGGCACTGGTATATATATATATATATATATATATATATTC
>NW_020799091.1:3127893-3152855 GCF_003259725.1 Athene cunicularia | reverse complement strand
AAAAAAAAAAAAAAAAAAAAAAAAGGCAGGTAGAGGAGAAACTGCAGAAGTCAGGCTTTTCACAGATTTTTCCATCTCTACTGGCAATACATGCAGCACTGGGACATCAGTCCAGGTTCTTTGGTGTCGTTCAGTCCTGGCTTTCCAAGAACAATCTGGCTCATAAAGGTCTTGTTGCTTTTATGCCTAGAATGCCCATTTGGCTTTGCCCACCCTGAGTTTGCCTTGGTTTTAGCCACAGGTGGACTAGCTGTGCTGTGGTGCATCCATATCTATTTAGATAATGTCAGCCGTAACGATATGAATTCACTCATGTAATTTTAACCATCAAAAAATCAGACGGATGGCCATAATCAGCTACTTGGGCATCTTCCACAGCGAGCAGAGAAGAAACATTTAGAGGAGGGATCGGTCCCATCTTAAATACTCACAGAGCTTTCTTCAGCCCAGCTAAATCATGAGTATCCTGGTGAATCACTTGAAGGCATCTCATATAGCTTCTGCCATCACAGCACAGAGATATCTTTTGAGCACAAGAAGCAAATCCAGAAGAGCCAAAATGTGCAGCATTTCAAGACGGGGCTCTGCAATAACATCACCTGCAGTTTGGCACTGGTTTCACGCTGCCCAGCAGTGCTCTGCTGAGGGCTGAAGCATGTCCTCATGGAGAGGACTGTGGCTGCCTTCACACAGACCACCGAGACACCAGTAGACAAAAAAGGACTTGTTGACCCAAAATGGTGGCCAGTAGACAAGGCACTCCCTAATACTGTGCAAAAAAAAAAAAAAAATACTCATCTCTCCATGCATCTTCCTTAATGTAACAAAAAGAAATTTAAAGCAGTTTTACTTTTACAGTGCTGTTAATTGATCTTCTTTGAGCCAGCTGTGCAAGGTTTTGTGGCAAGTCAGCAAATTCAAACTTATTTGAATTCCTCAGAATAATTTACCAACTGATTTTTGACTGTATATCCTTTAAACCTCCATTAATTTTTATTAGCACACCTTAAATTAAATACATAATTAATTACAGATAAAACCATGGGTCTTTAGAACTGGTTTATTGCAAATCAAATTAAAATGTTGTACATCCTTAAACTTTCAAAAAAAAAAAAAAAAAAAAGGACTTGAATGGCTTTTTATTATCTTTATGCTCTCTTAAAACTAATCAAATAAGTATTCCCTCTGCTCTCCAAGGTGGAACGTCATTACCTGATGTTCTCCTACCAAATTTAAGTGTATTTCAGGAAAATATGCTTCAGTCAACAGCCGATTTTCGGCTCAAAAGAGGAGTGACGGGGTGGAATTCACTGTTCTGTTATACATCCATTCACATCTAACAGTTATTTTGGCCTTAAAATCTACAAATGTAAAAGTACCCCTTCTCTTTCCCCTCCCTTCTCTGAATCAGGAGGCAAAAGACGGCAATGCACATAAGCTAAATCTTCTACTTTAATTACTAGTCTTATGTTTACATAGAAACCAAGTAGTTCAAAGTTTAATATCCAGTAATTAAAGTATTTCCAGATGTGTTCAGTGATCCCACTCTGTTTTTATAGCCTCCAGTTGTCATATATTTTCCTTCGGTGGCTGTATTAGGCACGAAAGTTAACAATTTTATTTTAAATTATGCTTTTTGAACAAAACATATTCCTGGATGTCAGAGTCGGTGTGGCCAGTATCTTGATAATGAAAGCTCTGATCTGGCAAAACACTTCAAGATGATCCTAACTTTCAATATTTGAATTGCTCCCTATTGACTGATATCTCTAAAAACCCAACAAACAGAGCAGAGAATTCCACAGGTAATGTGAACCACATTGTGGAATTAAAAATAGGGGGAAAAAACCTTTTCCTCTAAAATCTGCTAAAGAAAACGTTCTAATTTTCTTTCTTAAATTGTGCTGGTTTTCCCTTTTTTCCCCTGACAGGCTATATAATATGACTATTTATCATGTTTGTGTTTTACATCGCTAAGTGAATACTGAGGACTGTTGACTTCCAAACTTACTTTGCAGATGAAACAGAAATAATGGCGTTATCAGCACACGAGTAAAATGTTCTTAGCACTGGAAAAAAAAAGGTGCAAAGTGAAAATCCACCCTGGCAATGCCTGAGTGCTCCTGCCCATCCCAGCAGGAAAATTACCAATTGAGCAAGCAGCAAAGATGATAGAAGAGGTTTCTCATGCAGAGAGATGCGCTGTAAGCAAGGGAGCACAGCTGTAAAATCATTAGGATGAATAAATTTGTGCACAACGCAGAAAAAAAAAAAAAAAACAAAAAAAAAACAAAACACCAAAACCCTGCAAACTCTAAAAAGCTTAGAGGCAGCTAACAACTTGACAAACCTTTTTCTTTTCCTGATTGGTTTTGAGAGGCTCTAATTAAGGTCCTATCTGGCAACTTTCCATGAAATCAGAAGAGCTTAAGAGAGTCATCTCTCACGTTTTCAGGCTTCTGAGCCATTCCCCTCCACACACACCTACCTCCACCCTCTCAGGAGATTAAATGTAACAGTCCAGACAAGATGAAATGCAGTGCTCCTACAGTTTTATTTGATTTATTAAAAGGAGAGAAGTCACCAAGTGGGAAGAAAATAGGTCAAACGTTCTAGATCCTTGTGAAAAGCCAAAAGCCTTGCTCTTGATTTTGAACATTTCTTTCAAACGGGTGCCATGCGTTTTCAAGAAGATATTAAGGTATGGGAGGGGGCTGGAGTTGAGGGAGGAAGCCTGGGTTGTTTAAGGATGCTGATGAGTGGAGGGAAAAGCAGAAAGATGACTTTTCGATGGCCAAGTGAGCATCCCGCAGCCCAGAGGCACAGCAACGGTGTCATACTCTTGGCCAAGAGGGGGACAGCAGAGCGAAGCATCTCGAGCAGCCGCCGTGCCCACGCCTACAAGCCGAAGCTGCAGCTATCTCAGGCTCCTCCATGAAGCTGTGTAAAACACTTTCCCACGAGGAACATTTTCTCCTGTGCAATAAAAGGGAGGTAGGGGACTGCTGAACAAGAAAGAGCTATTTTCCCTGTCCTCTGCCTCTCTGGTTTCTGTGGGCCTCAGCCCCACCTCTCTGATTTGTCACCACGTCCTTTCATTCCATTTTTCTCCATAAAAATGTTCAGCTGTCTCATAAACCTCTCTTTGCTCTTTGCTTCAGTGACCTTATTGGTTTTATTACTCCACCTATTACCACGCACTTGTTTCCTAAGGAGTACATTCTTTTTCTTCCAGGTATAGACCTTGCTGTTATCAGTCCTGGGATGTCCTGCAGGTAATATTGTCCTCTAATTGACTACCAGTGGAAAATAGCTGGGGACCACAAACAGCTACTGAATGGGTATTTTGTGATGAGCATTAAGAGAGCGCCCCTGTTTGACGATGTTCAAGTCAGCTTTCATGCCTGGGAGACAGAGGCAATGACATCTGGTGCTTAGACAATGCAGTCAAACCAGAAAGAAAGTTCAGATGGAAATATGGAGTGATTTTCCCAGGGGTTTCCTGGGAAATCACCTACCTAGGAAATGACCTATGACCTAGGAATACAACAGCTTCTCCAAAACTTGGAGTCTTTAAATCATGAGTTGGTATGTGTTGGTGACTTCAGGAAAGTCACCAAAATTAGATGCAAAAATCAAATCCCACAAAAAAATGATCATAAGTCCCCTCATGGCACCTTTGTTCTGGATTCGAGCTGGTCCTCCTGACTCTGGGTATCTGTGGCAGATGCTCAAGCACAGCCCTTTTGTCTCTGTCTTTCCTCCAAGCATAGGACTCTGCATTCAGCCTCCACATCTTTCCCCTGACTCCCACCCCTCTGAGCCTATCTGCTCCTAGTTTCACTCTTTAGAGGACACAATGAGCAGCAAGAGAAAGGAAAAAAAAAAAAAAAACAAACCCAACAACAAAAAAAAACACCAACCCACCACATATGGCACGTGAATTTTCTTGATTGTGTCATGTCACTTTTAGAAAGCACTAGACATCTACAATCTTCACAAAATAATTGAAGGCTTTAGAAGATGCTGTCCCCCTGGGCCAGACCTTGTTGGTAAATTAGAGGTCATCAACAGCATCTGTGTCCTCAGATTAGCTTTCTTGCATGTGACAAGGGATAAACTTATCTTCAGAGCCCTATATCCTCTCACAGCTAGTCATAGGTCGATTTTCTCCATGTGTCCCATGAGGAAGCACATCCCTTCCTCTCATGTAGAGTAGGGAAGCAAAACATCCTCAAATTTACGGCGGTGATCTCGCATCTCATAGAACAAGAAAAATAACTTCAGGCTATGTTAGTTCTCACTAGGCAAAGCTTTTGCAAGAACAAAATCCTGTGATAGGGGACAAGACAGTACTGCCTGTCACATTGTCAAGCAACAGAACTGAACCTCCTTTGGAACACAGCAGATTAAACTTCTCAAAATAAGGAGTTTCTTCACCATGTGGAAACCATTTTAATTCAGGAGACAGCTCTTTCACCAACTGTATTCTTACAGTCTGTTAAACTGGACTCACAGCGGCTTGGGCATATCTTTCCTATAAAATTGGGTTTGGCCCATCCACATACATTCCTACAAAGATATCTCAATCAGTATTATGCTCATTCATGAGGTCATCACATAAAGATTATCTTCACTTTTTGGGGGAGAACAATACAAAGTGAAACATTTTTCCTTTGTAATTTGGTACGTGAACATAAAGCAAATGATTAATTAGATGGGCTAAACCCATAAACCCATCCAGTTACAACGAGTAATAGTTCCTGATGTCATTCACAGCCCAAGGAAGAACGTTTTCTGTGGTATCATTCAGCTGGTGCCAGGGCCATACGTGGCTATATCCACAACTTCTCTGTGATGATCTCTCAGGGATGTGGCAGATTCTCTTTGATCGGGGCACTGACTGGCTGGCATTACTCCGACCTTGCAGTGAACGGGGTGTAAGTATAAAATCAACAGATAACACAAAATGGATATTTTACTCCCAAGCTGAATTTATAAAGGGAAATTACAGTGCTGTGTGTAAGTCAACACAGAAACCGGGGTTCATGACTTGACACACATATATTCAGACCGGTGACATGAATATCTTTCCAAGAGATGTGCTACAAACTCAAGCAAAAATTATGAATTTGACACAGATGTTAATGGCTGATGTTCTTTGTGCTTTGTTATGCAGAAGGTGGGACTATATAATCATAGTGGTGTCTTTAAAATCTATAAATACAGGGCTCCCCTTGTGATTAAATCGTCACACACCTCCATGAGGAAAAGGAGTTATTGTCTCCCCTTTATGGAGTGGGAAATTAGGCACAGCTTTACACCAGTCATAATTATCTTTTCCACCTATGGGTTCGTAATGGCTCACTGTGTGGAAAAACTCCGCTGTGCGAGTAATTCATGAAAATGACCATGACTCATTTTTAACCTATCCCCATGGCACAATAGCCCAAAATGTGTAGTTGTAGACGTGCCCTTTCAGATGTCAGCGGGAAGACTCCAGAGATGGGGATGGGAGGACAGTTGCAGTCCTGGGGTGTTTCCAGGGGGCTGGAGAAAGCAAGTGGGTGGTTCTGCCTGTGGACCCTGCACTGTACTTTGAGGATGTAGGAGATCGGCTCTCCCCTGAGCTGGGACAGCCATGGGAAGAGGAGCAAGCTCCTGGACTACAAGCCTTGCAGGCTTTCAGGCCAAGTCATGCTGAGAGGAGCAGTCTGAACATAAGGAGCTGCCTCTCATCACCAGAGGGAATTGTGAAGGGATTGTGTGCTTCACACAGCCACTTCTAAAGAGGGGAATGCTAGCTATATAATTTGGATTTCGTATGCCAGACCTCTGCAGAGACTCTGGATTCTCATCAGAAATGCCTCATAGAAAGAAAGCCTGCAGGGAAGGGCTATTTTACTTGCTTTTGAATTTTAATAGCAGACTATTTTGTACTGTTACCAGGCGCCTGGAAAGCATCTGGATTCTCTAGAGAAAAAGATCCCTGGGAGACACATTGCATTTGTTTCTTGTGTAATGTTCTGTATGGGGATGGTGGTTTATAAGTGTCAACATGTTCTAGTCCAGGAGTGACCAAAAGTCATTGTAAGTGGGTTTGACTTACCCGTATTAAATAACAGTGTGACTGTAGTCCATTTATCATGGGACAGACATGATTATCAGCATGTTATGACAAAAAGAAGAGAGTTGGTATGAGACAAGAGGTCTTGGGATATCTGGAATAGAGGCATTGAGTTTTTTGTTAGATTTGCTATGGAGAGGACTTCAGATAGGAAGAGAAGAAATCTAGGGAATTACAGAACAAAGGACTCTTGGGCAGGAAGGATTGAGCATTCCCTAACCCTCCTGACCTGGAAAGTCTCAAATGGGAACCTATTTGGGGGCAAGAACAAACTCCCTGAGAACCCTGCCCCTACCTCCTCTTGCTGTGGGAAATATGGTCAGTCTCCAGAGTAGATCTCTCTTTTCTTCTGTGGAGGGTCTCAGCAATGAGAGGACCTAAATTAGAAGGAGCCCAGAGGTTGGGTTCAGCTCTGCATGTAGGTGTCTATGTGTAGGTGTCCACATTAGCCACATGTATGAGTTCCTACTGAAGTACATGAAGAGCTGGTCAGGGCATTTGTGGAGTTGGGAGAGCAACTGAGCCATGCAGACGTAGGTGTCTGCTTCCCCAGTCTCTATGGAGTATAGCGACTAGCAGCTCTATTTAGCTGCCCACACATACGTGTTTAGTACATCTGAGATACTCTGGTGTCTACCTGGTGTCCAGTTGCTAATCCAGGAGTGCACACAGATCCTGTGTCAGACCTATCAGCCCTCTTTCAGATGTCCCAGGTACCCATGGCCTCTGTATTGCACTAAGTGCTTCCACCTAGGCAATGCAATGAGCCTTAGAACTCCACTGACTTAATGCAAGTCATGAAGTGGGCATCTAGTCTAAGCCCGCCTCCTCCATCATCAGCAGAGGGAGTGGGGAGATGTTCACCCCATCACCCCATCACTCAGCCACACCACTTTCTTCACTGCATCTTCTCCACCACAGCCAACACAGCATCCTCTCTGCTATGGCCCATGGTGGCCTCTACCCAGGCTTCACGCAGTTGGTCCACACTTGTCCCCCGTCAGACCCAAATGAGTAACTGTCCCAGGGACTTCTATCTCAGTGTGTGAATGACAGCTGTCCTGTTGGAACATGGCCCCAGGGAGTGAGGTAGCTGCTGGGCTTCTAAAGTACCATTTCTTTTTCCTACCAACACCTGCAAAGCAGCAAAAGGCATCAGCCCTCGTATGATCAGGAGTACAAATAGTGAATATGAACAGTAATATTGTGGTCAAACTCTGCATGGCAATACTGACTCTCAGGACTAAGCGAGCTGGCCTAGCAAAGGGTAAACCTGAGTCTTTAACAATTGCAAAGCTTTTTGGTGTCCACTAAACAGCCTTATCTAATTAATCCTCACCTCCCCCATGGAAGATTATGGACCAGGAGATGGAAGCACAAAAAGGTTGAGTATAATGCGTCAACCCACCTTGAAAATTATGGTCAGACTCAGGACTAGATATCTGGACCACTTGACTCCAGGCCAGTTCCTAATGCAACCTCAGCTGCAAGCCTTTTGCCTGGTGGCACAGGAAAAACTGCTCTGCTTCTGGGCTGATGTGAGTTTTGCTGCTAGCTAGAGGACTGCAGCCTCCAGGGTTGTCTAGGCACCTTTTGCCAAAACTGAATTGTAATGTGGCTTATGCAGTTTTGCTTGATTTATTGGTTCTTCTGATGTGCAAGGATTTAGTGACATGCTTAGCAATACGGTAGCATGAGACACATTGCATAAAATCAAATCACTGCTGGGGCAGATGCTTCCAGATTTAAAAGCTCAATTGGTACCACAGACACGTAGCTGCCTAACTGCAGGCTGTTTCTCCTGAGACAGCCTGTGGGGGCTTCTCAGGACCCCTTTTAGTCCCAAAACTGCAGTAACAAGGCTTAGAAATCATCCTTTGAACCTCAAGGTGAGTGTTTTAGGTCAGCAGCAGCTGATCTATAACATTCAGGCTGTACCAGTGTCTCTAAAGGTCTGCTTTCAGCTTTGATTCATCAGCAAGCATCACCCTTCTCCCCTCCCTTCGCCACTCTGCCAGCTGTGGACATGGCCAGGGTGACCTAGATACTTGTCACCTCCAGGCTGGATTTTACCTTGATTCACAGTTTCTAAAACAGGACATGAAACAGATGGACAGATCCTAGCTGGCTCACACAGGAACAGCTTCATGCTCGGAGACATGTCAAGCAACGTTCAAGGTCCTCTGGTCCAGCTCCCAAACACAGCCAGGCTCTCCCCATGATCCATCAGCCACCACCTGAGCCATGTCTCCTAGGGACAGGGCAGCCTCTAAATCTGAGGATGAAGCATGCGACATCGGGGGAAGAAGCATAATCGGTGACTTCAGTGGAATGAGGTATCTCTGCAATTGTTTATGAATATTCCGCCTACCTATAGCTGCAGGAGCTTAAGTATCTCTCTCAGTCTGTCTATGCCATACTCTTCTCCCCTACCCTGACCTACTCCACAGGATTCAGGCGAACACACTGGCCTGCTCAGGACACACAGCAAACAGTCACTGAGCTCTTCTTTCCCAGGGATGGGATTCATCTCACCCAAGTGTCAGCAATTAGTCTAAGTGACTCATCTAAGCTTTCCCTTCATGGCCAACTAAGAGACACAAGTTTCTCTTGATGTCTCCTAACTCCTATTTTAAATATTCATCTTGGGAAGAGCAGAACCACTTTGGGGAGTTATGTACCTGCCTGGTTTGTCATATGGGGATCCTATACTGCCAGCTTAGTTTGCCTGATACTTAGAAGGCTACAATGAACTGGGAAGCGTCATTCCCTAGAAAACTCCATCTCCACCACCAGGAACAACTAGAGCATGACACCAAAGAAACAATACCATCTTCTCTCCTTCATCTAGATATGGACTGGAGACTGGGTGATCAGAAATTGAAATGCTGGTTTATTTTTCCATCATAATGCACTACAACAGCTCTTTAGGACTGTGATCCTGAACGGTTCAAGTCTATAGGAGCAGAGGCCCAAGGACTGACCATGAAGGGCTACCAGTATCTGTTGGTTGTCTCTGCCTTTGAAAGTGAAAAATTATACTGCATGGAAAACAAAGGAAACAGTCACAACCCATAGGAAATGATGTGGAAAGCTTCTCTAGTCACTGACAAAAAGCTTGAAATACATTTTCTAATTTTCCACTATCTGAAAGATTCAAACACTCTCGGTATCTCCTTTGCTCTGGTTTTGACAAGGACAAAATCCTGGACCATGCCCAAGAGCCTCAGGCACCAAAGATTGCTGTTGGGGATTTAGGTTTGAGAATTTTGTAATGAAAATCCTCCTTATGAAATATTGTCCCAGAATCTCCTATGAAACTACGAATAAATCACACGGAATGTCTCCTAAAGTGTCCTGGCCTCTCCTAAGAGCATAGATCATACCCTCCCCACAGAATACCTTTGTACAGATCAGACACCTGGTTCAGTTAATCATGAGACAAGGTCCATGCACTCCTGCAGAGCTCTCTGCAAGACCACAGCCTGAATCAGTCCCCTTCATGGCATCCCAGGTACAGAAATCATCCATTTGATTGACTCATGTCAAAAAAAACCTAGCCTTTTTTTCCTTGTTATCTGCACCTGGTAAAGGTATTCCTGATAAAAGAATCATTTATAATTAAATTATTATTATTTTTTTTAAATCCCCCATTCCACCCCTTATCTAACTCTTTCAATTATCTGGCCTGTGTTCCACCAAGAAGAATAAATTACTGCTCACGTCCATGGATCCATCCATCCATCTTTTCTAAAGTATTTATGCGCATGTTTAGATGCCAATTCCCAATTAGCAGAGAAATCCTCCCCACGGGAGCCACCTATTCCTTGGGAGCTCAGCTCTGCGTCTGCAGGTGTTGTATAGGAGCAGGTTGTACTGCCCTGGAGGGTGTTCCAGTTGCCTGCATCTGTGAGCGCTTCTGTTGGATTAAATAAGGTGGATAGTGTCCATCTTTGGTGAGCACAAGCCTAGTTTAAAACAAAAGGCATCGAGTAGGTGTGAGAGAAATTCTTAAAAAGAGGATGGGGATGACGGAGGTGATGAAGCAGGAAAATGCACAGAAGTAGCTCTACCCAAAAAGTGGAAGTCTGGACTTAATTATTGCATTTTTACATAATCTACCAGATAAATAAGTAGATAAAGAGTGGTTGAAAGTGGTCAGGATGATTTGAGGCACCCAGCAGGCTGTCCCAGCCATGAACTGCCTGGTACAGAAGTAGTACCTGTCCTGGGTTCAGAGCAGTCCTTGGCGTGATGTTACGAGACCTCTGCTGTCATCTAGCGACAAAAGGGAAGAAGTAGTCGGGGGAAAAAAAAAAAAAAAAGGAAAATCTTGAGATAAAAGAAATGTCAGTGCAGGTTGTGACGGGGGAAGCAGGAAACAGTGTCTTTTGAACACGTGGAGCTCACTAGCAGCAGTGAGGTCTCACCTGTACAGGCAGAGCCAGTTGAGGTGGTTTTTAAGACATTCCCCCCGCCCTGCATTGCAGGATTGCTCTAACTCCTCAAGCACTGCCTACAGCCAACATATCTCAAATGGGGATTTCTCTCCTTCCTTGCCACGGAGGTTTCACCATCTGAGATTGCCATCACAGGCGCTGCTGTGAGCATGCACCGCGGCTATTTTAGATGTCTACTCCAGGATGGGACATCTTGCTCCCTGGAGGAGCCTATTTGTCTCCGTCGTCTATAAACAACGATGCTCACACGAACAACAGCTCAGATGTAGACACCTGCATGGTAGTGATCTAGAGTTAGGTGAGATGGTTCCTGTCCCCTAACCGGGAAGTGACACTCGCCTGGAGAACAAGTCAGAATTTCTCCTTGAAATCCTGTTATCCCTGTCCTCATTTCTGCTGATTTTGCAGGGGAAAAACTCAAACTGGCCATCGCACAAAGCAGCTGACAACAAGGCTGCTTCTGCTTTCACATGGAGCAAGGAGCTCCCCCAGGCTTTTGGGAAGATGTATGGGGACATGTCCCCTGTGGGGACACACCAGAGGCTACAAAGAGCATCACTGGCAGCTGGAAGAGGTTGAAGGCAGCAGAAACTATCCGGAGTGAAATGAGGCATGAGAAAAACAAAAGCTGATGGTGCGTGCACAGAACAAGACATCAGGAGGTCGGAGTTCAAATCCCATGCGTGACCTTGACCTTTTGTGTGATTTAGGACAAGTTGTTTCACCAGTGTAGCCCAGTAGCACAACAGGATACTGGTTTCCCATGGGAACTCTCCAAAGGCATTAAAGCTTGATGGTATAAAACACCACAGTGATGCTGGGCACAGTAGCCTCAAGATACTCCAATATCAAAGAAAATCCAGGTTTCACTGACAGAGCTGTTTTCCTTTCCCTGTTTTTTAAATACTAGGGGTGCACAGTGGTTAGAAGGGCTTAGTTTTTCTCTTGTCAGCAGGGCTGAAGCAACTGAATCTGAATTTTGCCTTTGTTTGCCTTTCCCCCAAAGTATTCTTTAGCTGTGTTGCAAAAGTGGGTATGAAACACTACCAACACCGTCCTGCTCTGCTGGTAACAGACCCTTGGTTCCTTCTGTATTTCTATGAATCACTTCATTAGGCTCACAGACCTGCCAAAGGATATTTCAGAGTTTTCCTTGTAAGTCTTGAAAGTAAAATATTAAGCATAATCAATCATTTCTCTTGACAGCTTCTTTGTCCATGAACTATTTCCATTCATTACAAACCATCTATTTAAAGGCCACAGTGCGTGGGAAGAGAGGTAGGTGTTAAAGAAGAAAAAAAAGCTCTTTTTTGATCCTAACACTGAAGCATGGTCTAAGTTTCTTTGTTTTCCTGATAGAATCACATTTTGAGGCACATCCATACCTTGAATAAGGCAGGAGCATTACAGATGCTCAACAAAGTCCCAGCAGCATCTAGGGCACCATGCTAAGGGCAAAGACTCGGCTTTCACAGCAGGTAATTTTTTGCTCACACAATCAGCAAGTGAAGCTCAACAAGAAGCCCTGAAACTATTGAGAAATGCCTTTCTGTGCCTGCTGAGGTCCCGATGTGAGCTCTGAAAGGATGAGTTCATACCGGGAGCTTAAACCTCAGGGGGTCTGAAGAACATGAAGTTCCTCAAGCCCAGCCAGTGCTGGGGACCACATTGGGCATCAGCAGTGACACAGGTTCATGCATCCAAACAAATTCCACCTGCTGCCCCTAAAAGTAGCAGAAAAACAGCTGCCATGCGTATATTATCAGGACAAGTGGGATATTTCTGAGAAGGATTATGCTATCCTGCCAGTAAAGGCAAGGTGAAGGCGAGGGCAGGACCAAGGTCTCAGCTTGTCCTGTTCTTTACGCTCCTCTGCAGCAAGGAGCCACAACATCTCACCGAGAAGGGGTTTTCTTACAGCTGAAGGGATGCTGTGAGAGTCAGCAAGGCACCCCACGTGGCTTTGGAATGGGCTGCAGAGCCCCCCCAACCCAAAATGGTTAATGTCTGCATGAAAAAGGGGAAAAACATAGTACATGGTAAACAAAGGCAACATTTCACAGCAGCACACAGTACAGGCAGCTCACCTTAGGTAAATGCGCCACAAATTAATAATAAAAAGCACCCCGGTTGCTTGAAGTGGAGGCTGTCATGGAAACCCTGGCAGCAAGTGGCATCGTTTAGGGGAATCGTTTAGGAGTGACAGAAAAAAAGGGCATCGTTTCTTGGGAGGTGGCAGGATTCAGAGGTTAAACACACTGAGTAAGGCTGAAGTTTGGGCTTGGGAACTCTTGAGCAGGTTGCCCATCCAGTATGGGACATGTCGCAGGCTTTCAGTGCCTTCCCTGCAAACTGGGGTGGATTTTCCCCTCTTAGACCTGTTGAAATGTTGTAAGCCCTCAGAACAATAAATACCCCTGTGTGTTAGCACCTAGGCTACCATGGGGGGAGACACTTTGTAACCAGAAAAGGTGGTAGTTGTGGATATCCGCCAGGAGATCTGGCAGCAGAGCATGAAGGAAAAGTGGTGGGAGGACTCCACACGCACCACCCTCCCTCTGGAACACAGTCCAGAAGGTCATGGCTGGTGCTGCACCCACTCCAGCCCAGCATCCCTCAGTGCTGAAGGCTCAGGGCAGCTCCATGCTCTCCATTTGATCTGAATTAACTATGGGTTTTATCCCCTTCTCATTGAAAGATGAAAACAGGACGCTCGTTTTGCTCTGCCAGCTCACCGGCATGCCAGCACCCTCCTCCTGGCATTCAGTGCCGGGATTTATGTCTTAATTGGCATCACCCAAACCACTCCAGCATGAGGATAGACAACCTGATAAACACAAGAACCTGCCCTCCCTTCGGTGCCTTTTCCACCACGCTTCCCCTTCCAGGCAGCCTGTTTTATCACTTTCTCGAAAGGAAAGTGCTGCCGAGTCCCCAAACCTCACAGCAGCAGGGCGCTGGAGATAAGGCAGGGAAAATATTTCACTCGCAAGGAAACTGTGCTCATCTCACGCTAACGTCCCCATCCTCTGGAATCCAAGGCAATAATTACAGCAATTTGTAGATAATTATTTGTTAATTAAAAACAGGCTTGCTGGGTACAGTTACCAATTTCCTCTGCTGGCTGCATAGGCCTGCGCAAGGAGACACTGGGGGATTGCCGCTTTCGTAAAATGGTTTGCTTGTTCGGTTCAGAAAAAAAGCCCCCAGTGGGTCATCTCCTCCCTCTCCCCACATCCTGGCAGGTCTGATTCATTCTCCTAAGACATCCCAGAGAGATCCATGCCTGGCTTTCCCATGGTGGTTTCCAATGAAGGTGACGGCCACATCCCCCCACTGCAGCCTGTTTCCCCAGCTAATTTAATGACCCCGTGCTCTCACAGACTCATTTCCAACTACATTTAAATTAGTAACTCCTAAAGAAGGAGTCATGACTCCAAGCTGCGGTCATGAACCTGAGAGAAGCTCATCTCCATCCCATGTTTATATTAGCAGTAATCAGCGTAGATGGAGTTACAGCTGGGAACAAATGGAAGGTGCTGGCTTAGATAGTGCTGTTGGGGACAATTATTCTGCTCTAGGGTGGACGGTCTGTAGTTGTTGGTAGCTTCCCAGGAGTGGTTTCCACAGCAGCTGTAAGAAGCAGCAATGACAGGATTTCAGATGTTCCCCACTAAGTATTTCATCCACAAGGAGCGTGTCTCAGGATGATGATAGCCTTCAGGATGTGCCAGGATTTTCGATCTTGTGAGTCACAGCATCACCTAGGTTGGAAAAGACCTTGAAGATCATCCAGACCAACCACTGACCTCACACTGACAGTTCCCAACTCCACCAGATCCCTCAGCGCTATGTCGACCTGACTCTTAAACCCCTCCAGGGATGGGGACTCCGCCACCTCCCTGGACAGCCCATTCCAATGCTTCCTAATATCTAGTCTAAATATCTAGTCAGAGTGCTCTGTCTCTGTTTCTCCTGTGGAGCTGTGGTGGTTTGACCTTGGCTAAATGCCAGATACACACCAAGTCACTCTATCACTTCCCCCCCTTTCCCCCTTTTTTTCTCAACAGGGCAAAGAGGGGAAAGAAAATAAGATAGGAAAAAAAAAAAACAAACCACCAACCCTTGTGGGTAAAACAAAAGCAGTTTTAATATAAGCAAAGCAAAGCAAAGGTCTGCACATGGAAGCAAAAAAAAGAAAAGAGATTTATTTTCTACTTCCCATGAAGAGGCGATGTCGGGCCCTCTCAGGAAGCAGGGCTTCCATATGTGTAGTGGTTGCCTCAGAGGACCAAGGGTGACCCCCTTCCTCCTTTTTCCCAGCTTTATACTTGAGCAGACATCATATGGTCTGGAATATCCCTTTGGTCAGTTGGGGTCAGCTGTCCTGGCTGTGCCCCCTCCCAAGATCTTTCCCACCCTGTCCCACTGCAGGGAAAAATATGTCAGAAAGAGCCTTGGTGCTGTGTGAGCACCACTCAGCAGTAGCCACAACACCAGGGTGCTATCAACACCCTGCCAGCCCCCAACATAAAACACAGCACCGTGAAGGCTGATGTAGGAGAAAACCAATTCCAGCTCAGCCAGACCCAGTACAGGAGCACACCTTCTCCTGGGCCCATCATGATCCACGAACCCACCAATCTGATTCAGGATCTCCCACAGCTCCAGAGAGAGGAGGAACTATTTAGCCCTTGAAGCAGGAAAGTCACATTGCTGCTGATCTACTGCTGGATCGAGCTGTCTCTGAGCAGTCACTTCAGATGTCCCTTCATCTGTGGCCCTGTGGAAACAGTGCATGGAGATCTGAGAGCTGTCTCTGTGGGATGTAAACTAAAATAGTACCAGAAGCACCAGTACAAACCCTCACAGAAAAGCAAGTCCATGAGGAAGTATGGTGAGAAGAGAAAGTGAGTAACCTCCTCCTCCTCCTGGTTGTAGCCATGGAGTTTGGAGCCGTGGTGACAAGGATGGGACCAAGAAATAACACGGCCACTTCGTCATCATGTGCCCAGAAGCAGATTGTTCCCATCCCCCTTAGCAAAAGAGTGGCATCAATGAAAACAAACCAGTGATAGTGGGGAGGGGAAACAAATTAGACTGTCAATATCCTCCTCATGGAAATAATCTCACAGGTTGTTAGTCACACAGGGCTGGCTTCACCCCTCTAATTTTCTCATGTACGTGGGCTTTCGTGTTCCTCTCATCACCTTAGCGGCTGAGTGCCTGCACCATGTGCAGAGGAATCACAATTAAGCAAAGTGGCTGGGTGTCATGATATATGGGACTACATCTCTGCCTCAGCAGCACAGGAAGCTAGCGAAGAGACGAGATTAAACACTAGGTTAATTAGTACATTTAATTAGCTCCCAGTTATTAAATCCTTTCAGACCCTTAGATAAAACGCTCAAAGTACAAAACATTCCCCAGAAATGCTATTATTTATTCCCCTTCTCTCTCTCCAGATGGGTGCAAGGCTGGGAAGCTCCAGCTTTCCTCCTGCAGCTTCATGCAGGAGCAGAGTCCATCCCAGCCTCAGTGGCCTGGCAGCAGTCCCTGAGATTACCCTTGAATTTTCAAGCCTGTCAATTTGAAAATTCACAGCTCTTCTGAGAGGGGAAGAGGCAGTACCCTGCTAACATGGGCAACAGTAGGAGGAAATGGAATAGTGTTGGAAAAAAGCAGGGAGCAACAGCTCCTCTTTACTCAAGAGAGACGAAAGCAGGTTCACAGAGGTTTGCTGTGGACTCAGTCACCCAGCAGCGTGTCCTTTCCGTGTCACCTTCCTCTGTGGTTGCAGCAGACAGGCATGGCAGCCCTGCAGAAAAAAAATGAGCAGAAATGAGTGGAGAAACTTCTCATGCAGGCTTTGGAGCACTGCCAGTCACCGTGACAGCTAGACTGAGGGATAGGGAAAGCTCCTCCAGGCTCCTGTTAGCAGAGACGCCCGTGTTCGCTTCCCTGACTTATTTACTTGTGGTTTCCATGTTCATCCTAATGATCCATGGATACTCTCTGCTCGGCAGCTGCCAGCCTGCTCCTTCCCCCCATCATCTCCAAGTGCACGGCGGTCCTGTGCTAACACACCGCACAGAGCTGTTAAGATCCACAGGGTCAGCTGAGCTTCAGAGAGCCCATGGCAGCCCTGACAGAGGCTGTTCTGGAAGGGGATTGATTTATGGCAGGGGAATCCAGATTCTGAGATGACACTAGAGACTTACCCAAAGCATTTATAACTTGGATAACAACAGGGCTCTGAACAACACAGGTGCAATGAGCTCAGGCTCTGGGCAGGCTGGAAAAGTGGCTCCTATAGAGTCAAATCTGCATGCTGTTCTCATGGTACTTCACTGGAAAACTGATGTTTGTGTCTAAGGAAGGGGGTTTGAGCATTTTCAATACCAAGACTTCTCTTCCCTAGCTGTGATGGTAGGCAAGGTCTTCAGGTCTTCCTCATGCTGGTGACCTAAACCCATAGGCTGAGAATGAATAGGAACAAAGGGCTACATTGGATGTGGCTTGCTTAAAGGGGTTTGCTTAGGAAAAAACAACAGTACAGGATTAAGCTGAGGGATATTCCTTGTTTCCATGAAAGATAGCACACAACAATGATTTACACAGTACTTGTTTGTGATTCTAATAATCTTAAATTACTACAAAGGAGAAAGCAAAGGCTGAGATAAGATGCTGTTCCTCAGCAAACCAAGATTTTGAGAACAAAAATGCAGCTTTCTGGAAGATAATGTTTGGGGGTTTTTTGTTGATATTTTTTCCCCTGTACAGTTTCAAAAGAAAGGTATTTAATCCTTCTATAAATAAGTATGAATGTATTTGTTTCTAGAGTCTACAAAATATGTCTGCAACAAAGCAACGTGGAGACATTTGGGAATGAAGTAGCTAATTTGATACTCATAAGAAACCATAACCGTAGCTTAGGACTGTATCTCAGAGGACTGGGCTGACCTTTCAGCAACTGATGATAGTTCTAAAACGGCTTCTCATCACTGAAAGCCCAATCTAACATCAGTTAAAATAAATTAAAAGCTATCACTGGCTTCTGCAGATATTGGATTAGACCATATAAAACCCACTTGAATGCTGGGAACCCAAGGAAATTATCATGGTAAATGTAAGTTCTAGTGAAGCCTTACAGGCTTTAAAACATCTCTCTGCAGCCCCATTAAGAACGGGTTTCTACTTGGCTATTGAATAATTTACCTTTCTTTGTCTTCTGATAGATGATGAGTCCTACTATGATTAATCCTAAGCCCAGCACAACGCCCAGAATTCCAGCCATCTTCTTGCTCACAGCAGATCCAGAGCATGTTTCTGTTGGATGAGCAGTTCAGAGAGTAATGGCCCAGGTTACACATTGTTTTCCCAAAATATATCTTTTCTATTTTCCTGCTGTCCCCATAGAGCTAGAAGCAACTCTTCTCAAGACTTTCTGATCTCCCCATTTCCAGTTGCTTATCCCAAGCCATGGTGATGGGCACTGGCAGGCTGACATGCTCCCCCTGGCAAGCACAGATATCCCCTTGCTTCAGTGTGATTTCCAAAATGACCAGGATCTGGACAGACTCTGTTCAGGAGGAGGTCCTTGCACACAACTTTGTCCATCTCCTTCTGCCCATTTTTGAAACACTTGATCTGTATGTCAGAAGGATAAAACCTTGCTGCAGAACAAACCGGTTAGTTGGGATAGCACCACGGCTCTGTTTGCATGGGAGAAATAGTCACTCTGCATTTAACTGAAAATGAGAAAGGATGAAGATTGCTGCCCAGTTCTCCCCGGGAATCATTCCTAGCAACAGGACCTAGGGACACCATACAGATTTCTCCTCCAAACCCATTTGTCAAGACACCTTTTGGTCCAGAGCCGATGCCTTCAACATGACCTTGCATTACACATCTCCCTGCCACATTCACCTTTAATCCTCTTTCTTTCTTCCCTTATGAAGGACCGTCACAGAAGATGAACTCTGCTTCTACCAGAAACATCTACTAGGAGCATTACACATCTTCTACCACCTCTCAGGTGGGGCCATTGCTTCAAGAATTGGCAGGAGGGAAGGTGTGTTTGTTAGGCTTGGGAGTCGTGTCCCCTGCTTTTCTGGAGGGTTCCAGCAAGTCACTTCCTTCAGTCTTAGACTCATAATAAAGATGCCAACTGCTCCGGTCCATGGTACTCCTTCTTCTCCTGCCCCTCTGAACTCAGAACTATCTCCCACCATCCATTAAGCCTCTATGACATCTAAGTTGCCAAACAGGGAGGTGACAGGGAGAGGTAAATGTGGTCCCAGGCTGGGAAAGTCAAGTTTCCCCATGGCACTCCCCTCTTCTCCACCCCTCCAAAGAGGCACTTCTCCGGTCCATCACACTCTGAGTCCTCCTCCAGTTACAGCAGCAGTATTTCTCCCTTGAAGCCCACAGGTAGCTAAGCCACTACAGCCTTTTCTAGTACTCAGCAATTGCCTGTCCCAGCTCTATGCGGGCCACGTAGGAACCCACCTCACTGTCATAGGAACAGATCTCCTGCCAGTCCCAGATGAACCTGTCCAGGTGCCTCACCTGCTGAGTGCCATTTGTGTAGTCACACTCCTATTTTTGCTGCAGGAGGAAATGCTCTGGGTGGAGACACATGGGACAAGGTCAGGATGGACATCTTGCTGCTTCTTTCCCTTGTCCCTGAATATCCAGGATCTCTGCTCACCTGGAGGGTCTGTATGAAGAGCCATGTTCTCCTCATCCCGATTATCACAGCCAGAGCCATGAATCAGGAGGTTTTGAACCCAGGAATCACCAGAAAGGCCACTGTTGCTCAGCTGAGGGGAAAAAAATTTGAAGAGCGAGATCGACCGCTAACAACCGCATCTCAGGTCCGAGGAGGAACTTCTCAGCAAAGCTCTGAGTGGAGGAACTCGAGGACATTCCTGAATGCTGAGGGGAGTGGACAGCCCCTTGCTACAGATCCACTCCATACCAGAACTGGGCAACATCACTGGTACCCAGGCAGGAAAGGGTTCAGTTCCTGCCTTTCACTAGAATCTTTTCTGGAGGAAGACAGAATAAAGGTTTCATCAGCAGACACCACAAATGAGTGCTGTTAGAGCAGAACAGCCAACAGAGCAGCTCAGATACTGCTGTGCAACTCCCAAGGCTCCATCCCTGGGGTGTTCTCTCTAGGCTGGCTCCTTCCTGGCACCCAGGGGTGCTGTCAAAGGACTGTGAATAGAGCCTAGCCCCGGCAGAGCAAGCTTAGAGAATCTCTGAGAATTGTGTTTACTCACCCATCAACCTGGGCAAAGGGTGGCACCACAAAGCTGGTCTTGTTCTGAAACCTAAGGTCAGCCAGGCCACGTCACATGTTACCCTCTGACAGAAGGACAGGGTGTCCCCTTTTCTTTGTCTACTGGAAAACAAAGAAAAACTTGAAGGACAAGGTAAGAAGCAGTTTTTGCATCTGCTTTGGTTTTGTTTTGAATGAAGTGTTTAGAAAACAAACCTGCAAGTTGAGATAGAAAGAATGAAATATCTAAACCAGTGATTTTCTTAGAGAAAATCAACTTTATTGGAAGGAATGTGCTACATATTGTATCTCATTTCATTGGAAAGTTACTGCTGTGAAACATAGAAATACAAATTCTTTACTTTAGAATAAAGACAAATGTTCTTCATCTCCGGTTACCAAGATATCACTGAAAAAAAAGGCCAAGACTTTCTAATCACACTGTCCCCATTCCTACATCTAAGGCACAGCAGGACATTGACTATCTTGTGCATCTAAGTTTCAAACTAGGACCTTTAAGAACATCAAAGGGTATCCAGTGATACAGTGAGAAGACTTCAAAGTCTGGGGAGTCTGTCAGACTGAAGAACTGCATATTATCCACAGGTTAACAAGGATTTATCTGCCTCACTCTCCTTCCTTTTGGGAGGAGGTGCTCACGTCCTGCATGCATAGTCCTTTATCTGTCCAGAAAGCACTATGTTGAGCTTCAAGTAGAAGACAAGTTGATCTCCTGGCAATGCACTCAAAAGGATACTGGACTTTCTGGGGATAATCAGGACTCCAGATCAGAGGTCCATGAACAGTAGGCGCTGCTGCTGATAAAAGCCCTCACTGAAAGAGCCCCTGAAATCAGAAAGAGATATCACTGCCGGGAAATACATCTTAAGAGCTCTAAGAAGGAGAGATGGAAAAGATTTCCACATGCCCAGACCCAAGGGGAGACTTTTTCTGTAACAGCATCTCCAATTCCAAACTATGTGGACAAACCAGGCTCATGTCATCAGACACCAGACAGATGAAAGTCATCTTGGAGGAGGCAAGGTTTGACTTCTTGCTTCGTATCACTCCCACCCTGTTCCTTGCCTTTCTTAGCAGCCCCACTCCTCCTTGGCCAGATCTGGAGGATCTGAGGCTTAAAGCCTCAGAATCAGAAGAGAACAAGTACAGATTGACTTCAAAAGCAGAACTGTGTGGAGCTCTTCCTCCTCCACCTGCCAGAAAGGACGAAGTGAAGGAACAGAGAGATGTAGAGGGCATGGGTGAGGAGGCTCCATATGGAGACAGTCTGGAGCTACAGCACCAGGCTGAAACATCCACACAGGAAGCATTTCAGAGCACTTTTCCTGCCAGGTGAAGGCTGGGCATTGCTATATGGATGGTGCCAAGGACATGATGCCCTACAAGCATAATGCTGATTCTCCACTCCCACCCAAAAACTGACAGTGCCTGTTTAGAAGCCCTTTCCTACCAGTGCAGCCCCTACACCCAGCTGAGAGTAGCGGAGAATCATTATTTATCACCATCCTTTCAACCTCCCTCCCTGCAGACACCCTGATAACAGGCTTCCTGCCTCCCAGCCCAGACTTACATTACTAATCTGATCCACAAACATCACCAGTGCCCTCTGGAGAGCTTTTAGAAGAGCTCTGCTCTGCAGGGAAAGAACCAGAACATACAGTCAGACACTGCCACGTCTCTGCAGACACCTGAAACGGATCCAAAACACCCAGTTCGTGTACCAGAGAGGGAACAGAGCTATGAGTTAGCTCCGGCACTGCATGAACCCATATGGACTTACTGAAGCAACTTGAGATCTGGGGTCATCTAGGGGTTACGGTTCATGGTAGTGATGTTGCCAAATTGCTGCCAGTGAGGACAGCAACGAGCAGTGAAAGAAGATGATTAGCTCTGCTGGGAACAAATCGTTGTTGGAGAACTCTGCGAACACAGTAAGCCCTCTGGCATCTTAAAAAATATTGCTGGAGACTGTGCCTGTCACCACTTGAACACTGCCTGCAGACAGGAGCCTGGAACAGCTCACAGCAATGTCAGTAAGTTTCAGCATCATCAGCCCCAGGTGAGGAACTCAGCAGAAGGGAGTATGGAGCAGATCAGAGTGTGTGGAGCAGCAGCTGATGTAGAGCTGAGCTCCACGGGCAGAAAAGCCATCTGAGAGACCATCAGCTTTGCACTCTGCTAGTGCTTTTTCATTTTCTTCTGGAGACTGATGGACCAAATTCCTGCCCTCTCCAGTGAGACCATTTGGTCTTTAGAAGGAAGGATATTCAGCCCGATGGGAAAAGTTCAAGTCCAGTCCTATAAATCTGAGGCCAGATTTCCCTGTGTTACTCTGCTACTCCCTTCTTCTCACTCACACTCACCCACCCACCCCAGCTGACCCTTAAGCAGATCTGAGGGAAGGACCTTAGACCCTTTCCTGGTGTATTTAGACACTGTCATTGGTGTTACTCCCTACGTATGCCATAAATTAATTGTCTATCAGGCCTGAAGATGGTTTTATGAGTCAAATAACCCTGGAAAAAATATTCTGGGCAGTATGGGCCAAATGAGAGAGGAAAAACCTATAGCTGAGAGCAGTAATAAATGCACCATCTGTGACAGGGCAGAGAGAACATGTAACGTACGCTGAACAGTCATTACACACTCGTTTAATTCTCACATTAAGCCAGGAGTTCCCTGAACGATAGAGCCCTAATTTCCCACCAATTTACATCCTGTATCTCTGCCTGACACTGCAGCAGTACCTGCTCCTTCCTGCGCTGTGATTCTCTAAGAAACCACCTCACAACACTGTACCAACACACAGCGAAGCTCAATGCTGGCCCTTACAGGAAAGGATGGTGATGGCACTAAACCTAAACGAATTCTGCTCATTCAGGAGCACCAAGACAAGTGTGTCCCTGTGTTTCCATCCAGCACTGAGGCATTAACCTGCGTGTGGCCAGGCAGTCTGCCTGATTCTTTGCAGCGGCACAGAGGACGGATGTTGGACAAGTTGTCCTCGTTGGCTGAGGATGCACTTCTAGCCCAGTTCTCACATAACCCTCCCTGTGGTCTCCTGTCCTTCCTCTGAACATCTTTCTCACCCACCAAGTTAAGTTTTTGCCCCTGCTCTGCAGCTCTAATTCCTCAGCATGGCTTTTCAAGGCAGCTCAGATCTCAAGTCTAGACTGGGAGCCATGGGTGGGGACACTGCTTTATGGGGAGCAAAGGCAGAGGTGGAGGAAGGCCCTGGCAAGCAGCATGGGGACTGTGAGGACAAGGAGCTTTCCATGCACAGATAAAAAGCATCACAGAGGAAAGTTGAAACCAGGCATCTGCAAAGCTTTCCTCTTCTCTCTCCCATGAGCCCAGCTTGTTTCTTTTAATGAGGTCTCTGGCCAGCAATTCTTTTCTTACTTGAGACTTTTCAGTGAGGCAGGGATTTGTCTCCCTACAAGCAATGTCACAACCATAGCTACCTCTCAGCACCTCCTGGCCCTAGGGCATCACACTGCTGAGGTCTCTTGTCTCACCCATCACACTCCAAAGATCAGTGCACAGAATGAGACAACCTCTGACCACAAGGACAGCAGATAGGTTTGGTCACTGCCCTCCTGCAGCATGACTCTGCAGAAAAGCCGCAAAGCCCGAGCTACATGAGGAAGTGGCATCTACTTTACCCCTTTTTCATAGAATCACAGACTCGTTTGGGTTGGCAGGGACCTTAAAGATCATCTAGTCCCACCCCCCTGCCATGGGCAGGGACACCTTCCACTAGCCCAGGTTACCCAAAGCCCCATCCAACCTGGCCTTGAACCCTTCCAGGGAGGGGGCAGCCACAGCTTCTCTGGGCGACCTGTGCCAGGGCCTCACCACCTCACAGGGAAGAATTTCTTCCTTGCGTCTAATCAAAAATCTACCCTCTGTCAGTTTAAAGCTGTTGTCCCCTACCCTGTCACGACAGGTCTTAGTAAAAAGTCTCTGTCTTTCCATAGGCCCCCTTTAAGTCGCGGAAGGCCACTCTAAGGTCTCCCTGGAGCCTTCTCTTCTCCAGCTGAACTCCCCCAACTCTCTCAGCCTGTCCTCATAGCAGGGTGCTCCAGCTTCCCGAGCATCTTTGTGGCCTCCTCTAGACCTACTCAAGCAGATTCATGTTCTTCTTATGCTGGGGGCCCTGAGCTGGACACAGCACTGCAGGTGGGGTCTCACAAGAGCAGAGTAGAGGGGCAGAATCACCTCCCTCGACCTGCTGGCCACACTTTTCTTGATGCAGCCCAGCATATGGTTGACTTTCTGAGGTGTGAGCGCACGTTGCTGACTCACATCCAGCTTTTCATCCACCAGTACCCCTAAGTCCTTCTCCCCAGGGCTGTAGACACTAGCCTTGACAGCTGCTTCTCACCTGCCAGTCAGAGCTGGAAGAGGCTGAAAAACGAACAGAAGGGTCATTGTCCCCCAGCAAGGCTTGCAGAGAAGAACCAAGTCCTGCGTCCCTGATTAGGAAAAGCACGGGCTGTCACACAGCTTATCCCCTCATAGGGGGACCCAGGAGAGCAGGAGAGGGGCAGATAGCCCCCAAAATCCACAGCATGCTGTCCCTAGACCTCTCCCTTCAGCCAGCTTCCACAGGCGCTCCCATGACCAGGTGAGGAGCAGGGGTGCAGCCTGGCCTGGCTGAGCCCAGCTGGCATCGGTTCATCACCCAGAGGCTCCGGCCTGGCTCGTCCCCATCCCCTCGCGCAATGGAGGCGACGGGAGCCCAGCTCCTGAGGCAGAAAAAAGTAGGACCCCTCACCCTGCCACAACCCGCCATCCGCGTCCCTCCAGCCCATCCGCCATGGACTACATTTCCCAGAGGCCTTTGCGCCCAGGAGGCGGAAGAGGCGTACACGGGGGCGGGGTGATCTTCCGTTCCGATTGGCTCCCTGGGGCAGACGCCAGCAGCCATTGGGTGAGGCGGTCACGTGAGGCGGCGGGAGGCGCGTGGCCTGGTGGGAGCTGTGCGGGAGCGGGGCGGCTTGTTCGGTCTCTGCCATGCTGCGGGCCCGGGGCGGCTGGCGGGCCCTCCGCCGCTGTGCCT
>NW_020799091.1:3062189-3127843 GCF_003259725.1 Athene cunicularia | reverse complement strand
GGCCCTGAGCTGGACACAGCACTGCAGGTGGGGTCTCACAAGAGCAGAGTAGAGGGGCAGAATCACCTCCCTCGACCTGCTGGCCACACTTTTCTTGATGCAGCCCAGCATATGGTTGACTTTCTGAGGTGTGAGCGCACATTGCTGACTCACATCCAGCTTTTCATCCACCAGTACCCCTAAGTCCTTCTCCCCAGGGCTGTAGACACTAGCCTTGACAGCTGCTTCTCACCTGCCAGTCAGAGCTGGAAGAGGCTGAAAAACGAACAGAAGGGTCTTGTCCCCCAGCAAGGCGCTCACGCCGGTTTCACTGCCTCTGCTTCAGGGAGAAGAGCTAGAACATGAGCCAGCAGTGTGCCCAGGTGGCCAAGAAGGCAATGGCATCCTGGCTTGTGTCAGCAATAGCGTGGCCAGCAGGGACACGGAAGGGATCTGAGCCCTGTACTCGGCACTGGGGAGGCCGCCCCTCGATTCTGGGTTCAGTTTTGGGCCCCTCACCCCAAAAAGGCCATTGAATGACTCGAGCGTGGGCAGAGAAGGGCAACGGAGCTGGGGCAGGGTCTGGAGCACAGGTCTGCTGGGCAGCGGCTGGGGGAACTGGGGGGGTTTAGTCTGGAGAAGAGGAGGCTGAGGGGAGACCTCATCGCCCTCTACAGCTCCCTGAAAGGAGGGGGCAGAGAGGGGGGATGAGTCTCTTTAACCAACTAATAAGCCATAGGGCAAGAGGGAATGGCCTCAGGTTGCACCAGGGAAGGTTTAGACTGGATATTAGGAAGCATTTCTTTCCAGAAGGGGTTGTTGGGCGTTGGAATGGGCTGCCCAGGGAGGTGGTGGAGTCCCCATCCCTAGAGGGGTTGAAGAGTCAGGTTGACATAGTGCTGAGGGATCTGGTGTAGTTAGGAACTGTCAGTGTTAGGTTAATGGTTGGGACTAGATGATCAAGGTCCTTTCCAACCTAGATGATTCTGTGAACCTGTGCAGCGTGTTTTGCTAAACTTAACAGCTCTCCCTTGCAGTCTCAAGAGGCAGCTTTAGCTGTGTCTGTTCAATTTGGTGTTGTCAGAGCATTGAAGTTACTCAGTGCAGAAGTGTTACTATGGTGGGTTACACTGAGACATACTTTGTCTGGTTTTTGGTTTAATCACTTGTTTGGTTTGGGAGAGTGCACCATCATCACCTCTGTGCTGATGTTGTTAAAGGTTTGCTTTAGGTCTTGTGCCACGTTTGAGTTTATAGCATTGTCAGGTAAAGCCAACTAACAGTTTCATTGATATTCGTGTCCACCTCCTGTTTTGAACAGAGATAAATGGACTTTTTAGCAATAGAGCTGTTTACTGTTTCTCAGCATAGGGCCGTGTCTCCCCCCTATATTCTGGTGTTCCTGACTGACAGAGCAGTAGTTGCAGACACTTCGTCCCTGTTTTAGTGCAAGGCCCTTGGCTAGAAGTGTGCAGTTGTCAGTATTTCTAAATGATTCTCTAAAGGGCTGGGATACTTGGTAACAGTTTTAAACTAAACTGAAAGAGAGTAGATTTAGATTAGATAAGAGAGTCCCTGGCACAGGTTGCCCAGGGAAGTTGTGGCTGCCCCCTCCCTGGAAGGGTTCAAGGGCAGGTTGGACGGGGCTTTGGGCAACCTGGGCTAGTAGAAGGTGCCTCTGCCAGTGGCAGGAGGGTTGGACTAGATGAACTTTAAATGTCCCTTCCAACACAAACCATCCTATGATTCTACTGACTCAAACCCAATTTTGTAGCACACTGGTATTCCTGCACACATAGATGAAGCCCAATAGGACAGGAACGAGCTCATCCAGTATAGGTGCTTTTCAGCTGTAGTTTTATGAATAATGCAAGCTGGAATAAATTGAGGCTAAAATTGGTGATATCACCTTTTTTTTTTTTTTTTTTCCCCCCCCCAGGTCCTTGTTGTTTTGTTGCTCTTCTGCTGTGCTGGCAAAAATATTTTTTATATTGAACTGGTCTGGCTGAAAAACGACCTTATTATGGCCAGTTTATTGTAATGTGCAGTCTGGTCTGAGTTGAGATCATCCCTACACATTGCTTCTGGTGAGGTGTGAAGTGCTGCCCCATCCTCTGCTGCTGCAGTGCAGGCCTGTGGATGTGCTCTCATTTCCTATTGCAGGATGCAAGACTCTTCTCCTTGTTTAACAGATCCCAGAACAGCCTGATGAGATGGAAAAAAAGCTCTTGAGAATGTTTCTTTGTTCAGGGGTTTTGTGTGTTTTGTTAAGGAGAGCTTACAAGGAAAGAAACTGAGAAAAACATCTGCCATTATACGTTAAACATCACGCATCAAGTAGATGTGATGTATTCTAGGGATTTACTGGAATACAAAGGATAAACAAAAGCTTCAGGCATGTGAAATACCTTTTAAAACACCTGTTGCTTTAGCCGTAAGAATATGAGGATGCTCGAATAATCAGACTTTAGTTTTAGACTCATTTCTTGCATTAGTTCTTGTCTCAAGTGGAACACCCGGCAGAGGTCGTTTAGGTAAACCCCTGTGTGAAATTGTGAGGCTGGAGCAAAAGCTGAAGTTTTGTTAATTGTTAGGTTCACGGCTTTAAAATCTTCTATAAGTCTTGTATGCGCTTGTCCTCTCCCTGTTATACAACCCTATCTGATGCCCTGTCTCTGTTACTCGTGTTGTAGTTTTAAGGATGCTTTACTTTTGGTAATGTTTAATTCTCAAAGTTTGTTCAGTCTAAACAACAGAAGTTGATGGATTTGCTTTAATTTGTCTAGAAGAAATCCCTAAAGCGCTTGGCACAGTTTGAAGTCATTGGAACTACTTGGGCACTTACAGTTAAGCAAAAGACAAAACTGATTGGAAAAGAGTCAGTTTGGTTGTTTAATCAGGACTGTTCTTGGTTGTTCTCTATAGTATCATTATAGCATGAGCTGGAAGCTCCCCGGTGGATAGTTTTTCTTTTAAGGGCAGCTTTGTGTCAGCTGTTGTGAGCTGGGGAGCAACTAAGGGAGTTGTATTTTGGATGCTATTACTTTTGCTTGGTGCCTTGGTACTGATTTAAATTTTAATTTCTTTTTAAGGGAAATGTTACTTTTCATTGAAAAACTCTAGCCTGACATGTACATGGTCAGTTCTACTGTTTTGCTGTTACAAAGAACTGCTGTGCTATTTTGATTCTTTTAGTCAAACTGGACAAGAATGCTTCTAAATTTTTCTTTTTTTATTTTTTTCCCCCCATGGGACACTGTAGCTGTCTTGATTTTGCGGTGTAAGGAGAAACTTCCAAGGCATTAATTTTTATTTTTCTTTTGCATTAATATGGTGGGTTTTTTCACCTGAATTTATTGGCTGCAGCATCATTGTTTTAGCAGTCTAATGGTTTAGGGCACGTAAACAACTAGGAAACAAATTTCAATTGGAACCTGTCTACAGGTGGTACAGCCACAAAAATTGGTACTAAATCATCAAAACAGTCTTCAGTGTGTTGTCATAAAAAAACTGTGCATTACTGACATCTCCCGTTTCAGTAAGAAGTGTTTTGAAGGAGCATCACTAATAAGAATATGTACTTTGTTAAAATGCTTTTCATCTTCACAGTGCTTTGCCGCTTTCTGTATTCTCAGCTTCCCAGAGATGCACATAGATTTTAGCACCCTGTTGTACCCAAGAGGAGTGTTGATGTCTCTGCTTAAGGATTTGTTTCTCTTTGCTTTGAAGTCTGTAGAAAAACTGACACTGACTGCTTCTCTTTTTATTATTTTTGTTGCCCCTAAAGAAATACTTACTTTGATTTCAATAAGAAATTGAAACAAGCCTGAAGTAGCATGTCCAGCTCAGCTGGAAGAAGAGCACAACTACACAAAGTCCATGCCAAGAAATAACAAATTTCTTTTTCCTTTACTTCTAGGGCTGGGTCCGCTCTGTCCGATCCCAGAAGGAAGTTTTGTTCCTGCATATAAATGATGGGAGTTCTCTGGAAAACCTCCAGGTGGTTGCTGATCCCAGCCTGGAAAACAGGTTGGTCAGTTTAAGATACCTGGAGAAATACCTGTGCTGATCAGTGCCAGGTAGGGAAAAGTCTGCTGGCACCTGAGCACAGAAAAGGCACTGCTGCAGGCTGGTGTCTCTGGAGGAGTTTTAAGGATGGAGAGCGTCCCACTACTCTGTCTCCACTTAGCTGAAGCCTTTGTGGTTCAGTTGCTTGTCCTGTAAGACCAATTTGGACCTAATTTTCTTAATAGCTGTAGCAGTGTGGGCGTTCTGGGCTACTCTTGGATTTGCATGGAAATCACACAATGTAGCTGGGGATAACTGTCCCGTAGGTCTTGGAGAGTGCTGTTGCTCTTCCTGTAACAACTTCAGGGCTGGCTTGGTGGGCATACCCCCTGGATAAGCATGCCTGTTCTATTATAATAAAATGCTGAGCTTGTTTTACAGCTTCATTTTGTTTGTTGTTCTCAAACAAAAGTTTTGTTTGTTGTTTGGGCTAGGGTTGGGACTTTCAGGATGATCCAGGAACCTCCTGCATGTAACTTGATTTGAAATTTTTTTTTACCTTTTTTTTATAAGCCATGTTTGTCCCCACCAAGAGCCACTTCTAATAAAAGCCTGTCTCTTTTCCCCTCACTTGTCCAACATTCCTACCTTGTCCTAAATTATTCTATATCTTTGTGGATCTGTTCACATTCCCACTTATACATTTAATAATTCCTCATTTCATCAGTTAAGCCCTATGGCTACAGTATCTCTTGTGATCTCAAGTGGTCCAGCTAAATTAACAGGAATCACTCTTCTGAATGTAATTGACTTGATATCAGCACCTAGTTAAGCTGTTGTTTTTTCTTGGTTTCTTAGAGACCTGACTTTTGGCAGTGCAGTGGAAGTACAAGGGAAACTGGTTAAAAGTCCTCATAAGATGCAAAACATGGAGCTGAAAGCTGAAACCATCCGTGTGGTGGGACCTTGTGATATTTGGGTATGTCACTGCAGCAGGAGTCCCAACTGGTAGGACTGCTTTGGAAGTTAAAAGGTCCAAGTGTCCAGCAAAGCATGCTTCAAACTCTTATTTTTTTTAAAGTCTGAGTGGTCCTTCTGGCTTTGATTTGGTGCCTTAAGGTTGTCAAAGGGAAAACATGGGATCACTGTGAAAGCTCTCTCTTCTGGGGCAGAGCTGTTTCTGTGTGGAGACTGGCGAACATACTGGCAGCTAAGCATGTGCATTTGTCCCACCCTGAAGCACTTACCTGTGCCAGGTGGTTTACCTGATAAGTCTGGCTGGGATATGAATTGGAGAAGCAGTGGGACTGGCAAAACACTCTAGATTGTGCAGGTGGAAGAACCATTTCTGCTACAGGCATATTTGGAATCGCCTCGCTGTTGCAGTAGTGAGATGAACAACTGGCTTTGAAGGGGACTCAGCATCCAAAAAGTGGAGCATTTCAGAGCACTGTTGCCTTCTCTTGTGTTCATGGCTCTTGCTCTGCCATAAGCGTTCTAAAATCCACAAACTAACTAGAAAAGATAGGCAAAAGCATCTAGTTCTTCTCTGCTTTCAACTGACAATGGAGTTTTAGTAAGGAGAGGTGGTACTCCATGAATAGCCATAGAACTATATTGACTTTCAAGTTCTCATCCTCTTCTTTCCTTGTTGTTTTTAGTCATTTCCCCTGAAAATGAAGGAGAGGCACCCACTGGAGTATGTCCGGCAGTTCCCTCACCTGCGATGCAGAAACAACACGCTTGGCTCCCTCTTGCGAATCCGCAGCGAAGCCACTGCAGCTATCCACTCGTTCTTCCAGGTAGTCTCTTCTCTACTGAGCCTTATGTGTGAAACACTCCCACAGTTTGGCTTCACGGGAGCACACTGGGAGGGAGGGAGCGGGACATCTTGACTGCAGGGTGTGGATTTTGGACACGGTGGTTCTCTTTCCAGGCCTGGGCCTGGCTGAGGCCTTGGCCAGACTGTTGCTTATGATCAGGTGGTCATGTTAGTGTCTCTCCACCCATTTACTGTTTGTTATTTCATCCCTTTCAATATAATTGTTGCAGTATAATTACCTCTATGTGTGGTCTGTGGAAAACAACGTAATATGGAGCAGTGACCTTATGGTCCTTGGATGGAAGCCTCCTCCCACATGGAGAAATCTGTGGTGCAGGAAGGCTACCAACAAACTGACGCAGAGCTTCATGTTATTCTTCTCAGTTTTTAACCTTTCTATTACTGCCTTACAAGTCTGTGCAGATGCTGTGAGCTGACATTAGGAGACTTCTGTTTGGATGCCTTTCAAACTGATGGGTGGGAGACACCTGTGTTTTATGAGTGTGTCACTCAAGCTGTGGGCATGGTCCAGCCTTTGTGCAGGCGGTGGGGGCAGTGAATTAACTCTGATGCCAGGTGCCATACAGAGAGTGTGCAATTCTTTGTGTGAGTAGATAAAAAAGGTAGCAAGTAAGTCCTCTAGCGCACCTGAACATTTTCTTTTAAAGCTCTTCATTGAACATTCATGTTTTAGTTTAGATAAACTGGCTTTAGTTTGAGTAGGATCATATTCAGAGCTTTCTGATTACAAAATTCCTATGTAGTGATTAGTATGGCCCAAAGAACACGTCAGAATTGTTGAGATTGAGTTCTGGTCCCAAACACACTGGTATTTGTCACCTGCAGTGGCAAAGAAGGCTTGCTCGCTCTAGCAGTTATCTGTATGGAATTGCACGTTTGTTTTTTGTTTTTAAGAGCCTAATAGAAATACTGTGTCGGGTAAAGCTGCTGGTGGTGTCAGCGTTGTCCCAGGTGGCAAGACAGAACCCAGCTCTGTCGGGAATCATTTTTTTCCGGTAGGGAGCCACTAGATGGCATTGCCGACAGCAGTTTGTGATTGCAAACGTGGACAAGGAAACCAGCCGAGATAGGAAAAAGCATGTTATTTTGACAAAGGCTTTACTTCTCCAAATTGACTCTAGCTCAGACTCTGACAGAGCTTCCAGTTTAAAATGCTCAAGAGCTGAGCAGTGTTTAAAAAAATACAATATATTAATTTAGCAGCAGCAGCTACACTGAAGTGATTTTTAAAGGGATAAGGAAAATCTGCTCCCAGACCTGATATTGGCGAATGCTTGTGTCGCACCTCTCCTGGCACCAGGAACATCTGTGGTTTGCTCTGTGCCTGATGGAAGGAAAGCAGTCTTTTTAAATTGCCACCTGCATCATCCCAAGAATGTTGCAATTTCTGACTTGACAGTGTCAGAATATACCATAACTAGAAGGTAAAACCAGAGTCTTTTCACTTTGCAAAGCTTTAAAGAGCTTAATGGTGAAAGAAAATGTGGGGTTTTTTGAACACACGCTCGAAATTATCTAGACTCTCTGTAACTTTAAAAACTTTTTTTTTAGCCTATTCACTTCCAGCAGTGAATGACTAATGGAAAACACCTTTGGTTTGGATGTTGAAGGCTAAAATGTCATCTTTAAATCTTCTCCTGAGTATTGTGGTCCATGTGGGATAGGAATGCTCTTCCTGGACATAGTAAAATAGTCATAATGTGAATGACAACCTCCATTTTGCATATTAACTAACTTCCAGGTTTGTCAGAGCCACTAATGTCACTTGAAGTATTTTAGGAGCTTTTATAAGAGGAACTATCCAAGAGATTTTAATGGGATTTTCATCTTTCAGACCTGTGCAGTTCACATTCCTTTGCAAAGCTTGTAAGGGGTCTTCTGTGTGAAATGTGCTTCTTTACAGCAACTGCTACCACTAGATGAGGAATTTAGGCAATTTTCCAAAATCTTGTGTAGGTTTGAGAAGCCACAGACTATGCATGGGACTGTGGCAGAGACCTGCATTTTATATTGGTAGGCTGAAACTACCCTCCCCAGGCAAATCGAGTCATTTGGACTCCAAAACTTCTTTCAGTGTAGTAACTGGATCTCAGTGAGAAGCTCCTGCCAGGCACTCAGCAAGCCAAGGGCTTTGCACCTGTAACCAAGGTAGCCTAGACCCAACTGCAGGGACTTTGCTCCCTTTTGGTCCTGTTACAGTACTTCCACAAAATGCATTGCATGTCTGTACAAACTCTTTGGTCCAAATTGATTTTGGTTTGATTCTTGGAATGGTCAGTAAATCCTGCTTCTATCTTTCTAGCCTTTTAACTAGCTGGTGATAAGGACAAGGACCTGTCATGTGAATAGTTGATTGGTATTATTCTGGTAAAAGCTGTGAAACCAAGCTTTTGGAAACATTTACTTTATCTTTTTTTTATTAGTCTTTTGTGTAGGTAGACAATGGGTTATGGTGCATCATGCCTGTATCATGGTAATGTTGGCACACTCTGATTTTAAAGGGGTTCCCTTTATGCTAGACATTACAGTGATGCAAGAGAAAATAAATCCTTTGTTGAAGGTTCTTGTTTGCCGTGACATGCGCAGGTATGATCTCTGTGCTGCACCAGTGATCTCTATAGCAAGACTTATGTTAAGAAGGTGATGGTTAGTAGTTCTGTTTGCCTCTAACATGCTGTATGTGATTGTCCGAGCTCTGTGTGATATACCCATCCACTGAAAACTGGGTTGCAGCTGGTTTAAAAGCCTATGGCTGCACTGCAGAGAAACCCAGAGAATAGGGGCCCTTGCTTCATACAGCCTTTCCTGGTTTTGGAGGCTTCTGCTGGATCTGTGAGCTATTGCATGAATGGCTCCAGGTTCCTAGAACATGACCAAGCCAGGGTATACCCTGTCTCTTAAAGTCATTTTGACTTTGATATCAGAAGATGCGAGGCGTGACTGACATTTTTGTGGTGGTTGGGTGTTTTTAAGGCTTGTCTCCCATGCAGGGTGTGGTTTCTGTTGTCTAAAACACTTGATCATTTCTCTTAGTAGAGAATACCAAGTGTGTCCTCCGCCTAGCACAGTTTTCCAAAAGCTGGGAGAAACTCGTAGTTCAGGCTGTAGGGGTGAATTTGATTGAAACTGCCCAAAAATATAAAAATAGTGGAGGAAGTGAGAAGAAAAAAAAAAAAAAGGAACGTTGTGGAAATGGGCAGCTGCAAAAACCTGTAGTAATGACATAAATCTTATTTCCTTATGAAACATGGAGAAAAAAGCACAAGTAGTAAACACTGGTTTGTAAAGCATTCTAGCATTTAGTTAGTCTTCTGTCTTTGTCAATGTAAGGCAGAAGTTGCCTAAAGGAGTCCATATGCTGTCCTGGTTGGGGGCTAATAGCTGAGTTATGATGTGTGCTGGGTGATGTCATCTTTGAAGTTGACATTTGATATCTTTAGCTAGTTAACTTTAGTGTTCTGTCTGTTCCAGGATAATGGCTACGTGCATATTCATACCCCCATAATTACATCAAATGACTGTGAAGGTGCTGGGGATCTCTTTCAAATTGAGGTAAGTTGGGTTGTGTACAGTTTGTTTTGATTTTTTACTTGCAGAGCAATTCTGGAGTCACTGAACGGTAGAGGAAATGTTTGGCTTTACAAAACCTTTCCTTTATGTACTTCTGTGATTATTTTTTTTAATATAGCAGTCCTTTGCTTCAACTAATAATTTAGGCAGAGTTAAATAGATTCATTACTTTTTATTGCTCTTTTGTGCATTAATCAGCACCTTTTTTACTGATGCTGTGGAAAAGTTTACAAAAAACAGCAGAGGGTGGTGGAACATCTTAGTAAGTGGAAAGATGTGATCATAAGAGCCCGAGAGATGGGATGCGACATTCAGGACACGTAAATATTTCTTAGCTTTCAAATGAAAAATATAATTCACTATGAGAGTACTCCTTAAAAGGAAGTCACCAATACCTAGAACTGCTTTTCACCTGTGTGTATATTCCTCCCTACAAGCTACTCCTGTTGTATGTCAGAAGTCTCCCCCAATATTATGAAGTCTCCCCATCCCTCCACCAAATTACTGCCACAATCTATCAATATAGGAAGTAGTTCATGTCTTGGATCAAAACCTCCTATGAAACTTAAACAGAGCTATAACTCCTAAGATCTTTCCCAGAGATTTCTCACGATTCCTAACCCCCATATCCATGAATCACAAGAAATTCCATCTGCCTTTTATACTTCTATATTTGAAATTCACTCTTCTGTCTCAAACAATTACATCTATTGCCACTTATGCTTATTGGCTCTAGCCTTGCTGGTGAATCATCTGTAAGCAAAAGAAAAATTGTTGAGGTAGCAGTTGCTTGCTGTGAGATTGTGTCTTCCACTCTCTGCAAAGCCTGATGACAGAAGGCCTCTGTGTGCTGGTTCTTCAGGATCTCTGGGTCTAACCTGTGCTACTAGTGATTCCCTTCCAGACCAGTACATGTGGCTCAGCTTTCTACTTGCTGGGACAATAGAGCTGATTAGCTAAACTAAATTGTTACTTTTTAATTGAGATCCCTTAATGCTACCAAAGGTTCGTTCCAGGCTGTTGCATGCAAATTAAGATGTGAAAACAAGTGACACTTAATGATGAGAACATTATACAGTTTGCAGCTGTACAGTGTATTACGTCTTTGGTACAAATTGTATCCACTTGAAAGCTGTAGAGGATGCAGGACTACAGCGTAGGTGGCTGGTAGTACCAGAAGCACTGATGCAAATGTTGATTGAGGTGCTAAATTGTGAGTCTGAAACTTGTATAAACTGGATCTTAGCTAAATGCATAGCTCAAGGCAAACCTCTTGCTCTCTCGCCAGTGTGATTACTTAGGTGTAAATAATACCTGTCTTGGAGAAATTTTGTGCCAGCTGTGCTTGAAAGGTGTGGATTAAGTGTGGAGTCAGATCCCATTAAATGGCATGGGCCATAAAGAAAGGGCTTCAGAAACCCACTTGCTGCTGGGAAGTGGGAAATTCTCCCTGATTTCCTGTTTCTTCTTTGTGTAGCGCTTCCTTGGCCTAATTTAGGACTTGGTTTTGTTTCTGCAAAGCTCTGTTCAGAATTGGTCTTGGCTAGCAAGAGATCCAGGACCACTTGCTATCCTGGTGTCACCACTTCAGTGGAGCAGTGACACTTGTTTCTTGACACTGGAAATCTGGGGAAGGTTAAGCCTGCCTTGGGCCATGCATGCAAGGCTGTCAGACATAAAAATAAGGGTGACAGAAGGATGTCGGACATAAAAATAAAGGTGTGGTATTTGCAGCAAAGCTTAGAATCTCTCTGTGCTTTTAATCAAACCAACCATCAAGACATTGCTGTGTTCAATCACTTTTTAAACTAGCCCTTAATTCACTGCTTGCACAAGCCAAGGGAGAAAATAAATTCCTGTTCCTCTTATATTTGAGCAGTTGCCAGGAATTATGGTGATGGGAATCAATGAAAGCAACCTGCAAATTAGGTTCTTCAATTTAAAAAATATTTAAATCCTGTACTTGAAACTTTAAGACTATTCTCCAGTTGTGACCAGAACATAAATTGGTGTCCTATTGCTCCTGAATTTGTAGTAGATACAATACACCTGCCACTTACGGGGTTTTTTTTTCCTGCCTTACTTATTTTTAGCTCTCCCAGAGCTCATCAGTTTAGCTGTCCTGCTGTGGGTAGAATAAGTTGAAAACTTTGAGTACCTTTAGGACCAGAGTAGAGGCTGGTTTTGCGCCCACTGTGAACCATTCCCTTTTAATAGCTGTCTTCTCCTGACTGGCACAATTTTAATCCTCTGACTAATGTCTGATGGCTGCTCAGACACGTGCAGTCTTTGGAAATGGTGGAAAGTGAAGAGGGTAGGAATCTGATTTTACATGAGATTTGAAGAGATGGTGAAAAATGTATCTTGAGTTAGCAGGAAAAGGCTTTTTGAAGACATATGTTCTTTTGATTCCTAGACCTCTTAATCCTGTAGGATTCGTGTTTGTTTATATGTTCAGCTGCCTCATTATCTTTGTTTGGTTTTGGGCATACCGAATAGCCTGTATGTAGCTTTGCCTGGGATGTTCTCGTATTAGGACTTGGGATGTGGGAGAATCCCTTCCCTCTCTGCTGGACAGATTGGTTTAGCTAAATATTTTTAAAATGAAGTACTGTAACAGTGAAAAGAGGGTGGTAAGCAGAGGAGATTTTAAAAAATAAACTGCAAGATAGTAAGAACTCCAGATAAATATTTTCCAGTTGAGACTTTCTGCACCTGAAAAGTGTAGTTTTGAGAAGAAATTTGAAGAGAATCTGCCAGAAGTGTGAAAATGGCCAGGCAGACCCTAACCCACATGGAGAACATCAGCAACACCAACTTGTGGATTTCTTCACCTTTTGATAGTGTCTGCCTTTGAAATCCTGGAGGGGGGAAACGTTTCACTTGTGCTGCTGCCTTTAAAGTAAATTTACTGAAAACACTAAAAGAGCTTTGAATATTGAAAGCTGTGTTTTAGTAGAAGGCAAAGTAGGGCGAGGTAATTCTTGAAATAGGGGGGACGCAGATCAGCGGGGTGAGATGGCCCTCTTAAATTAAATCTGAGAATAATTCCTCTGTACCAACAGTTTTAGCACTTCAGGGCAGATCCTTTCCTGTTTTTTTTCTTTTTTTTTTTTTTTCGTCTGAAGTCTAAAATTCTTTAACAGCTTTGTATGTTGCAAGACGCTTTACCCAGTCCCCTTCTGGGGCTGCTTCCTAGGAAATCTGCCTTTCTTTTGTCTTTGTGACCCGGCTGCATGTCTGTTCCCTGCTATTTTCAGTAGCCTCCCACTCTGTCTGCAGCGTTGAAGGGCTCCCTGCTTTCTGGGTCTCTTGGTCTGTTTTTTCCACTTTGCTCCCTGGAAAGTTTCCTTGTTTGACTGTCCTCAGCTGCTGTGAGAAGGTGGAGGCTCCTCTATGTTCTGAAAGAGTCTTTCCAGCCCAGAACACTCACGCTAGTATGGTGAGGCCCTGGACAGCCACTTTCCCTGCTGCCCAGCTGCAGTCTTTTAAGAGCTCAGCATGCAGTGAGGTAACAAAGCACAACAGCTGTATTGGCATTCACAGCTCTTTAAAGTAGAACTCCTGTGTAGTTTGTGTAGCCTGTGGCCTTATTCCTTCCTGGGGACCTTGCTGTAGGTGCAAGGAGTGATGCATTCTACCTGTTGGCTCCAGCAGAGGTGATATATGCTCTGTATCAGGCTTGTCTCTTCCCACACACATACCTCACTGCATCTGGGTGGTGGCTGACTGAACCCAGGGTCTGGATCAGGCTGTTTCATTATTTGAAAGGACACTTAACTGTAAACCCAAAGAACCACCCAGGAATTGTTGTTCTCTAAAATGTATCCAGAGATTGTATGGTGTTTGGCTTTTCTTGCTACCCACTGACAGGAGTAAATGTAGAAGTTGCACCCTGAAGGGATGGAAGTTCATGGCTGTACCTACTGTGGCTCCAGAAATACATGCCTGCTGCTGAAGATCCAGAAGCTTACTCCTACTGTTCCTTTGGTACTGCTGAAAAATAACCTTGTCAGCACCAAGGAAGGCTGGGATCTGCTGGAGAGAATCACAGTTAAATGCAACAGAATTAGTGTCTGTCAGGTGTTTTCCCCTTTAGAGATGTGTCACAGTCTGGGAGGCAGCCAGTCCCTGGGAGACTGGGACTTCAGAGAGATGCTCAGCAGGGATTGGGGTAAGCTGAAACTGAGTGGAGGGAGGGCTTGCTCTTGCATTTTCTAACTCTCCCAGTTTCTGCTTGTTCCTGCTTAGTTCATCTTTGCGTGTAATTCCTGTCCATGTTTATGAGCTGATTGTCTCAACAGAACCAGTTGCTACTGCCCAATGCAGGTCCAGCTGATCAGAAGTAGGACTGGAATTGCAAGGAGAACTTCTTGGAAGTGATGAATTTTGCAGTTGTTGTCTAAAAAGGAAAACTGAATCATGTTTATAATGGGACATCAGGGCCTGTCCAGATTAAAGATGTGGTGCTATGAAACTTCAGCAGGATGGTGTTGTGGGCCTGGGCTAGAGAAGTGATTTCTATGAGCGTTTAAAGTCTTCTCTGATCCCTTCATGCATTTGGCTTGCATAGAGTGAAAGACAGAATCAAACGGTTTATACACTCCTGAAACTAATTGCCTCAAGTAAAAGTTAATACAAGGCTGAAATCAAAGAGAATAATTTTAAATTAAATCATTAGACATTTGAGGAGATGGAGAACAAAACAGGTACTAAATCCAGTTGTTCTCGTATTTGGAATGAGAATAAAAAGCCTTTGATGTTAACGTTGAATCCTAGTATGTTTATAGCACGTTTACTCTGAGACACCAAGATGTTTCTTAGAGATTCCCTCTCTCTCTTTCCCCACTGTAATTTGGGTGCTTTTCAACTAGAGAGAAGTTGAAAGAAAACACATTATTTCCCCCCCTAATCTTTTAGCAGGTAGGTATATTGGGATTGAGAAGCGTGAGAAAACTTTATCTAATTGAAATAAAAGCACCACAATGTTGTCGCTTCATTTTGCTAGTCAGGGATGTGCAAAACAAATCTCTGTGTCAGCAGTGAAGGGATAGCATCACCTGCTATTTATTATTTGTCTTCTACCAGTGGCTATGGTTGTTTATTATAAGAAAACAGGCTTGATCAAAAAGGCTGAGCATAAATCTGGGGCACAGACACTTGAAAACATTAGCCTGAATGTGTAAAGTGGAGAAACCACCTCTAGTGGGTTAGTCAGTGTTTGTACATGTGAAAAGTTGCTGATCGCAGGATACCTCCTTGCTGAAGGGGTCCCTTCTGATGGAAGAGGGAGGAATTTAGTTTTCCCTGTGTAGCAAGTGGATTGATTTTTTGCAGCTCACAACACGCATTTGTCAAGCTTTGTCTCTCAAAATGAGGAAGTGGGCAGCTGTGGAGAGGCGAGGTGATCGAATGGTGATGGGGGAGTGAAATTTTGTCTAAATATCGCAATGTTCAGTCTTCACCTTCTGTTGGAAGCTGTCCAGGAGCTGCTCACAATGGAGACACACAACTCAGGATCTCTCCACAGCCCCTCAAGCTGGTTGCAGGTTTTTATAAGTCCAGTTGAGCTGTAGACTTTCTCACACTCTTCCTCCAGTCACTTACTGTTGTGTCTATTTTCCCTTTGCCTCCCTGAGATTACATCTGATCTGGAGAATGAAAAATGACACGAAGTCATTATAAATAAACCAAGCTCCAGCTCCTGAGACAGCTGTATCCTGTTTGTGGATTTGGAGGGAAGTGTTGAGATTTCATGGCTGATGTCTTCTGTTCTTTTCCTGCTTCCAGTCTGTGTCTCTCCTGTTGTTTAGAAGTTGCATCCTACAGGATTAGGTGGGATTTTTTTTCACTGGTGGAACAAGGAATGTAGCTGAATTTAACTTGCAGTAGGAGAAACTGGAGTGGTACGTGGCTCTTCTCTTTAGTGTTCTGGCCGTGGGTCTGTGGTATGTGGATGTTTGTATGTTAATATCCTTATTGTTTTTGAGCAAATACTCTGGGTTTATTTGAAGAAAACAATAGAGGCCTGCTTCTGCATCCTTCGGTTTTGTTGCTTGGTTTTTTAGAACTGCAAAACCTATGAAACAAAGGAAGCAGTCCTGGGGTTACAGCCACAAATTGTCATATTTTCATTGATCTCTATGGTGCAAGGCAAGCTTGCTCTTCTCTTTAGTGTGATGCTGTGAAGAGATAAAACTGCCTTGTGATCTGAGGTCTTTGTCAGTCTCTGTTTTATCTTTGCGATGAGCAGCACTGCTTTTTGAGAACAAAAGCAGCATCTTCCAACTCACTGAGAAAAATGGCAGGTTGTAGAATATCAAAGGCTGGCAAACAAGCCCAAGCCTAGCAACCTCCCTGTGACAAAGCAAGCTGGGGAGTAGGATGGCTGGAGGCAGTGACATACTTAGCTGAGCTAGCAACACTTAGCATAATTTCTAGGAACTACACTTTGAAAAGAAGCTATTTCAAACTTATCTCAGTGTTTGGAAGTGAATGTAGATCAGCCGAACCTCAGATTAGCTTCAAAGTTCTTTTTCCTGAACATTTGACTCTTCCAGAGTTTAGGGATGACATTGAAATATCAACAGTGCTAACAAAAATCTCACTTATCTTCATGGGGCTTTTTTAAAAGTCACAGAATTGTGACCTCTAGAGATCATCTAATCCATCTCGGTGTGCTCAAACAGCGTCAGCTAGAGCAAGTTGCCCAGGTCACTGTTCTGCTGAGTTTTGAGTATCTCACCACATGGAAACTTCACAGCCTATCTGGGCAATGTGTTCTAGTGTTTGACCACTCACAGTAAATAAAAAGTTTATTCTTGTTTTCAGATGAAATTTTGTGTGTCTTTTTAAAAATCTGTGCCCATTACCTCTTGAACTCTGTGTGTGGAGCTGAGATGAGTCTCGTTCCTTCTTCATTCCCTTCCATCAGGTATTTATACACAGGGATAAGATATCCATCCCCCCTGAGCCTTCTCCCATCTGGACAGTCCCAGGTCTTTCAGCCTCTTCTCATATGCTGTAGTCCATTAATCATCTTCGTGGCCCTTTGCTGGGCTCAATCCAGGATGTTTGTGTGTCGCTTGTACTGGGAAAGCGAGCGCTTCACCCACAATCAAGGGATCCCCTCCCTGGACCTGCCAGCAGTGCTCTGCCTGACACAGCCCAGCAGGCTGGTGACTTTGTCGTGAGGGCTTCTTGGCATCTGCCAGGGAAATGGTGAAGCACAGTCCTTATGTTCAAATGACTTCTGAAGTGCTTGACACAGAGGTCTTTTAATTATTTTTTTTTGTGCCTGTAAATTAAAAACTGAAAAGATAACATCACTCTAATGGGCCTTTTTAGAGTGTTTTTTATAATGGAACACTGAACTTGCTAAATTTTCCATTACTCGTAGTTTTTTTTATGCTTAAAATATCCATTGACCTGAAAAAATTTGCAAAAGCTGAAATAAAGCATAGTTTGTTTTTCAATGCCTATATACGTGTAAGCTGTGATGTTTCCAACTCCATATGGTTTCAGTTCTGCTTTTTTTGAAGACTGAATAACAAGTCTTAAAAGGATATTGCTTTTTTTTTGATTACTGTTTGTCTTTTTGCAATGGAAACAAATTCATTTGCCCATGAAAAGAAAATAATGCTGCTTTAAAAAAAGGCTTTGCTAAAAGTCAGTGCACCTGACACGGAAAATTATCCTCCATTTTCTCATCAGACTTGAAATTGAATTTTGAAGGCAATTCTGTGTGAAGTTTCAAACTTCCAAATGATAGAGATTCTTCCCTTCCCCCTCACTGTTCATCTTGGTAGGGAAGAGTGAAAATCAATACTTATATTTGGAGTCTGGGTCGATTAGGCTGGCATCTTTCTTTCTTATGTTGCTGAGCAAAATGTTCTTCAGCAGGTGTTCCAGAAGGGTTTTCGTCTTGTATGTCTCTATTTCCCAAAACCATGGGATGTGGTTTCTCCACCTGTTCCCAAACTTCTAGGTAGGCAGAGCCCTTAGCTATATACATGTTACTTTACTGGGAATCCAAAAATCAGAGACTACTCTAGAAAAATCTGTATTTCTAATACTCTTGTTCTCAGACTTGCTTGTAAAATGGTGACTATGTCCTTCCTGATGTTCTCATTTTCATATTGTTACTTCCTTTCTACACTGTCATTCCTAACTCAGCTGATCCATGTTTAAACGTGTAAGTTACACAGTTCTTTGAGCAAAATTTAGAGCTCCCGACATACCCAAATACAAAGACGAGAGGTGAGCAGTGAAGTGCTGCTTATTTTTAGCTTTGTATGGAGTCTGTGCTGCCCGCAACACTTTGGGCAAACGGTCAAACTCCATGAATCTGTGTCATCTTAACAAGTTACTTCCCACTCCATTGAACCGATATATAATTAATTGCTGGGGATCCAATTTACAATTTCTGTTAGTTTGAGAAATGTTAAAAGAACTGCATATCCTTCCTGTGTGCTGATGTGTCCAAGCTTTGCTGGTGACATGGGGTACGTGCGCCACGGTTCACAAACTTGTTCTGCAAGTTGTTGTGATACTTACACCCCATATCCTCATAAGTCACTGAAAGTGGAGGTGGGGAGTTGCGGTGTTTTCCACTTAAAGTATGGCTTTTCACTACACAGACATATTTGCATTGGACCTCTAGAAAGGGAAGTCCTCAAGAATGCTTTATCTTGTGGGTTTTTTCTTAATGTGTTTTACTTGAGTAGGTTTTGGAGCCTGTTAGCAGTCTGAGCAAAGATGGGGAGCGTTGTACCACGCTGTTGGAGTCCATCTCAGCACTGTTTCGGTTGAACCTCATGGAATTTCTTAAGAGGAAAAAAAGGAGAATAAGCCAGGAACTGTGCTGCTTATTCAAACACCGATAGTCTGATTTCTTGCTCATTTTTTGACTTACAGACATCAAATGAGGCAAGGGAATCTGCAGAGAAGACCCATTTCTTCAATGTGCCTGCCTTCTTGACAGTTTCTGGCCAGCTCCATTTGGAAGTGATGTCAGGGTGAGCAAAATGAGAAGTTTTTGTCTTGATCTGTAGGATCTTCTTGGTCAGTAATTTTGTGCCATTGGTATCCACTAGATGTCTGCCACGTGTGTGCCAGAAACTAATTGAGCAGCAGTGGCTGGATGATGGTGTGAGAGACCAGCGTAGGCATGGGAGGATTAGACTGCTTTTTTAATTATGGTCTGTGAACTAAATACTAGGAGTGTCCTGCTTGCCATGGATTGGGAATATTGGATGGAGACGTAATCATTATGGGAATGACTGTGGGATGTTGCTAATAATTAATACCTTAAGTGACTATGTTGTTCACATCTGGCATGTCTCAGCAAGACAATCTTTTTCATTTTAAATATCACATTTCTCTTTTTCTCATTTTTTCTCAAGTTTCCTTTTTCTGTCTCCCTTCAGTCTTCCCATTGTGTTTCTTCTGCCGATTCTCATTTCTCCTGTTTCATTTCTTTCACGATGCTTTATCATAGAATAGAATCAGAATGGTTTGGGTTGAAAGGGACCTTTCAAGGTCATCTAGTCCAGCCTCCCTGTAAAAGCCAGAACATCTTCCACTAGATCAGGTTGCTCAGAGCCCCGTCCAGCCTATCTTGAATGTTTCCAGAGATGGGGCATCTACCACCTCTCTGGGCAATCTGTGCCACTGTTTCACCACTCTCATCATAAAAAAATTTCTTCTTGAAATCTGGTCTTTGTTCATTCTAGTCACTAAAGTGATCCTAGTCAAATAGTTAAAACTGACTTTGATTAAAAACAAGTTATCCTTAAGCTTTTAATGTTAATATTTCACTGAGGTTTTTAGGGGTGAAAGTGTCAGTCTGTCAAAGTTCCCTTTGATTAGGGGGTTTGGTCCTCATCTACACTGAATTCTCCCAATAAATTAACTAAATTAGTACATTAAACAGATGGAGTCAAATCAGCGCAATCCCTTATTTGAAGGCACAGTTTTCTAAGTGCTTGCAATGTGGTTTCTCCTCAGACATGGTACTTCAGCCAAATCACTGCTTGCCAGCTGAATGGCTGATAAAGCCTCTCAGAGACCACATCTCAGGCAGGTAGCACTGCAGTTGGTTTGCTGCTTGCCAAGGGGATTTGTCATGCGCTTGTAGTGACTTTAAAATCGCTTTTAAAGTGATTAGTTACTTCCAGTGGAAATCTCCTGAAGATGAGAGAGATAAAGTCCTAGCTTTAGAAAATGTAAACTTGGAAGATCTGCCTTTTCATGTGGAGGTTCTGAGTATTTCTAATAGTCTTAGCATTTGCCGTCCATGCCTTATATCCAATCTTGAGAGCCAATGTTTTTTATTTAATTGCTGTTGCACAATTTAATGGACTGCTATTAAATAGCTGCAGTGAAAATATTCAAAGGGCAAGTCTTGTGTATAAATAATAAAGGTATAACTTTCTTCAGAAAGCTGTTTTCTGCCTGGCTTGTTCTCTCTGAGACAGCCTCTGCTCACACACCTAGACGGTGGCGGTGTGCTGCAGTAAGCTAAGGGTTCTCAATGGACAGGATGTTTCTCATGGTGCCCTGGATGCTGTGACTGAAGCACAGGTCACTTGGCAGCCAAAGGCTGATGCGTCATCTTGGACGTTAGCTGGGGAAATTTAATGAGGAAGAGGTCTGTTTAACTGTAGGGGTGGTGGATTTTTTGCATCCCTGAAATAAGATGAGATGACATGCATTAGGATGTGTTAGACTTAATTGACTGTCATGCGTAGTGACCTTTATCGAAAGACGTGATTCCACGAATCAGATAAGTCTGAAGAAAAAGTATGGATTGTAATGATTAACTTGAAAACAATCTCACTCTCTTCCATCAGTCTGTTCTCTTTAAATAGTACACAGCCTGCTCTGGGATGGAGCAGAAAGCTAAAGTGGGCAGATGCAAGACCTGTCTGCTAAACATTTTTTCCACTGATATCACTCAAGTGCACCTTGCTCTCTGAGGATGGGTAAAAAAATCAATGCTCTTCAGTGTGCAGCACATCACAGCTCCATGTTCCTATTTTACAGTAGCGTGTTGTTCTTACAGTCATTTTAAATGGATCTAGTGCCATCTAAATTTAGATAAGCTGTGTTTATTCATAATGGGGCATAGCTGTTCAGTGAACCTGTTCCTTTTATTGAAGTACAGTGAGTTTTTGAGGCCTGCAGCTCAAGTGGTGTTGAATCCCTTCAGTCTTCAAAAATAGATCTTCTAGATGCAGAAGCACCATAGTGATGCATCACAGTATTAACCTTCTAGATGCTGTGAAGGTTTTATCTGTGGTTATCAAGTTGAGTCTTACTCTGTGAATGGGAGTCCTACGTGATCTTTGCATAATAGTAACCAGGGCTGCTTGGCAAATGAATGTGTTGTGATGATGCTTTCAGAGTTGTAAAAAGTGGGAGTCCTTTTTCCCCCAAAATGGAAATATTCTGATCTTCCCAATAAACAGAGCAGCCAAAACAGTAAAGATTTATGTGGTTTGGATTTAATCCTTTGAAATTTAGCCTTTGTTTTAGCCAGACTAAATTTTTCATGCACAGAAAAGGAAGTATTCTTCAAAAATTCCCTTTAGCTTAAATAAAATATTGACTAACTGCTTTCAGGAACTGCTGGTCCCTGAGAATCTGTGGGAGGAGAGAAAGGTAGGAACGCTTGGGTGACCCGTCCCCATGCAGGCCCATATCCTGTTGTGACTTGCTGTGGGAATGCAGAGACAGATCCTGCGGAATCCGTTAGAAACCAAGAGTGGAGCAGGATAGGTATGAGGGAGGAATTTGTCCATGGGGTTTATGTAGTAGGGGACAGAGTCAGCTAGGCAGTCACGTCTGTTTGGAGATAGCTTTTAGCTTTACAGAGCTCATGAGCAACCTCCAAACTGTGGTTGGAAAAATCTGGGCAGCGGAGGTATGGGAAAGACTTACCAGATGTGTCTGGAACCAAGTCTTCTGCTGTCCTTGCTGAGAGTTCCTCTGCAGCCCAGAGGGTGTCATCTGAGTACCCATGTCTGAGTGTTGTCCAGGGCTCAGGGCTCCATTTTATGGCACAGCTGCTTGGTGCTATTCCCAATAACGAGAGAGAGTAGTGAGCCATTTATAATTTGTGAGGTTTTTAAATCTTTTTCTTTGAGGAAAAGTGGGGAGGGACATGTTCCTGTATGTATTGATTGTCTGCTGTGCTGTGTATGCTTGTTATTGAAGGCAAGGGCGGAGAAGTTCATCTTGTCTCTCAATATGACATGGACGGCCTAGTTGGCACAACTTTTCATTTCATTGTGCTTCATCTTTGCAGTGACAGCATTTAGGTTGACTGCTCAGGGTGTCTGAATCATTGTCAGCTGCTGTAAATCTATAGGCTCTTTAAGGTCTCCAGAAAAGTCTTTATTCAGTAATACAGCTCGCCTCTTTAGTCTTCTCCACCTCAGATGAGTCAGTAACCAATGTATGTGGTAGAAATTTGTAGGACTCTGTGTGTCCTGATAACTGGTTTTAAAGGTCATTGGTTTGTTGTGAAGTCCTTGTGGTATTTCCTTGCCCCATGATCCTCCAGTGAGGATAAAGGTCCCTTTGGGGACCTGAACTAGGCCGGAGGGTCTGTGACAGCTGAAGATGATTCAGAGGCATACTGGAGACAGCCAAGTATAACTCACTGGCTGTATTTACTCTGTTTTTTTTTCTCACCCATCTGCACTTCCCACGAGTTCCACCTGCTCCTCTCCTTTCAGCCCCTCTTTCTAGTAGTTTCCATCATTGTTTTGCATTGATTTTCCTTGTGCCACGTTTCATCCCAGGCACTGTTTGTTCTGCCTTTTGCATTATGAGCTTGGCTAAAACTCCTCTTCCTAAAACCTCTGGGGGCAAATCACAGAATAAGGTATCACCTCGTTCCTTGTTCTCTCTAGCTCTGTTTCTTTTCACTTATCAGTAGGCTTTCAGTAGGTTTCTCCTCTCATTCATCTCACATTCTCTTGAAGTTCCTTGCAAATGAGTAAAAGGATCAGGGGCAACCTCTAGGACCTGCAAGGAGGTTATCCAGAAGACAAACCCACTCTTTGCAGTGGTGAGCAACAGGAGGACAAAAGACAACTTGGATAAGTTGAAACAAGAGAAGTTCTGAGTGGATAAAATCATTAAGAGATCAGTCAAGCACTGGAAAAGATTGCTGAGAGAAACTCACTCTTCATCCTTAGAGGTTTTTGAGACCCAGCTAGATAAAGCCTTGAGCAGCCTGGTCTGGCCTTCTCACTGACCCTGCTTTGAGTGAAGACTGGACCAGCGACCTACTGAGGTCCCTTACAGCCTGAATTATCCTGTTGTCCTAAGTTTATTCATGGCTTCATTCTTATTGTCGTTTCTACCAATCTTGTCCACAAGACCATCGCAGAGAATTATCTCTCTAGTTTACTTTCAGTTCAACATCTCTTCCCAGGACCTGTGTTTTTCTTCCTAACTTAAAATCTCAGCCTTTCATACTGACATCTGCCTGTAAATGTCTACCTATCAAAATCAGTTTAGTTAAAACATAATTAATCCCTCTCCCCTCTCTTCAAACACATCCCCTTGATTTCTAAACCATCCTGGATTTTGCCGCTGTTCTGCATAGTCCAGATATTCTCTGCAGTCTTGCAACTGGTTTTTCTTGTTGCAGAGAGACTCTAAAAAAATCTCAGACATCCACATGGTTTTAGCTGTGTCTGCCTGAGTTTGTAGAGAGTTGAAATAGTGGGTTTCCTGTTGGTTTCAGAAGATACTGAGATCACACTGATTTCGCTTTTCAAGTGCTGGTACTTCACTGCTTTTCCAAGCATGGAAGAGATGGAGAGAGATAGCTGTCATTTGGGGTTGGTGTTCAAGAAAGCACTGCGGAGCTGGAGAGAGAAGTGTTTGAGTCTGCCTCCCATAAAAGAGGCTTCATTTTCAGCAGTCTGGCAAATGCAGCCTTAAAATTTGATTCCAAAATAACTTGCTTAATGATGAAACAGACTGCATTGTCTTCAAGCAAATATTTGCTGTACAATTTTTAAATACTTTTGAATGCAGCTGCAGGAATGATGTCCAGTTGTATAACAATCCTGTTGCTAAGAAGTAACAAAAATAAGTGTAATTATTTATCTTGGATGCCTGAAAAAAAAAAATCTCTGACATTTCTTGCACAACGTTTTGTTTGAGTCTGACTCACAATGCAGACTCTTACAATTAGCACACTAACTTCCATTAATTAGGCTGACACTTAATTGGAGCTATAAAAAGCAACTGTGACATGTCTGGTTTTAATCAATTACCACATGCTTCAGTCTGGTTCATGACTGCTGCAGGGATTGTTAATGACTATGTATTACTGGGAGGCCAATTGCATGAACTGCGTAGGTACAACAGTGAACCCGGGGTCGCTTGGGTGGTTGGAGCTTTACAATCTGCATGGATGTGCTGTTGGTCCTTTCTCCCTCTCCACTTTTTTGGGGAGGGGAAGCAGGTAATTTTCTTGTAAGAAGCATGGCGAGTATGCTGAGAGCAACTACAGTTCAGCCATGTCTCTGGGATCCATCCATCCAAGCAGCATCTTGGACTACACGCTCTTTATTTTATCAAGTGCAAGTAGCAGCAGAAAACAGGTTTTATGCTCATCTGGTGAAATGTGTCATCAGGTGAATTTCTTGGTCCTCCTTTTACAAGTAAGCTAAGATAAACCATTATGTTTCTCTCTTGAATCCAGTGCACAGTCCCTTTGTGTTCTCTGAACATCTTGTCATCCCAGTTCAAAGCAGTTGTAGGTACCGTGGGCTCAGATGACCTCAGCGTCCAGGTTTGTGTAGGGCCCTGCAGCTCAGCTTCACACGTGTGCCCAGACAAAGCCATGAGAGCTGCAAGGGGTTAAGAAACTGTGGCTTTGTGAGTTACAGTAGGGCTGTTAGAACCCTCTACTCTCATGTCCCCAGTGCCATAGTAGCCACATTCATGGTAGCTTCTGCAAACCTGTTTTGTTTTATGACTGAGTCAAGCAAGAAGCCCATGGGTGGTCTGTTCCTGCAGCTCAGCTGACCATCGGTGGCTTACAGTGCTGTGGCAAACTTGATAGCTTACAAGAGCATGAAAGTGCCTTGTGCTCAGGCTGCCGTTCCTGCTTCTCAGGGAGCCTCTGTGCCCCAAGAATTGGCTCCAGTATGAGATGTTAAGGCAGGCAGCTTCATCCCTAATTTGCTCCCACAACTTTCCATAAAATAGGTGCACAAATCCAATAGTGTGTGTGCCCTGAATTTCTCCAAGGGTTTGCTGTCATTGCACTGAAGTAGAATATGGATATAGATACACATCATAGTTAGCTGGAACATGTTCCATTCAATATAGCTTTTAGTATTTATTTTAGTACAGTTATTTACTTTGTTTACTTACTGTAGAATTTGGGGTCTTGGAGATTTTAAATAGCTCCACCCAAACTTTGAAATATGACTTGAACCGTGACTCTCTTCCTGCAGTGATGCACCCACTGATGCAGTTTCTTGCTGAGATTCATATTTGCAGAGTTCATGGAACCAGTGTCCATCTTAAAAAAAAAAAAAAAAATCCTCTTCATGGCTATTATAATGCAGTTTCTGGAGAACATGTGTTTGTTCCATTCTGAAAGGAAAACGACTTAACCCAATTGCTCCCCCACACCATGTTGGTAATGTATTTTTGTGGCTTAGAGTAGGAGTCACTGGAATGATTAAGTTTTTCAAAACATCTTTGCTCCTTGTTTTATTTAAATCTTTGAAACGTTTTATATCACTCATTTGTGGAAGATCTATGTTTGCGAGGGCATGGGAAATGGTTATTTGAATAAATGCTTAACTACTCTCGTGGCTTTCATCAGCCCAGCTTGAGTTATCATTGCTAATCGATCGTTTTATTGACTTTAATTAGAAGTAATAATATCAAAACTAGGACAAAACAAGACTCCACTGAGAATAAAATACAGCAGTGTCACATAAAAGGGTGGAGGACCCAGGCTGATGAGATCTTTAAACCTGGAGCAGGAGACATTGTATGGCTCTGAGTAACTCTTGTTTCCTTTGTCTCGATTTTCCCCTATTCTCCTGCCATCTGTAAACTAACAATACAGTGTCTAGGTGTGCTGTGAAGTTTAATAAACAAAATGCAGGGTGCTTTGCCAAATAATTAGGATATATGAGTCACGTCGTTGTTAATTACTAAAGTGTGCCTGGATCATTTTCAAGCTGAGGTTGATCCCAGCAAGACCTGAGGGGGATCCTTGTCCCATCATCTTCTCTTCTTGCCACGGAAACCAGAGCAGAGGACGTGGCAGGTGGAGAGCTGGTCCTGGAGTGTGGCAGGAGAGTGCCAGCTGCTGTGCACGTGACTTTGTGGGCACAGTGGGACTCTGCCCATTGCAGTGAGGGAAAATGCTGTGCTGCTTCAGTATGACTGGCTGGGGGGGGGAAGTTTGGCACTTCCCAGTCGCTGTCTGGGAACTTAGACAGCTTTTTTTTGTTGTTGTTAATTTATGTATTTATTTTTGGCTGCTTACAAAAAGGAAGTACAGTCCCATCTCGTTGCAGCATGAATTGAAACCTTAGCACTCAGCACACCAGTTTTGCTGCCCAGGCTTAAGCCTCATGTACTGCTATACAAGCCCTTGTCAAGATGCAGCTTTTCTCATCTGTGCTTCCTCAGAGGGCAGACAGAAGTGGCATGTTCTAGGAAGACTCTTTTAAAACTCCTTTTTCTGCTTTTTTTTCTGGGTAAAATTCAGCCCTACCCATTCCCCCTTTTCAGCAGAAATGTGCATTTTCATTGCGCAAAATCCAAACCACCAAACAATAGTAATGGGAGCATCATTTTTACTTTAAGGTTAAAACCCAACCATTTCTGTCTGTCCAACTCTGAGGTTTTATTTTAACACAGTCTACCCAGCTCAAGGATGTAAAATATTCTCCCTCCAAACTCCTGGACACCTGTACCTCATGAGCATCACAAGGAGCCCAGGGTTTCCAGCTTCTCCAGAAACTAGACCCTGGAGGCACTGGATCAGTATGCTTGAATGGGTGTCTGCGTGCATGTGGTTTCTTGCTCTGGGCCAGAACATCTTCCAGTGTACAAATTTCAGCACACCTGAACAATCCCAGTTGTGCTTGGGTCAAGCTCTGCAGCTAGCTGGTGCCTCCTGGCAGCTGAGCAAAGTCATCTGCTTGTTTTGAGGGAGCAGACAGGTTCTCCATGCTCAAAATGAATATGGTCATGCCAGAACAGAGTGGAATTAAATCAGAGGGCTTGCTTTATTAATTTCTTCCTTTCCTAAGGGAAAGGACAGTGTGGCTGACAAAGCTAAGCTCCTGGGCTTTACGGTCACCTTGCTCTCCTTTCTTCCTTTGCTGACATCACATGTTGTTTTGTCCTTGAGTTAGAAGATTTTTCTTGCGATCTGGATTTTAGGGGTGGCTGGTGGATGATGGTGCCAGGGAACGTAGTGTGCTAAAGGGTCACATGCTGTGTTCGTTTAACGTGCCCAAAGGTAAGATTTGGTACAAATCGCCTTTCAGCTTACTCTTTACTGCAGACCTTGTCCGAGTAGTCACTCTGTGTGTGTGTTTGTGCAGACACCTGTAATATTTTGGGGTGGGAACAAGAGCACTGTACAATGAATAGCTGTGTGTACTGTTGTGGTTTAGTGCTTAGCCCTGAGTCACAACAACCAGCTTCTGCCTCCAGCTGTGTCACTACTGTGTGGTGTGACCTTGGCATAGGCTGTAAGCTGACTGTGCAAGGATTGCATCTTCTTGATTTATAGCCTTGCTCAGAGTTATAGGCCCTTGGTTCGACAGCACAAATAAGTCTTTATTACCCCGGTAGCAGCATTGAAGTCCTGGCTCAGAAAAGGAGCACAATCCATTCCTGGCTTGGGAACTGTCAGCACAATTAACTTTATTTGGATTGCAGTGTAAAAATTGACAGTAAAGCAGAGATGCTCAGGCCTACAAACATTGTGGGAGTTCAATTAAAAGGATGATTTTAAGCAGCTTTGGGCACAGATACTTTATACTTCTCTGTTGGTTTCTATCACTGCCTCAGTAATGAATTGTCGAGTTCAAATGAAATGAGCTTTCATTCTGTGTGGCTCTCAAAGCTCTCAAAGGGGGAGAGGTAGCTGCTTCTGAAGAGGATTTTAGTAGCATGTAAAATAAGGGTGAAAAGTCCAAAGTTTCTCCCTTCTTGGATGTTAATAGGGTGGAGATCACAAATGCAGCCTGTGCAGGAATGAGCCTCCACCAAGCGATGGCCCATGTGGAGGATGGCTCTGCTCCAGGAACACATCCAAGCTCTCCTGTCTGCATCCAAAGGGACTCTTGTGAGCCTGGACCTAGAAGGTGGCTAAGCCTTTCTCTGGGCTGGGACAAGCAAGCTCAGCGTGTTGCGGGATAGGGCCCTGGCTTTTGCAGCGTTTCAGTGTGTCAGAGGGAGTGCTGTGGGTATTTTCTTGGCCTCCACATTAAGCTCTCGGATTTTCCCAGAGAACTGGGCAGAGCGAAATACAGTCCCAGAAAGGGAGCAATTAATTAAGCAGCTCTGTGCCTTCTGGTGTCGACCCCGGCAGTGCCTGTGAACTGCACAAATGCACTTGGACTTGCTGTCCAGAGCTCTGATCTGGGTGAAGCTGACTGTAAAGGGACTCGTTTCAAAGCCTCTCTTGTGTTCTTTGGTAGCACGTACAAGGACAGTGTTACAGACATTACTGCTCTGCCTGTAATGGCTAAGGAAAGGGGCTCGACAGATTATTGGGTTTGTTGTTTGGGTTTTTTAATCTCCTTTGTGCTTTTGTTGGAGATGAGGAATTAGCACTACTGATTTTTTTTGAAAGACCCTTGAGTGCCCACAACACCAAGTGACCTAGGCACTTTTGGTCACGTAACCAGAATTTTCAAGTTATTTTTAAATGCTGGAAGTCTTGCAGAGGTCTGGGAATGTTAAATGATTGATTATTTGCGTTGTAGAGCATTGGAGTCACAGCCCTGGACTGAGGCTCCATTGTGCTAGGTGCTGAATGCACACAGAACAAAATGACCAGTTTTACCCTTGGTACCATGAAATCAGAGCGGAGTCAGCTCCCATCCCTCTTTTCTAATATATTTATACATTCTCAGTGTGGTACAGCAGTGTACCAAATCACACGTGTGTTTTTTAATAGCAGATGAAGTACAAATACAGGTCGGATTTGTGTAGTGTGCATTTGTTTAATGTCTTTAATGGCAGAGCACAGTAAACAGTATGTGAATGTCTGGATAATAATTGTTCACGCTTGGAGTTGACAGCAGTGACTATATGTATTTTTAACTGTGTTTCTCTGTTAAGTCCAGGCCTCTGGTCAGTGCTGCATTGCCATTGCCAGATGACTTGCATTTACTGTGCTCCTTTGATCACTTTGCCAGCATGACATCTGGCAAGTTTCCCTTTGCCAGGGTCCCAGGATTGTGGTGAAGTTCTCACAGTTATTTGTATCTATCCTTTCCCTTTACAGTTAGCCTGGGAAATGAATGATTCCTCCCCTCCCTGCAGATGTGGGTTTAGGTTTTAGGGTTTTTTTTTTTCCTTCTTCCAAGAGGCAGGCAGGCAAATTCAGCCCTACACCAGGGATGTTAGGTTGTCTACAGGCTGTCACAAAACCCTCCTGTTGTTGAACACCTTGGGATAGTCCATGAAGTTGTAGTGCTAGTGGTTCATTTTGTAAACGTAGATGGTGCTCAGTGTACAAGTTAAGTAAGATTCATCCCAGCAGGATGCCTAGAGCTGAGAAAAGACTGAAATGTGTTCCTGTGGGAGTTGTTCTGCACTTCTCCCCAAAAGCTCTGTCCTGGGCACAGAGATGGCAGCACAAAATTGATCTGTGTCTGTGAAGCGTTCAGCCATGATTAACATCTCAGAGCAATAAGGGTGGGTTGTTTGGTTTTTTTTATTTCTAGGTGTCTTGCCGCCAGTAAGCCCCTTCAAAGATAAGTAAGTAGTTGTCGCACTTATTCAGTAGGAAATAAATACAGTTCAGAGTGCTCATAGTAGCCAGCATTGCTGGAGACTGTCATCCACCACCGCTACCTGCAGTAACTGAAGTGTTGGTGCCTGTGCCTGGACAGCTGCTGAGGAACGTGGCTCTTACTGAAGACAGAGTGTTGCCCTATGGGACAGGATCTCCTGCTAGCCAGCTGGTATCACGCTTTAGTTTGAAGTGCTACTTTGAGGACTTAATGTCAGCAAGAAATTAGAGACATGCACATCAAACTGAGCAAACCTGAGTGGGTACTTCAGCAATTCCAAGCTTTTCAAAATATTTTTGTCTTGTGTCCAGTCCTGGCCCAGTCACAATCTCAACTTGTGACTAAACTCGTTTAGGGAAAATTCTTTAACTGAAGAGCTCCAAATTGAAATAGTTTAGCAAAAGTCTGAAACGTGGGCACAGGTAGCACAAGAACCTGGGTCTTCTGTTTCTCATTGCAGGCCAAAGTCCATGGCCTGGCAAGCAAAAGTTTTTGACCATTTGTGCTTTAAACATTGAAAAATTTTGGCTGAGTCACTGGTTTATATTTGTTGTTTGTATTGCTATAGCAGTTGAGGCTCTTAAGCTTTGGATCCAAGACCTTGTTGTGCCAGGTGCTGTGGAAAAAAAAAAAAGCAAACCAAAAAGGCCTTATGAGAAAGAACGTGCATTTCTGTATAACCCAAGACAACAGATGGCTACAGATGGGGGAGCACAGGAACTGATGAGATAATACTGACCTGTGCAGTGAGTAATAGTCTTAGTACATCACTTATCTAAATACTGTTGAGGTTTTATAGACGTTTTAGCAAAGGGCAGTTTGAAGAAGGATGATCAAGTGACGGCAGAAGTTTATAGTAACATTGCAGCAAGCGAGAAAGGCAGCAGGGAGAAAAGAGGCATGCTGAAAATGATCCTTGAGGAAAGATGTTTGCTGCAAAATCTGGTTAGCATCGTAGATGCTGTGGTAATGTATGGGAGTGAAGTAGGGACAGAAAGTGTGTTTGTTGGAGCAGGGAAAGCAGAGCCAGTGGGGAAAAGAAACCTACAGGCAGGCTACGTTCTCTGTCTTGACCTGAAATGTTCTTCTAGTGTGTTTACTAATAGAAACTCAAGGAAAAAGAAAGTGTTGTTTCTTTGGATCGTAACCTTTAACAATCATGTGACATGAGGGAACAGATGAGTAAAGCAGAACGTGTGTGTTCCTTCATTTGCAGTGCAGATGCCTCCATAAGGGGCAAAGGAAAAATGCTGGGTTTTGTAGTGTTGTTTGTTTAAACTTCAGTTTAACAAAATTAGCCTGTACAGAAACTTCAGTGAACATCCTCTTTTAAGTTGAAAGCTTGCTGAGCAAAACTCAAGTCAAATGCCAACCGCAGCAATTAGCGCACATCCCTGCATGAGTGTCAAACTGTGCTTAATTTCCACTGATCAGGTTCTTTCTCTCCTACACACTGGCTACAGCTAAAAATAATGCCAAGTTAAAGATGTACCAAAGATAGCAGCTGCCCAGGCCATGTTTTTTTCTGAAGCAGCTCGCTCTCTCCCCTTCATGGTTTGCTTCCCATGCAGCACTAGAGGAAACACAGCTGTCAGGGCATCTGGTCGGGAAGCTCTCACTGGCTTGAGGATGTCCAGGAGCCCAAGTGCTCATAGCCCACAGCGTAAAAAGTATTGCTTGGACTGCAGCTTCCCCGCGGTAAAAATAAAACTTTACAGGTGTGTTGCTGTTTGATAGGAAGGTTTCTTGTGAAGGAAGTGGAGAATCAAGAAGGCTTTTGTGTCCTGTGTAACGCAGCAGGACGTGACTGCAGAACGATAGAGGATGTGTTTAAATAGACTCCCCAGGAGGTTGCTGGAGGAATAGCTTCATAATAGGAAGTGTATTGGTTGCATAAAACGATATCCCAGATGTGTTCTCTGCAGTAGGGACCCCTTTTAGCTGAACCATTTTTAACTGTGTGGAAAGATCCCAGTTCTTTATGTCAAAGGCTCTTTCGGCAATAAACTTTGGTCTTGCCACTAGAGGGGGACTGCAAGCCGTACACCGTACATCCATCCTGCCGGGCTTCACCAGCCACCTCTCGGTGCTTACACCAGCCCAGCAACTTTAGCAACAGGACCCTCTCTGCTCTGTTGAGCTCTGGTGTGTCACAGCACCCATAAAGGTCAGACCTTACAGCCAAACAAACGTGAAGGACGAGGGAAGCCTGACTGGTGCAATGTCCAGGTGCTTCTCCAGTGATCTGTTTCTGCAGAATGTCACTTTTTATTCCCACACAGCTCCAAAAAATGTCTTAGCATGAATGGTGTTGAGTGAAAGCTGAATAGGGTTTGTGGAATCTCCCTGAGTCGTGGAGAGGTGTAAATAACCTCCCTCCAGGCCTGGATGAAGGGATGTAACAGCAGCGCTATTAAACTGGTCAGAGATGAAATGAAGTGCTTCTAGATCCTGGGAGAATAGTGGGCACTTTAAGAGACTCACCTGTGTGCCAGGCCTGATCTGTTTGTTTCTTGTCACCTTGCAGGGCTTTTACCCATGTGTTCACCTTCGGCCCAACATTTCGAGCGGAGAACTCGCAGAGTCGCCGGCACCTGGCGGAGTTCTACATGGTGGAGGCTGAGCTGTCCTTTACTGAAAGCCTTCAAGACATCATGCAGGTGGGCACTCCAAATGCCTACGCAGGTCTGGTGCCAGAGCTCCTTCCTCCTCCCTGAGCTGTGCTCTCTGCCCTCAACTGAGGTTGCAGTTCCTCTTGCCCTGTGAGAGCCGGGTAGAGGTTGCACAGGGACTTCCCAAGGATCAGGGTTTTCTCAGCAGAGGTGAAGCCACAGAGGGCATTGGAAGGGAAGTGCAAACACAGCCCTCATCCGAATGGGAGGCTGCACAGTTGCTGTATTGCCAGGAAATGTGGAAATGTACTTGACTGGTGCTAATGAAAGTGGCACTCTCTGTTTCAAAACCTTCAGCATCTCTAGTGAGTGAGCAGTATTTATTCAGTGTGTTCCTTGGTGTGCTCTGTAAAGAGCTCCTCGAATCCTGCACTGAAATATCAAGTAGCAACAACAATTCATAGCATACGCTATTCACTTCTTTAGCAGAAAACTGAAAGAAATCCTTAGTCAGCTAGCTTTTTATTTTTCAGGATTGACCTCTTGGTTGCAGTTTAACCACATGATGGATACTTATGCATTTTACTAGTCTCAGCATAAGCCAGCTTATGCCCAGCAGGACTTGTGAGTAAACATCCACACGCTGTCATACATCAGATAAGCTCCTTGGAAAGCTATTGAAGAAATAGCCTTAAAAAGAAAAAGCCCTGAGGCACTAGCTACAGATTTATAAAATAACATCCAGGTGGTGGTTTCTTCAGCCTGGATCATATACAGTCTGCTGAGTCAGTACATCCTAACAGCAGAGCGGACATACTCTGTCTCTTGCGTGTGCTGCTTCTGCATCTTGGATGTCTGGATGGCACTAGGCTGGGGGGACTGACCCGTTGGGAATCTCTGTGCTCCATCCTTAACAGCATCTCACTCTTTCATTTCTCTCTCCTTTTCTCCAGGACAACTTTTTGTATTCTTAGAGCACAGCATATGTATATGTTTACATCTTACTTCCTGAGCCCCCTGTTTCTCTGGGTAATCAGGAGCTGATTGAAATTTTCACTGCTTTTATCTAGTGTAGTAAGCAGGATCTTCTCTTAAGTGGTGTTTGAGCCCTTGAACGCATCATGAACGTATCTGCAGTCTTGTACTGAAAACCCTAGTTTCTTGGCTTTTGAAGTATAGACAACCAGTTCAGACAATTCAGAGAATTAGATTTGAGAACTGTTCTGGAACATGTAGGGCTCTTACTTGGTTGGAAAGGAGGAACTTCCCCCCACCTTGGCTTGGCTTTTGTTGTTGCTAAACATCTTGTGAAGTCTCAGCTTGTGTGCTCTCCTCTTTCACTTCTTCCCTCTGTCCCAAAGTCTTTGACAAGCGTCTTTCCCTATAACAGAAAGTGTCCTGGCAGCCATCGTTTTGCATTCTTCATAGCGAGTCTCCATTGCAACATGCTTGCTTTTGTGATGTTCTCATTTGCAGAAGTGGAGTTCCCGTTTTGTTTATTTTTGAATCATTGGGCAATCTCTCTTTAAAAAAAAAAAAACAAAAAACAAACCTGACAGCTGCTCTAAAGCTGAAGTTCAGTTTCTTTTTCCCTACATAACTGACCTAAATTCAGTGTTCTCTCATGTATCTGGCCGTTGGGCAGTTTGTCTGTCGTCATCTGCAAGTTCTTTGTTTGGTGCAAAACGCCCAGTTGAATGCCTTGGGGGCTCTTGGCCAGGGTTAGCATCTGAACTTTGTCCTCACATAAAGAGCTGGATTGTTTAAAATTTATTTTTAAAATTGGTATTCAACATTTGGTCTGAATACCTCTTAACTTCAGCAAGTTAGTGTGCTGGGAGTGCTCAGCTTCGTCAGAGACATCTTGAAGTATTTGCTTATGCACCATTAAAGAAGAGCCTTTGCTACAAAGATGTGCATGTTTACCATTCGCTGATGAGGCTTGAGATCTTTCTCTCAGCCAGAGCTCCAAAAGAAACAGCTTTCCTTACAAAATAAAAGGAAAAAGAAGATTTAATAACAAAGTTACATGCATTTGGAACAAAGGCCTGAAATCTTAGAGCAGCAGCCTTTTTTCCCCACTGTAATTGCACAGGGTAGTTCTCAGTTATTCCTAAATTAGTAGCACATTAGTTCTTGTGAAGTCTCATGTGTCTTGATCATGCAATCTAAATTTCTGTTCTGTGCCAAAACGTGTTTTAGCGCTACAAAGAAGCTTAAACTCTCACCATACTGGTTTCACAATACTTTCTGTGGAAAGTCCCACGTGCTCAGTGCAGTACTCCACGCTGCATGGCTGGGTGATAGATAGTATTACCACTCTAGTGTACAGGGTATATGTAAGTGTATCTGAGGAGAGATTCTGTGGCCTCTTTCCATAACAGTCTAAACAAGAAGTTGAGTCAAGTTGCCCCAAAAGGCACTCTTCCTCCAAATTGGATGACAAAGAGATGGAGTTAGAAGAAGGTCAGGTAAGACAGTGGAAGGAGTTCAGTTTGTTGAAAGTGTCTCGACTCACTAGGGCCATTGCCTGTCCAGTCCCTGAGTTGGAGGTCGAAGGTTTCCAGTCTCATCAGTCCTCCAAGATGCCTGCTGCCGCCCTCTCCTCTCTTCAGTGCTGTATCATGTAGCCATATTTGTAGGTCATTATCTTCTCTCTTACCTTCCACTATCATGGCAGTGCAATGGATTTAAAGGATCCAACTTCACTCATGGCTCTAACGGGATCTCAAAGAGGCCATATAATACAGTCATTATTGAATTTCATCAAATACACATACAAAACCATGCTAAAAAAAACATTATTTAGGCTGTAAAGTTGGGAAGTGCCAGAAGGAAGTTTTCCTGAGGGCATTTTGGGGAGTTTACGCGTAGTGTTAGTCTTCCTTTAACAAGATGACATGCTAGCACCGCTGTCTTTTTAAGAGATGAAGAATACACCTCTTTAAGATGGAGAATACAGTTTAACACATAGTATTTGAGCTCTGTCCTGAGGGCAGACGTATTGTCTTCCACTGGTTATGTACTTCATCAGAATTAATTTTCTGTTATTGCAGCCCAGTGACATGGAGTGTTACTGCCTCCATTTTACAGAAGAGAATTCAGGCATGAAATGAAATCAACAGTAGCACTGATTTGGGGTGTTAGTTTCAGAGACCTTAGATCTGAAGCATGGATGGTGTTTGATTTCCAGAATAGTTTGCACTCAACAATACTTTTTGTCTTCAGTGTCAAGGCTAAGACAAATCTAACTGTAGGCTCAAGGGAACAAACACTGCTAATCATGTGGGAAAGGTTTGTTCCCTGTATCTTGTGCAGCATGCTTTAGGGACATCGGGGTATCTGCAGGGCTATAGGTTCCTTCTCTGAAGGGGCATCCAGCTGCTATAGCTGAGACTTTCTGTTTCCTAACTTCCATCAGCATTTATTGTTCAGCTTCGAGGGCCAGTGAGGCAGTGGTCTGACAGAGTCTCACAACAGTGTCTCTCCAGAGTGGGTCCTGAGCTCTCGGTTATATAGCTGAGAGAGGAGACTTTATGACCAAGATCAGATGTGAATCTCCCCTGTGTGTGTGTGTGTGTGTGTGTGCGCGCGCGCACTCATGTGCTGTGTGTGTGAGCCAGCATGAAGGCAAGAAGCAATGGTCCACTTGGTGAAAGTTTCGTGTGTAAATACCCTGTGATCTACACTGCATCCATATGCATACCCCAGGTAAATGCATAAACAAAAAACCTACTGGCAGTTCTTGTGATTTTTCTGAAAGTGTCTTATGTAAGAAAGATGATGATTTGAACCCTTTTTGTAGTGCACAGCACCTTCAACTTCTGCTGCTGACATTTACTGCTGTTTTGTTGATGATTTTCTCTGTTTCAACTCTGATCATAATTTTATTTGGAAGAGAATAAGCTGCAGTATCAAAAGATCCAAGATAAAATTAAACAATACAGTTGGGAGCTGTTCCTCCTTAAAATTGGACAGTTAACCATTAAATTCAACCAGCAACATTGGGGAAGGCAAAGATTGATACTGTTGAACTTCTCTGAAAGGTGAAAAACAAGAAAGACTGAGAGGGATGAGGGAGAAGGGAAAAGTTTTACCACTGTCCTCCTCGCCTGCCCTCCTACTAGCACAATTTCTACATTTCCATTATGAAGCAACCAAATTAATGGGCTTTTGGACATCAGGAGTCCTACCTCCAGGATGAGCTGCTTGCTGTGATTCCAATGGCTTTTTCCGTGTGTAAGTCTCCTATCAAACACGTTTCTTTCAGGGTATGTTCAAACCAATCACTTTACTTATATCTCCATCTCACGTGTTCTCTCAAACCAGCAAGCCAGTGGTTATGATTCTCCACTTATTTTTCATATAGCCTACTTTCCAATCCTTTATTATATTATCGGCTTAAAGCCTAACTTCTCAGAGCTTTTTTTTTTTTTCCCCCTGTTTTCCCTCCACTCTTCATGCCTAGTACACATTTGGCATAAATAAGAATAAGAGCAGTGAGGAGGCCAATGCATTACCCACGTGTCTGTCTTTTTTGCCAGGATAAAACCTCAGTCTCAAACCTGGAAATATTTCTCAGATTGTTTTTCCCATACCACCCACATCTTTTTTCCACAAGAGGAAGCTGCTTATGTTGAGTGCTGTGGGAACCTAATTGTTACTTTATCGCACAGTGAGGAAAAAAAGTGCTAATTAAACAACATGCTTTTCTGAAACCAGATGATACTTTCATTTTCTAGAAAGAGGAAGCTTAATGTAAAATCCCTTCGTCTCTACTTGGTGAAACCAGATGAATTGCCAAGAAGTTTTCTAATTTCATTTGCATAAGCCTTTTTCTAGCTACTTTGAAGAAAGTTCAAAGCTGACTGTTTGCTTATTTGCCACTCAGCAGCAGGAATGCTAGCTTTTCATTTCCTCCGTGTTTGAGTAGCAGTAGGGGTAAAACTGTTCATCTGCATATGATAATGCTGTTCCTTTATTTGGATCGTCCCTTTTTTTAAAAAGAGGGCCCAGATTGATGCAGGAGTCTGGAGGCTGGCTCCAGAGGAGTCAAAATAGATTGATTTACCAGCTTCTCTAGGCTGGTGGGATGCAGAGGCGGTTCATCAGCACAGAGCAGTGTTTCAGCAGTTTGGGACAAGTGATGAAGATGAGTTCTTCTAAACATGAGAGTCTGAACAATGTGCCTGAAATCTTGGCTATGTCAGTAGCCCAACTGCTGCTTTTCTGTGCTTTTAGTTCCTCTTACCCTGCTAGACAGGGTTTCTTGCAAGGCAGAGACCTGCCTTTTCCTCTGATCTGCTGACTGAACATCATGTTCACCTTTTCACACTTAGTCTCCCCTGGGCTTTGCAGTGTCTAGGGACTGCTACTCACCTAGATATCATTGGTGGATACTTTGCTTCTCTCAACTCTGCAGATAATGAAGCAATTGTTATGCTCACAGAAAAATAAAACAGGAATGTGCCAGGACTTTCAGAGGTCCTTTTTGTTGGGAAAAACCTGGTCCCATCCCAGGCTGAGATGACGTGCAACCCAACTGCATTGCTCTGTTCCTTACAAAGGAGATGAGAATAAGGAAGGTGATTTTGAAGAAGGGTTGGGATCATCAGTACTACACAGGTATCAGCTACCTGCTTTGTGCAGGTGTAAAACTACAAGGAGTCATGGGAACTCTTAATCTGCACAACAGCAAGTGTCTTGGATAGTCTGCTTTGCTTAACCGAAAGAGAAAATTACTCTTAAAAATGGGTTGATCAAAATGCAGTGGCATCCCACGTGGGGGCTTTTTTCATTTAGAACCAAAATGGCATTTTAATTTCTTCATGGGTGAAGCCCATTTTACTGGATAAGTATATCCAAATTGGATGATAATGTCATTTAGTTAATCCACATTAGTTTATGGAAATTAAACCACATCTTTTTTTAGTTTCTCAAGCATCCTTGCATTGATGTGTTCTTTACTTTAGCTCTCTACTCATCTCTCTACATGTTCTCTTTGCTTTGCTCTTGCTGCGGAGTCTCTCTAGCTGGGATCTGTTTGATGGGCTGGCTCTGCACAGTACACATTTATCTTCCTCTCTTTTGGTTCTTCCTCTTCTAACAACAAAGCATAAAACCAGAATTGCTGATTACAGGACAGACAACCTCACTAATTAATCTGAGACCAGTCATCACAAATGGTTGTAATATATGTGTTTGTGGCTGACCAGGGCTGCTGCTTGAATATTTTAGCTGTGCTTTGTTCACTGGAGATACCTGACTTCAGATACTGAGGCCACTAGCAGACACTGAAGCCCTAAACCCATAGTAGAAAGAGGTTCCAGCTACTGAGCAAAACTGCTCTTCAGCTACTGAGCAAGACTCCTAATTAGGAGCATTAGCAAACTGGTACCCTCTCACGCAGTCTGACCATGCAGGAGGGCAGAAGCGCCTTCTGTACCCTTTGGCTGATGTGTACTGTTTTATTTATAGTCTGAGACATCTAAGCAGTGTTAAAATTTTCATGCGCTCCTGTTTTCTCTGTTAGGTTATGGAAGATCTTTTCAAGACAGCAACAAGCACTGTGCTCTCCAAATGTCCCCGTGATGTTGAGCTTTTTCATAAATACATGGCTCCTGCCCAGAAGGTAATAAATGTGACAGAAAAGAGTTGCAATTCTGTTATGCATTTTGTGAGCTCTTGGCTGTAGAGAGGCTTAATTTTTTTATTATTCTTTTTTGCTATGTTGTCCTGTGTTAACAAACTGTGAAGAGCTAAAAGTCAGTCTGAGCTTAAGTGATTGTTCAGGGCAACAGAGAGAGGACACGCAACTTTCTATAGCTGGTGGCAAGTGTGGGTAGAACTGTAGCTGTCAGATCTTCTAGTAGCCTCTGAATCATCAGCTCCAATAATCGGGTCCCCTTTCGGCACTAAATGGCCGGGAGTGCATTTTGACCTGTATGTAGATCATAATGCAGACCTACAAATTAAAACTTAGAGGGAAGTAGCTTTTCTGAGTTTCCTCTGAGATCCTGAACCCATAAGAGTGGCTTTACATTTTTACTTTTTGTTTTGTTTTGACCAAGGACAGGTTGGAACAGATGCTGAAGAACAAATTTGTGACGTAAGTACTTATATTTCAATCTGGAAGAGGGCTTTTGGGGGAAGTTCCTATTTTGTATATGTTCTTGTTCTTTCCCAACTCAGTGTCTCCTGCATTAGCATAATGTCTCCAAAAGAGCGTGAACTGCAGTTCCCTTTGTACTGTTCACCAGTTGCCTTGTCATCTCTTCATGAGACAGGCATCTGAATCTGCTGGCTTTTTCTTCCCTGGACAAGATCCTCTTTCTAGAAAATCATCCTCCTTCCAGCATGTACCTGCACACTGGTTTGTTTACGGTCTTGCTTGGTTTTGGCTTTGATGCTCTGTCTTCCTTCACACTTCAATGACTCTCTTGTTACAAAACTATTATTTGATACTTTAAAATCCCGGTTGTTTTTCTGTATCCAACTGCTTGTGCAACTCCTTTTCCCAGTTTTCTGTGTGCTAAAGAACTTGAAGGGTTCTGGTTTCCCTCCTTGGCCTCCAATAATATCTCCTCTTTCCTACTCTTGCCTGTCTCTTCAAATAATCACTTCAAAAAACACTGCTTTGCCTGTTAACCAGGTGCAGCCATGCTTGGGCAACAGGATCATGATAGATCCTCCCTGTGCCGTGTGCCTGCATGAGCCCCATGGGAGAGACCTCAGTGAAGTCACTGCCTCCCTGTTTCAGCCCTTCTCTTCTTGGACCTAACTGATATTCCTGAGAGGACAGAGTTGTACTCGGCTTTTTTTTATGGTCCAAGGAAAAAGAGAGTGAGTCAGCTCATGTCCTTCTCTCTCTTCATCAGCTGCTGGCAGATCTGTGGCATTCCTGGCTTACACACATCAGTTACACACATTGAACCTGTGCCAGTGATATACCTCATTTGGACCATGGCCTCACATAACCCAAACACATGGAGCAATGTATTCTTTCTTGAGGTATTTCCTCCAGAAGCCTTCCTGTATTAGTGAAACCTTGTAGCTGTGTGTAAAGAGCTCGCACTCTATAGGGAATTTGGTTTGTAATTGGATTTAGCTGGTGACAGAGAGATGAAATTATTGTGATCAGGTTACTCTTTCTTCTCTCTGTCCACAGAATTTTCTTGGTACGTGGAAAACTTGTCAGCAAAAGTATCTTCCACTGTATCTTGATTTCCAGTTATCAAACCTGCAGCATCTTTCACTGCATTTTTTTGTTTCCTCTGCCATGATGCTGTTCTTTTTTACTGGTGGAAGTTGGTGGAAAACCTGCTCTCACATCTCTTAGAGGAGCAGAGAAACATTGTCGCAAATAAATCTCACGGGTTTTGCAAAGTAAAATGAAAATGTTTGAGCTACAAGCCCTTTGCACTATGGCCTCTTGTTTTTGCCTAACACCATCCTGAACGGTAGAGATATGTTGTTGGAGCTATGCCCATGAGAGCACATTGTTTTCTTGAAAAAAAATGCACAAATTTCTATGAAGCAATTCTCCACAGAGCTCACTTCCGAGTGAAATGCAACATTGCAATAATGCAAAAGTATCTTGAGAGCTTAGCACTTCCTGCTCTGCATGTAGCTGAAGCACAAGCAAACGGGGTTCTTTGCCATATAAAATGGTTTTTGGATTCTGTCCAAAGAAGCATTGCTGGGAAGTCTGACATCACAGCGCAAGTTGGCATGGCGGTGGGGAAATGCCTCCTTAATTTTCCAGTGTGGCGCTTAGCCAGAAAACTTTCTTGTTATTCCTTTCATAGCTATCTTAGAGACTTTTTTTTTTTCTTCCTCTTGCAGAATTTCCTACAGTGAAGCAGTGGAAATTTTGAAGCGAGCTTCTCAAACTTTCACTTTCAAGCCAGAGGTAGGTAGATGCCTGGTGTCTTGTCACTGTGCCCTGTTCATGTGCACAGCCAGCCTGAACTTTGTAGATCTCCTTTCTGATACCACAAGAGTCGTTACTTTGCACAGGTTATCTGCTTCCTGGGGTGTTTGCTCAGTTGTAACTCAGGTATAACTTTTGCCCTTCAGGCTTGAAATGGAACAATATAAAGAGTGAGATCTGTAGCAGAAGAACTGTAGTGTTTGCAGGGAAGGAAGTGATGAGTTTGATGTTGAAGAACCAAGGATTTAGCAAAGGCACTTCTCTTTCCTTTGTGAGTGGTGCTGAGTGTGTTGTGGATTCAGTAGCAGTCATCTAAGGAGAGTTGCTGCAATACTCCTCAAACAAAAGGAATGATACTAGAAAAGCACCAAAAGTTTGACAAGGACTAATAAGCCAAAACCCTGTCAAAATACCCTGTAGTCTAGATGTAGGTAGAAGGAATCCCTTGTCTTTCCAAAGCATAGATGTTGATGGGGAAAAAGAATCCTTCTAACACTGTTAGATTATGGTTTTCTAAAAATTATCTATTTCCCGATTTCAAACATACACACACTAATAGGGAGGGCATTTGTGGTGGTGTTCACCTCATGTGTATTCTGATTAATCTTTATTTCATTCTGATGCTTTGAGGAAAATAGCCCTCTGGCTGAAGCCACCTTTGTAGCCAGTTGGGTAATTGTCTTGTCTCTGTGTACAAGTGAGTGTAGAGTCTCACATCCTGTGCCTTGATCTGAGATGGCAAACTCAGGATTTTCAGATGAGGAGAGTCAGCAGAATATGTTTCCCCCTTCCCTTTCCACTGCCCCAGTATTCTTTGCCCATCATATAATGGACTGGAGGTCTCTAGTCAAAAGCCACAGAATTTAGAACAGCGCTGTGAGAAGGGAGAAGTGAAGGGCATTGCAGAAGTCCAAGGTTTCTGATAACAAAGAATTGGTTAATAGGATGCTGGGTTTTCTTAAGCAAGAATTAATGTAGCATATAACAGGACTCAGCAGGGAAGAGAGTGGTCAGCCTAGCAAAGCTGATTGCTGTATACAGAAGGTAATACTGAAATAAGGCTGGTTTACTGGGTTGAGTACTGATTTTGGATAGGTTCCTATTTCCCTTAAGCTATGAAGAGTGCGGTTTGGGGATTTTGTTTTGGTTTGTTCCGGGTTTTTTCTCTGATTTGATACCAGATGCTTGGACTTGATGCAGGGATGATCTGGTCATGTTTTGTGAAAGTTAAACCATGTTATTTTCACTGCTTTGCCCTGCCTTAAAACTCGTGAAACTCTGTGTGCTTAGCAGATTTTCCTGGTGGTCTGCGTGAGAAGTTGCTGTGCTTGGTTCCATGTTATTCAAAGTCTGTACTGGGTCTGGCTGAGCTGGAATTGGTTTTCCCCTACAGCAGCCCTCACGGTGCTGTGTTTTATGTTGGGGGCTGGCAGGGTGTTGATAGCACACTGGTGTTGTGGCTACTGCTGAGTGGTGCTCACACAGCACCAAGGCTCTTTCTGACATATTTTTCCCTGCAGTGGGACAGGGTGGGAAAGATCTTGGGAGGGGGCACAGCCAGGACAGCTGACCCCAACTGACCAAAGGGATATTCCAGACCATATGATGTCTGCTCAAGTATAAAGCTGGGAAAAAGGAGGAAGGGGGGGTCACCCTTGGTCCTCTGAGGCAACCACTACACATATGGGAGCCCTGCTTCCTGAGAGGGCCCGACATCGCCTCTTCATGGGAAGTAGAAAATAAATCTCTTTTCTTTCTTTTGCTTCCGCGAACGGACCTTTGCTTTGCTTATATTAAAACCGCTTCTGTTTTACCCACAAGGGTTGGTGGTTTGTTTTTTTTTTCCTATCTTACTTTCTTTCCCTTCTTTGCCCTGTTGAGGAAAAAAAGGGGGAAAGGGGGGGAAGTGATAGAGTGACTTGGTGTGTACCTGGCATTTAGCCAAGTTCAAACCACCACAATGTCTCTCCTGCGCAGGGATTTTATTGTGTCACTTGCCACAGGCAAGATACACTTAAGCAGGATTCCAGGTTCCTTTTGCTGTCTTTACAGTGGGGCTGTGACCTCCAAACAGAACATGAAAAGTACCTGGTGAAGCACTGTGGTGAAGTGCCCGTGTTTGTGATTAACTACCCATACGACCTCAAACCTTTCTACATGCGGGACAATGAAGATGGACCTCAGCATACAGTGAGTCCATGGGTCACACTTGCACTGCTTTTTTAGCTAGGCATGTGTTTTAGCCTTCTGATAAACAGATGAGGGTAGTCTTCTGCTGGGCCTCCATTCAAGAAGTCTGGGGTAAGACATGACCATCAGCTGATCCTGTCCGGCCTTTTTCCTGTTATAGAGAAGAAAACCCCAAAGCAGGAAAAACAGGAGGAGGATGATTAAGGAGTTGGATAGCGTTTTTGCTTAAGTCCCTTAAGTTTGCCACAGTTTATTTGTTTTCCTGGTAAACTTCTGTACTACTAGATGAAATGCCTAGAATTGCATGGCTCCCAGCAGTCCGTGGTTCTGTTGTTATCCAAATGTAGCATCCATGTAATCCCCAGACAGCAGATGGGCACAAGTAGTAAGCTCTTTTTTCCACAAGTCTCATGCTTTGAAGGTGTGATTTCACAATTTAACTGAGAACCTAAAGCATTGCTTCTGCTAAAAAGAACAACTACCCCACCATGTACCACTGTCACTTCAGTGGTTTTAATTCTAGCAACAGTTCAGCTGTTGGATATGAAAAGTAACCCTAGAAAACAAAACCCAAGAGACAGCCAGACCAAACCTAACAGCGTAAGTGGTGACACTGGGATCTTAAGACTTGTATCCAGCACGAGTGCTGTTGATCCACTGGTATCGTTACCACTACAGCTGGCTCAAAGAGTGGGGGCAGACAGGGGACAAACACAAGTTACAGCACCAGAGCAGTTTAAACTCTGAGGGAATCAGGTCTTCAGAAAACTTCCCTGTGTGCCTTTGCTTCCTTGTGAGCTGCTGTTGGGTTCTTTATACCCTGCACAGGCTTGCCTACAGGCACAGGTTGTCACCAGAGTAACCTGGTGGGATTCAGTTCACACCACCTGCTGTAGATATCCTCAGACTGGAACATCACTGCACTTTTTCAGCTTTTCTGTAGACTTAACTGATGGTTATCAATGTAAAGTTCCCTCCCAGCCTTCTCCTGTCAACCAGAGACTTCTCGAGCATGTGCAAATACTTACCTACGTGTTCTGGACTCTGGAAGAATTACAGTAGCTTTTTACAAACCACCATACAATCTTCTGCCGTATGTCGTATGCTATGTGCATGACTTTAATAAGCTTTCTTTCTCTTAAGGTTGCAGCTGTTGATCTCCTCGTGCCGGGAGTAGGGGAGTTGTGTGGAGGCAGCTTGAGAGAGGAGCGACTGCCCTTCCTGGAATCCCGCTTACAGAGGTAGGGAAGACCCATAGGTGCCAGGAGACCAACCTGACCAAGATAGTGTTTCAGCAACCCTCAGTGGTTGGCGAGACAGAAGGGTGGAAGGGCAACTAATGGTGTTTAACAGAAGCCTATTTTTGTCTTAGAGATACCTACAACAGAAGCACAAGAATTTCTTTAGTTTGCAATCACCTATTCAGATAAGTAGGTGTGCAAACTGTCTCTCTGTTTTAGCTCATCAAAGAAGAAGGGTTTATTTTATGCGAGGAGACCAGGGCATCAGAATGCCTCAGCTCTGCTGGGACTGTCTGGAACAGGGTCTGATGTGAGGCACTGCATCCTTGAGCCTTTTCTTTGCAACTTTTGTGTGCAAGAGTGGATTGCAAAGGTGGAAGTTGTCACGTAGACAGAGCTTAAAGGTATTTATTACATTGTGTAATTGAGGAACTGCAGTTTTGGTCAGAAGCTTTGCTAGATGTGATGCAGACAGCCTCAGTGGCATCATTTCAGAGAATATGGTTCTTTGTTAACACTTTGGTAGGAAGCTTCACTGGAAGTGCCCAGGATTTGAACTGTGTCATATGGACTCTTTTTCTGCTGCTTTGTTCTGGATCATGTGACTTTGAGTAATTTTAGGCTAAATTCAGTCTCAGAATATCAAAGCTGCTGCTTAGTTAAAAATAATTGACGTTATAGATGGGGTAATTCTCCATAGACAATTACTCCCTGGATCCTGTCTGATTGCTCAAAAGAACCTTTCATACAATCACAGGATGCTTTTGGGTGGAAGGGACCTTTAAAACTCATCTAATCCAGCCCCCCTGCCACAGGCAGGGTCACCCTCCACTAGACCAGGTTGCTCAAAGCCCTGTCCAACCTGGCCTTGAACCCTTCCCTCTGGACCAATCATACACTTGTGGAAAGCAATTCTGGAGGAGCATTAATCCCAGAGCAACACCATTTGCACATTGGGAATAAATTTGTTGCTTAAATCGGCTACATGCTCACAGAGATATATCTAGTCAGTGGAGAAGAGCAAAATCCATTTCAATATAATGGATCCAAAAGGCGTAGGGCAATTAAAATCATCAGAACACTGGTTCTCAATTTGTGGTGTAGGATGATGTTACTCCCTGTGCTTCCTGCTGCTTTCCCTGTGAACTCTCTTCAGCTGACCCAAAGTACGTTGTTGCTTGCTGTACTTTTTCACCTGAAATTGTTGCCAGTAAAATCTATAGAGTCCACAGCCCTCAAGGTGTGGGGCTGGAGGAGGGGTCCGTGTGGAGGTTGAAGCCAGACTTTCTTGTTTGGCAGGAAAGTCATAGGAATTATTTCAAGCTACAAGTAAGGTGTGTCCTCGGTGACCTTCGAGTACAGCTCTGCATTGAAGATGACCTGGGAAAATAACAGCTCTTTTCACGTGTTTTTCTCAATTTTGAGTACTTGGGATCTGATCTGCTGAGCCCAAATACTTTGTTCAGGCTTTTAAATTCTACTTCCTGCAGACCCAGCATATCTAAGAGAGATAAAGAACAGGATTATTGTCTCTTCATACACACTTCATGCTATAGTTTTCCAAGTCTCAGTGAGGGCTCGCTGCAGTGCACTGAAGATGAGAGAAGTGGTCTCTCATTGCCTACAGAGTTTTCTGTTCGTGATCAGAGAAATGGGGGGGGGGGAATTTTTAAAAAAAAAAACAGATAAATTTGCTCGCGTTCTGCCAGGGCAGGAAAAGAAGAGATGGTACACTGGTGACAATTAGAAAAAGAAGTATTTTATTTAGTAGTTTTTCAGAAGTTGACACACATTGATAAAGCCACGGGTGTTCAGTGGTTTTGTGCACAGTGAAAGGGGAACCATGTAGCCACACACGTGAAGAGAGTTTGACTCATAAAGGAGGTTGGCTGCGTCTCATGGTAAATTTAATATTCAGGCCTGTACTCTCCAAACATTCACAAGTAGAGGTTACTGATACGCTTAAAGTTAAGAATATGCACGAGTCTTTGCATGAATCTGGGATAAACCCTGCATGTTGACAAAATAAACTTTGCATTTTAAGAAGCATGTTGGGAATCTGTTCAAGATTGTCTGCCAATTACCACAACTGACAACCACTGATCATGTCTTCCCTTAATTTCCTGCCTTTCCTTTTTGGACCGAGTTTAGTCATCAGACCCTCCCTTTTCTTGTAGCATTCTCTTCAGGCAGCAAGTGCTGCTTGTGCGAATCTCCTCAGTTCCTTTACTTACCAAGGGGTTTTCTTTTTGTTCCACAGATTAGGACTCACAGATGCCTACCAATGGTAAGACACTATCTTGGTCTGCAAGCTCTATTTCTTCTTTTGGGACTCTTTAAATAATTATTTCTTTTTTTTTTTTTTTTTTTTATCCTGTTCTTGAGGGGACATTTCTTGGCCCAATTGCCCTGCAGTCACTGCCAGTCTAAATGGAACAGCCAGTTCATTTAAACAAGGTTTAATCTAATGCTACTTAGTTTACCTTCCCAATTTGTTCACTCACAGCACAGGTCATTCATTTCAGGGTTGCATGAAGTGGATTAATTTAAAAACCCATAATGATTTTTGATATTAAATCATTAGGCTGTCTTCAGAGTTGAATAGATTCTGACTGCCATTGCATGAGATAAACAGGTTACAGAACCACAAGCAATTTGTGACCTTTAACAGCTCTATGAATAACTCCCTTTGCAAGTGACAGGGCAATTGGGTCGAAAAATCTTCCCTAACAAAGCGGTTGAAGCAATTAAAACTGTCCTGCTGAGGAGACAGATCAACCTTTGAATTAATGGTTTAGCCTATTAAAACGACAGAAGGATCTTAGTGTTCCTCTTGAAAAGTGTTTCTTGATATGTACTTTGTCACAACTACTGAGAGAGTGATAGTGCAGAGAATTTTAAATTTAGAAGAGTATGGGGGGGGGGGGGGGGGAAGAGTAAGTGTAGGTAGGATTGTTCACCTTCCTCTTCCCACAATACGAAATCACTCAGGAACTCAGCCCAGTGCATGGCAGACCTTTCTGTTATCCATTTGCAAACTGGGTGAATTAAATGTCGTCTTTTATTGTTTGCATTTATGGGCCAGAATACACCATATCACTTCATCTGAGGGAAGGATTGTCCTCACCAAGGATGATCAGTTGTGTGGTTAGATGCTGAGATATAGCCTGAGGAAGTCTGCTGTTCAGTGACAGAGCCTTCCAGCACTACTAAGAGCCTTCAGCCCTGCCTCATGCTTCCCTTAAGAGATGATTAAGACATTGCCCGTCAGCCATTTGCATTTTCCTGTGATATGTAGCAATCACATTCTGGAAATTCTTTCCTCCTGTGATCTCGTTTTGGAGGCTCTGTTCTCTCCGGTTCATCATAGATGATGTAACTTCCCAGAGAAGATTAAAACTGTTGTTATCCCCTGCCATAGCAGGGGCTGGTGTCCTGGGAAGGTGCAGGATAGGAGCAATCCTGGATACTTCTGGACTACAGTCCAGAATCTGCCAGAAAACAGGTACATGGTTTGCCAGCATCCATCTTTTCAGTGGAGGCAGCAGGAGAGATTGAAATTAATCTTCTCCAATTTAGTGATTGAATTTAGTCTCCAAAGCTGGCTCATAAACTCCTTGAACAACAGTTGAGTCATTCCTTTTTAAATATATTTGCTGACTTTAGAATGGGCAGCTGTGTGAGATGTGGTCCCTTTTTAAATCTCTTGTATATTGCTGTATCTTTGTTTCTACCTGCTTTCTTCTCCCACTAAGCAAGAGGATATTGTGGGGGTCACTACTTCCAGGACAGCTTCAGGAGTGCCTTGTTTGTGAGAGAATCGTTTGAAGAGGCGACTGATGATCTGAAATACTGTTGTGCTTCTGCCCATTCCTACCTTTTAAAAAGGTTTTAAAAAAAAAAAAAAAAAAAAAAGAGATAAATCTTCCACCTTTGGAAGTAGATAGAACTTCCACTTTGACATGGTCAAAGTCCTTTGAGTCGTCTTCAGTTCACTACATCTTTCCTGTTGTGCACGTTTCTTTCCGTAAAGAATATGAGTTGCAAAAGTATTTGGCGTGATTTTTCAGAGTTATTTTATCTTATTTTCACACTCCTTCCTTTGAACTGTAGATGGAAAAGAGCTCAGTGCTGTAGATGCTGATCTTGGCTAGACGTGGAGAGCTTTGTGGAAGTGAGGTGGGAAAGTCAAGCGATCAGAGTTTACTCTGGAAATTCACTTGCTTGCTTTGTGGCCAGGGAGTTTTGAATATATTGCCTTGTAAACAGGGGACCTGACCCTGTTTGCAGCCTCCAGGTGCCAGCTTAGCAGAGCAACAACAAAACAGGTACTTTGTAATGAACGACGTGTCCCCACAACCATCAGCTTGAGCAGCATTTCAGACAGTCTTTCTACATGTAAGGCACCCATTTCCTCACTGATCATCATCATGCTCATCAGCAGGGAAGATGGCCTCACACTGAAACCTTTACAGTCCAAGTACCTTTCTGATCTTCTGTTGTAATGCTGGTGAAAGTGCACAGTGGCAGAGCAGTGTTATCTGCCAATTTAGGATGGATATTACTGTGTTGCCTTGGCCTTTCTCCTGTTCTGGATAAAGGTTGAGCTGCGTTGGGCTCTTTAACTTCTAATTTTCTTGGAAGCTTGAATGCCAGTGTGTTCTGGTGTGTGTCAAGGTAGAAAGGAGGAGTTGGACTTGAGGAACAGCAACACTAGTGAGCCACTTACAATCCATGGCCAGTGATGGCATTTGTATCATCCTTGAACCTCCTTCAGAGGCCAGTGAAAACAGGTAGCCCATTGTTCTCCTTAGTAGCCACCTGGTCCTATTACTCCTGCTTTGGGGAGGAACCCGAGCGCTGTGCTGGGCCATACAGAAGCAGGCAGAACGTCGGTTCTAAAGCCAGCCAAACCGTGCCCAAACCACACTGGTGGCAGTGGGAGTGTTTTAGGTTGACCTCCCTGAATGCTTTTCTTGTGGATTCCCAGAAAGTTAAGAGCAGAGCCAAAGCAGCCTGAAACCAAAGACAGAGTTTTACCCAGCATCAGAACCTGGCAATGCTTTGCATGTTTATTTCCTGAAACATTCAACAGAATGGTCTTTCAAATGTCATTTCACTAGGAGTTTTTCATTTCCCTCATTTTTTTTTCCTTTTTATTTTTTTCTTGTAAAATATTCAGCTTCATGGACTGCAATATCTTTTGTTCTTTCAGCCTTACGTTTTTCAAGCTAGCTGCAGAGGCTTTAGTATAACAAGGGGTTTACATAAAAGATAAAGATTATATTTGTTTTGAAAGGAAACAGAAAAGAATACATTCTGCTTATGAATGGTCACTAAGAGAGTACTGAGCTTCACAGTGCCTTGCCGTGCAACACAGGGGCTCATGATGCTGATAAAAGGGTATAGATTTTTAAAAGGATGAAAGGAAATGCTTTTCTAACTTGGCACGTAACAAGCTCATGGAATTCATTGCCGGGGGACGTTGTTGCAGTACATACTTTAGTAAGATTCAAATCTCTGAAGAACTACCAGTCCTCCAGGTCCAGAACGTGAATGTTGGGACTTGCTGGGGTCTCAGAAACTTATTTTCCCAATGGAATAATGCTGCACAGTCCCCCAGCTGCCAATGGAGGGCTCAGCTCTCCTCTTAAGTATGAACTACTAGGAGAAATAGCTAGACTAGTTCATGACTGTTTTTGAGGTGAGAAGCATCCAGTGTCTGAAGACTATAGAATGAAGGAAAACCTCAGGGAGCATTTTCCAGCCTAAAGGGAATTTTCTCTTCATCTGCAGGCAGTTACTTTTTCTTTCATCTGGGAAGAATGGAACATTTCTCAATTCCTTTGCTGCTTCTAAGCACAGTCATCAGAAAGGATTCACAGTCTTGATCCTCGGCATGTTTAATTCAATGGACTTTTTCCATTAACTTTAATGGGTTTTGTTTCGCTCCTTTTGCCAAAACGTCTTCTCAAAGTGCTTTGAGATCTACAGATGAAAGTCCTGGATAAGCAAGGGTAGAATTTATTATTATTGTTCATCTGGAAGAAGCTGAGTTATTTCATCTCCTTACAATGATTTTATAAACTCTCTTGCCAGCAGAAGGGGAGAAAATATGCTAGGCTTAGTCTCAACTGTCTTTGCACAGGCTGAGATATGCTTGTAGACGTCATCAGAAATGTTTGTGCTGTTATTTATATTACTAGTTTCAGCTAGAGTTGTCACCAGCTGGTTTGCCAGTTCTGCTCAGAACTACTGAGCTGGTACAGATCGATCTTCCACGGCCAGCACCCATATCCTTCGCATTTTCAAGGTCTGTCTTATTTTTCACAAGTCACCACACTCAGCATCAGATCTGCCCATCACCTTCCTTTGCAAACCCTTGAAAAGCTGCTAAGTGGAGCTCCCCGGGGGCAGTTCCAAGTGTATTAGCAGAAAGTCTTAATGCGGTCTGTATGAAGTGGGTAGAGATGAAGACCACCATGCGGTCGCACAGCCTCTGTGGTCACATCGTAAGCATAATCTTCATCACAGGGTGTGGGGTGGCTACAACTGAGCCTTAGCAAGCCAAGCTAACACCCAGCAGCACAGATGGAAAGCATGTGGGTCCCAGGCATCAGAAAACATCCGTCCCACTCCTAAGCCTGCTGTTCAGCTTGCAGGATAGGCATAACCGTGCTTCGTATCTCGGGGTAGTAGGAAGGGGCAAGAAGTTCTGTAATCCTGTGAAGTTCTGCTTCTGGTTTTACTACTTGGGCAGTGGAGGGGAAAAAAACACTGAAGACTGGGTTGAGTGTAATAAACAGCCTCACAAATTTTAACTACTATTAACAAACTGCAAGAAAAAATAATATTTCGTGGTATAGAAGGTATACTGTCAAACTGAGTCTGCCAGGCGATCTCTTGCAGCTGTAGAATTTGTTGGAGAGTATTTTTATTTTGCAAGTAAAGGTGATCAGGGGCATTGCTTTGGCTTCACTCTGTTAAAATGTGGTCTTCAAGCCAACGAAATTCTGAAGTCTAAGAAAGCACACATATATTTACATATTTAAGTGTACTTGCTTAAATATGTATGTATTTATAATGTATAATTTACATATTACTATATATAAAAATATATATATACACACACAAATATACTTTTTCCTTGCAGTTTAACAGTAGTTAAAAGTTGGGAAGCCATTTATTACAACCAACCCAGTCTTCATTTTTTTTCCACAGTGTTTTTCCCCCTCTGCTCCACTGCCTAAGTAGTAAAACATACTATGCATTTATGTTTAAGTGTACTTGATTATTTTTTTTTTAAACTGGGATGATAAAATATTCATACACAAAGATTAGAAGCATGTAATACATCTGGAGTCACTCAATCCCTTACTAGTGCATCCATACAAAGAAGAATAACTTTGTGGCCTCGGCAAGCTCAGAAGTGGCCCCATAAATCAGTAGAACCACTGAGATGTTTTTCATTCCTGTTAAAATAAAACTGTTGGTGACAATTTATAGCTGCAAATATAATTCTGTGTATCACGTCAGCTACAGTCCAGATGGGAAATGGGGAATTCTAAAGAAGAACACCATCATAATCTCATTGACACCTGTATATTTGAAATATCTGCTTCCAAATGTTTTCTGAGTTTCCTGTGCACAACAGGTGCTTTTCTCCAAAATGAAACATCTTGTTCCAGATGTCATTTTTGGAGAAGATATGTCCAAGATTTTTTGCTGAGTTACTGTGGAAATAAATGGATTGGTCTGTAAAAGTGATTGGAGAAAAAGTAACAAAAAGCCATTGTAATTAACTTAAAAGAAAAAAAAAAAGTGAAGGAATATTCATCAGACAGCAAGACCTGTTGAGGCTTCTGAAGAAATTACTGGAAATAACATGACTTAGACTATTGAAAACAAGACAGAAAATGAAAGGGTTTATTCTAGGGCAGATTTCGGCACCAGTATGGCAAGGGCTAAACAAACCCAAGCGGGCAGCTCTGTCTCTGACAGCAGAAATGTTTGTGATTCTGTAGGAACCTGGGTTTGTGCCTCTGCTAGGAAAATTTTAGATACTAGAATTTACAGAGATGCTCTCAATATGAGCAGAGCTGTGATGTTCAAGCTGTTCTTTGTACCCAAATGAGTTCTTACTCCTAAACAAAACAGGGTCTAGCGTATTGGCAAGGCATAGCTACGCTGGTTTAAATGCCTTTGCACTTGGGGTTTCTGCTAATACGATTGTCTGTCAGGGAGCTGCACCTCTTCACACCCCTGACCAACACCGGCTGTGTTGGCAGAAATCCACAGTGGTTAGGGTCAAAGGGAAGTAATTAAGATGGAAACCAAAACCCTAGACAAAAAGCTCTCTGTAATTACATCAGCATAACCGTGCTGCAAATGTAACTGTCTGTTTAAATTACAGGTATCTAGACCTCCGAAAATTCGGCTCAGTTCCTCATGGAGGCTTCGGAATGGGGTTTGAACGCTACCTGCAGTACATCTTGGGAGTTGACAATATCAAAGATGTTATTCCTTTCCCCAGGTTTTCTCACTCCTGTCTGCTGTAGCTCAGCAGCTGACTCAATATGGAGAAAGCTGCGAGTGTGACTGTATGTACGTAACATGCTAGGATATGACTAAATGTGTCTTAGTGGCAGATTGAGATAATTTTTATATGAAAAGTGAAACTTTTGGTAAATTTAATACCGGTTTATCGAAAAAAATATATGTTCTGGTAAGATTATGGAAGCATGCTGGCAGTTAATTTGATAGGAGTTCATGCCTTCAGTGCACTTCAGCAGTATTAATAAATCCCACATAACTGAAGGGTTAAGATTCTTGTGAAACTAGTGCAAGCCTTAGAAGTACTGAATAAGCATTGGTGGGAGGTAGTGGGGGTTTTATGTGAAATATTAATAAGGAGGTGTGACCTAAAATGGACTGGGAGCCAGGACTGCTGTGAGGCTTTAATAAGCTTTAATTAAATGCCTGAGCAGTGCTTTGAAGATTGAGTGTTATAAAATTGCGAAGTATTGTCATGGCTGTGATGCATTTGCTCTTACAAAATAGCAACTGTAAAGCATGATTCTCCCCACCTCAGATTAAACCTTGTTTACCTTGGAAAAATCAGCCAAGGAAAAATGTCATACTGGAGCTGCTGGAGTGAATTAGGTGAATGATGTTTGATTTTGTGAATCATCAATAAAGATGTGCACTGGGTTGTTTTGTAACTCTGTTTGGTTTCTTCTTCTGTTATAAAACTGTAGCACTCAGCATCACAGGGTTTCCTTCAGTGTCTTTGGTAGATGTTTCCTTTTCTGTATGCCCAAATTAGTTGCACAACTTCTGTGGGAGATATCTGGTTTCTGTCTCCAAGAGAGCACATGTTCATAGCAGGAAGAAATGTTCACTTAGATGAGAGTTCATTCATCTCTCCAGAATCAGCTCGCAGTCTATTGGGTTTATTGGTGGTTTTTTGGTTGTTATTAGTGAGAAAATCTCTCATGTGCTCATCAGACCAAGCAGTTTTGTCCATATTTTGAAACAACAAACCTATGCTCCCAAGCACTGCATATGTATTAAGTAATTGCTTATCACTATAGGATCTGAACTGCTTGCAGTCTTTAATGGGTTTATGCTCTCAGCTTCTCTGCCAGGTAAAGAAATACTCATTTCTGTTTTGAAAGCAGGATTATAGGAAGATCAAGTGACTTGCCTAAGGCAATTGGAAACCACTGGTTTATTTGAGACTGAACTGAGGTTTTCCAGCATCCTTCTTCCCTTCCAAATTATCACAATCCAGCAAATGGTCATTTGCATAGTGCTTACTACTCTGGAGCCCAAGACGGCTGCGGTGTAAACAACATATATAAAGAGGAAAAAGCAAAGTAATAACCTTATTGCTAATGAACCCCATGTAAATTGGCACATACAACATGAAGTGACTGCAGAACAGCCCTGAAGACTTCTTTTCCAAGTAGATGAAAGAGATTGAAAAATAGTTATCAACTAGCATTGCACTGGTAATATTGCAGTCACAGTTCTCTCTGGTAGGGCTGTATAATACTGCACCTGCAGTATCTAAAAATACATATTTATGTCATGTGGCACCTGCCTTGTTTTCAGTTTGGTCCACGGCTGGGGCTTTTATGTGCAATGATCATGCAAACAACATCATCACAAGGTCATTACTTTGGGGGGTTTGTTGCGTGCCCTGAGACATCCCCTGTGTATCGAGATTTTTATTTTTTTTATATCTCTTTTGTCTGCTTGATTAAGCAGGTGTTAACTGTGCGTTTGCTGGTTTGCATTTCCCAGTCCAGCCTTGAGTTGGTAAGTCTGGTTCCACGAATCGGTTCGAGCACCTGCCGTGCCTTTGACACCACTGAGAAGTTCCTACATCAGACACCCGAGTATCTTCCTGCATTTGGACCATCTCTCCTTTTAATGTGTTGTCTTAAATGTTATTGCTGGCCTTTATGTTTTGGAATTACTTCTCTCAGCACAAAGATGTGGAAAAAGAACAGCTGCCAAACAGCCCCATCTATACCATGTTCCTAAATAACTTGCGATGAGCAGGTGTCCTTATTGAGATCCTTAGTCACTGGTTCTGTCGCAGTCGCTGTAGATGAAAGTGCTTGAACTGGAAGCCCATCTGCTGAAAACTGACTGGGTGGATGGCAAAACCATCTCCTGTCCACTCTGCTCTCATCCCTGCAGCAGCTCTGGGCTGGCTGTGTTGGTTTTGGCATCAGCGGGCTGTTGTCAGCGGGAGGTGGTTGATTGTGCTGTGAGGTGCCAGATCTGATGGGCAGGGTGGGTCTGAACAGCGACAGGTGAAAAACAAGGTGTAGAGAAGACGACAATGGAAAGTGCCAAAAAGTGGTAGAATGATGTGGCATGAGTCACACGTTACGGGGAAGGAGAGCAGGACTGTTTTGAACAGGCTTGCAGAGTGGCTTTTAGGGCCTTGTATGAGGTGACAGCTTGCAAGAACCAAGAACTGGTGTGATCCACCCTTCATTCTTTGCCTTGGTAAGAGGTTGTTGCAGGACAGAAGGGAAAGGTTGAACCTTTGATTTGTAGATAGGCAGGTATATGAAGGTTTATGGTAAGAAGGAGGTAATAAGGATGTACCATTAGTGGTTCTTCATGTGTTTCCAGCTAGGTGTCCAAGAAGAGGAGTCTCCTCAGTCTTCTACATCTATTTCTGTTTCATTTAAAGGTACTCTGTGAGTTGGAGATCCAGTGGGCAGGATTGAGCCAAGAGGCCATTGCCATTTGGTCTAAAAGCTTATCCGAAAAGCTACCCTCAACAATCTGGCAGAAGAAGCAGGAGGAGAGCAGGGTTGTTCCCAACAGAACTAACCAGATGAACAATCAGGCTCAGAAAGGAGAAGAAAGGGTTGTCCAGTCTTGGAAACAGTCTTCAACGTGTGCTGTTTACCCTAGCGGTGGGAGAGAGGAGAAGGTAGAGGCTGAGGCCCGTGTGCATGATGATACTACTTAGGGTTAATACTGAGAGTGGCGTTCTTGTGGGAAGGTGGATTTACGGGTACCCAGCAAGGGTGGGAGCTGCTCTCCCCCTCCAGGCTGGCATTGTTCGCCTTGTGTTGTGTATATATAACATGGGCTGGTATTGCCAAGGAATGCGACATGTTTTCCTTGGGATTTCCATGTGGAATGTCATGTATTTCCTTCGAATCTCCTCTCCCAGAACGAAACGGAAGTTAATCTGGAGGACAGGGAGGTCATTCCTCTTGGACATGTAGGCAGGGAAACGCACCGAGAATTTCTTCGATTTAAGCCGTTTTCCTTGCTAGTCTCTGCTTACTCTGGCAATGGCTGAAGCCAGATAAAACCTGTGACAGTTCTTCAAATAAAAAACTCTATTCTTTGCACACAGGAATCATCTCTTAGCCTGAACATGGGGTGCGGTAGCTTACGTGGGAGTGTCTTCACTGTGGTAAGCAGTCAGCTCTCAAGCCCAGGTGGCCAGCTCAGTCTCTGCTAGCATCCTTTCGGTAAGTCTTTCTTGAAGTTTCAATTCCTCAGCAGCCAGTGCTGCCTCTTTTCAGGTCTGTCTTCTCTTTGAGCTTCAGAAGGTAGAATCAGGGTCATTGATCACTGCATCTGTGGCTTAGCAACATTAGGACAGAGTGATGGGAGAGCAACACCGCTGGGAATGAAAGAGCAATGCCATAAACTTTGCATAACCAAATGCCAGCCTCTCAGAAGAGTGTTGAGAGGAAAACCTTTGTTTTCACTTCAAGAATATCAGATAATCCCTTCACTTAAGATTTTTATGTGCGGGATCAAAGTATCCCAAAGTACTCCATTTTAATTAAAAAATAATAATACCTGCGGAACTAAGGCCACGTCTCAGTCTTCTCGTTTTTAAATCCACAGGAGAGCAAATGCATGCTCAGAAGCTAGTAGTAGAGATTGCTGTTCTCTCCCTTATGATTTATGTTGTGATGCTGTGGCAGTGTCTAGATCTTGGACTGTTGTACTACCTTCTATACAAGCATAGACGAAAAGATACATCGCTGGACCAAGTGTTTAAAAGGCAGCAGACCAGTGCAGGGATTTGAGCTGAATTACCTGCATTCAGGCACCCAGACCTGAGGGAAAAGCAGCAATGTGCCCAGCTCAGCAATCCTCTCTCCAGTTTGTTTGGTAGTAGTCGTAATTTATAAAGCATCACTTGTCTGAGGGAATGCCAAGACTTTGATGGGAAATGTAACGTACAGTTTTGCTTGCTGGACTAATATTGATTGTTTTGGAAATCGCTTATAGATGTGTTTTTCTTTGGGGGGAGAAGGGGACTAATTTGCCAAGAAACACTTTGCTCATTGTTTCCATTAAATGTGTGTATAGAGATAAATGTGGCTTTGCTGCTGCTGAAACCAGTAACAGCCACTATTACTGTTGTTTTACCCTCTGCCTTATGCTTAGGGAGAACTAGGAGATGGGTCCAAAGGAGATGTAAGAAAGACTTTATATAAAGATTGTCAAAGTTCTAATTTCCTCAGATCTAACCAAAGCTGCCGAAGCCACAAAAATGGTGGTCTTGGGGGTGAATTTATTGTTTTATCTTACTGTTTGTTGCAGAGCCGTGACCTTTGGAAGGATTGTAAAGTTCTATTTTATGATCCTGCTGGTAAAGAGACGTATGTAATTTACTATACGAGTTCTTACAGACTCGGCTAACAACAAGGTTGACCCAGAGTTCAAAGAAATTATGGCTCCCGTTGTTTTATTGCTGCTGTGAAATGTATTATTATCTGTCCTACAGCTCTGTCTCAGTGTCCACTGCACAAGGTATTCGGCAAAGATGCTGCAAAGGGAGAGATTTCACATAAAGGGCAAGAGAGGGCCAAGACTGTGTGGCCATTTAAAAGTCATATGCTACCTCCATCAGAAATTGTAGGCTCGATTATGGGTGAAATGTGGATGAAATTACTTCAGAATCCTTGTTGCTCTTCTTGTTGACACTGTTTTACTGCAGGAGATTGAGGCACGGAGCAATTAAGATGCTTGCCCAAGGTTATGGAAGATGTGTGGCAGAACTATGGGACTGACCCAAATCAGCCAAATCCTTGCGCAGCAGCTCCCCACGAAACTTCCTTCTGTTTGCCTTTGGGTGTGCTGCCACACCAGAAGCAAGGCAGGATGTTTGCAGCTGATCCGGTTTCAAATGCATTTTTGGCATTTCTAAGATCCTAGACTGTGCTTCAGTGATTTTTATCTATCTGTGTATGTCCCAAGGCCTTTCAAAGATAGCAATCCTACTGTTTATTTTTATTACTCTCACAATTGATTTTTCTTCTGAATAATTCGAGGCAGCCAACAGAGAGTATATTTTTAATTTTCTTTGCAAAGCTTGATCTTGCTTTTTGCTCTTCACCAGTAGCTTTATATCTACTGCCTTCAGCAGGTTAATGCACTGGTACTTGTATGTGCTGTAAAAATAGAGGTCTAAATTTTCAGAAGTCACCGATCGTATGGGTTGCTGGCAAAAAAATCTGCAAACTGCTCAGAAAAAAATCATAGTGTGTTCTGGGAGGTGGCCTTGATAAATCATGTGAACACATAAGTTTCTCTGTTGGACTGTTTTATACTATCTGCCACGGCTTCCAAAAGTTGTTAGATTTTCAGCCACGGGGGACAGTAATTATAGTTCCTGGCCGCAGTGGCTTTGCGATAATACTTCTATGGTGTCTTTACCTCCAGAGTGATTTTTGAGCATTAATTCAGCGCTGTCTTTGTCGCCCTTTGAAGGGCTCCAAGTGCTCAGTACTCTGATGAAGCCTTGCGAATCTGTATTTTTCTGAGACACAGGTCTGCCATTTGTTGTTTGTCCCTCAGCTTTGCTGCTGCCATGGGCTGCCTGTCCAAGCAGGAGACAGCTAGACACCCACCCTAGACAACTTCAGGCCTTCCTGACCTCTCTGTGTCGGTGCTACCAGGGCAGTTCACACAGCTGTGATGCTCCAGGTGAGTGCAGAAAAGCCAGGGACAGATGAAGGGACTTGCCAGAGGCTGTGAAGGGAAGCAAGAGTTAGGATCAGGGTTAGATTTCCAGGCTCCCCTGCCTGAGTGGAGAACAGTTTTCTCCCATTCCTGCGTGAAGTTATGAAAAATCAGTGCTTAGCTGGTAGCCTGGTGGCAACTCCAGGAGATCCAGCTGTGAGAACTTACCTACTGGAAAGATTCTGGCATCGCTGTAACTGGTGAGACCTTGTTCTGGCAGGTCGGAGTCACGCAGTGGCATCTCCGTGAAGCACTTGAAATGACCTCTGCAGTTGTTTAGTGTAAATAAATCGCCGTGTGTGTTGATGCCTGCCCAACAGCAGGTACACAGCGTCATCGCCACCAAGAAGGGGCTCTGCTCAGCAGCTCAAGTGCTGGGCAGGGTGTGCTTTGGGTGCCTGCCTATAAACAAGCATGGCTGGTGCTTTTCTGCATCCCCCTACACGTCTGAACTCTGCAAAACCCAAATAACCATGGAAATCAAATCCAAGGGCCTGTTTTATACAGTGGCTTCAAGCAGTCTTTCAGATTTCGTTATTACTAATGGCATTAATAAATTATTAGCATTTATGGTGATTTAGGAAGTATAGGGTTCAAGTATTTAACAAATTTCCTGAGCTGTTTGTTAAGGAACTTGATGGATGGCTTGCCAGGCAGGATTACATTGCTGTCTCCTCGGAGTATGTGCTAAAACATGGTGTTTTTAGCACCGTGTTACTCCAGTCCCTGACTGAGCTCTAGGACCATCTGTAACAGTGCTGGTATGGAATAAAAGGAAGAAAGTTTATGCTAAACCCTCTGAGATAGAACATTATGAAGTGTTCATTTCCCAGATCATTAGAAACTCAAAATAGCCATCTGGCCAAAACCAGAGATGCATATGCCTGCATCTATGGCTTAACAGCATTCAGCTGTGAGGGTGGCTGCTCCGTAGCTTTGGGGACTGGGAGCTGGAGAGCATCCTTTGCTGCTGCTCTTAGGGAAGTCTCTTCGCACTTTGGTCTTTTTACGGTTGATCTGCAATTCAAAATTGAGTTGAATTTTAGGAGGCGTCTGTCTAAAATGCAGTCAGCATTTCAGCCAGGAATATAATATGCTTTCTGTGCTTCCAAATGGCCTAAATTGCTTTGAAACCACAAGAGCATATCACCTTCATGTGTTACTCCAGTAATTATTTTCACTGTTAAAAAAGTGCTGTATTTCAGTCTCTGTTTACATCTGTCAGGAGAATCTCAGTGTGTCTTAACTCTCAGCATTTCAGGGTCATTAGAAAAGACCACAGGTTCGTGAATTTTCAAAATTTGCCCTAAAGTGTGATGGACACAAGCTTTCACATCCTGCTTCAGTGCCTTAGTACTGGTAGGAGCTGGGGCAGGGCTGAAAATAAGATCTTCATGCTTTGTTACGTTTACCAGGTGCCACTCTCTCACCTAGAGAGCTATGTCTGCTGTAAGCACAACATTTTGTATATTCCTTGTTCTCAGCTAGTGATGTACAGCAGAAAATGGGACCTGAAGAACTCCTTCCTCATCAGCCATTCATTCCCACTTGTGGTCTCAGCTTCTCTGCTTGAACAGTAAGGATAATAAGATTTATACGTCTCAAAGCTCATGTGCATCATAGGTCCATGCTCCAGTAGTTTAGCTCTGAGCTGTGTGTGGTCTTCACTTGTAAACAAATGTAGAGATACATACTCTAGATAATTTAACACTTCCTAGGAGAGGCCTGAACATAATACGACAGCAATGACTTCCTTCTCCTAATAGAATTTTTAGTTCATTATATTGACCCGTACAGTTCAAGCCCATATCCTGAAGGGGTGTCACTGGAAGGAGGAGCAGGGGGAAAGCATCTGTTTTTATTCTGGCTTCTGTTTTGACCAGCAAATATAATGGCACATGACCGTTGAGCCAGCAGTAATCCAGTTACAAAAGTCTTCAGAGTTACTGCACCAACTAAATTAAACTTGATTACATCCAATTATGCTGAAAAGCCAGACAACAGCTCTTAGCTTGGGGTGAAGTAACTTCTTGCGATTGCATGTGGGGAGGCCTTGCAGGGTGTCAGGAGGATAATTGCTCGTTTGCTCTACCACAGAGCACCATCTGCTCTTGAAGTAATGCCTAAGGATGTGAAGAGTATACCAGGGTCGGGTAAACAGCCAGGGGAGCCCGGTGAAGATTTCTCCCTGCTTGTTTTATTATCATTTGGTTTATGGTTGCTTGCCCTGGGCCCAGCTGCGGTCAAAGCCCCATTGTGCCAAATAGTGTCCGTAGAGGGAGTCCTTTCCATACAGAGCTTCTGGTCTCATCAGGAAAAACAAGGATGAAGTAGCCTTTATGCTTAAATCAGAACAGTGTCCGTGTCTGGAGCACTGCCTGATGCTCTTTCCACCAAGCAATGCTACAGTGGTTTTCTGTCTTGGGAAGGTGAGAAAAAAAATGGGAAAACTACTGTTTTCCTTCTTTTCCATGGGAGAAACAGCATAAGTGGAAAAACAAAAGGGTAAACATAGCTGCCAAAAGTGCATCTGGATCCAGGCAGAAGAGTTTGCATGAGGAACTCCTCCATCCTAGAAGGAAGGAAAGCTTGAAGAAGCTCTACCTGGGCCCCAAACTGAGAAATATTTCAGTAGCGTTCTGTCCCAGCTCAGCTCCGGGCAAAATTATGTCCAACTGTCCAATTTACTGAGGGAAGCAGGACTGAGCTTCAGCTTGGGCTGTGGTTCCTGAATAGGAAAACCCATTTAATTACTTCGGGTGCAAGGACTGGAAGTGTCCTCTGGCTGCATCCACAGACACCGTCCAGCTCGGCACCCCAGCCCCTTCCCCCATGCTGCCCCGCAGTCCGCATCCGTTCTTGATGGGATGTGCTGGTTTTTGCCAGGATCTCCAACAGAGAGAGGACAAAGCCTGTTTAATCCATTGTTTTCCCATCACCACCGCTAGCAACTGGGTCATCAAACCCAAGGGAGCATGTGCACCTTGAACAATGCTGAACACTTCTCTCTTTTTTTTTTTTGACTCTTTATTAAGGCATCAGAGCTCTGATGCCCCTGCCTTTGCCAGAACACTGTAGTGATGATGCTTCAAACTGTCTCATTATCTGATCAAAGCATCCTGTGCTACTATTCCCCCCCGCTCATGGAAAGCAGCCAGTGCTGCTGGAGCTGCTGTCTATCACGTGAAGGAAAGGACCGTCTTGTGGTTTGGCTTCGATTGTGGTAGTTCTGGGGGGCTTGCTGTGTTCTTTTACAGAGGGTGGAAAGCTTGAAAAGACTCGAATTCTTGAAAGAGGCGATTTAATTATTTTTTTTTTTAACCTTGAAAATTCTTGATGAAATAAAAAAGCTGCTTCCGTCTAGCTCTGCTGCAGGAACTGTTGCATGAAGATAAAGTCAGGTCGTATTGTTGTGGAACTGGATCTCATGAGACAGAGCGTTTGCTCAGAATTGAAAAGCAGACATGTAGCACCAAGCAGCACAGCAGATTTTTAAAGCCTTTCCCCTCCGCCTCCCAGCATGTTTCGGTTTATATTAACCTCAGCATAGGGCATTTCCAAGGGATTAGTGCCTGGCTGGGGTAAGTAGCCCAAAGCATTTCAGCCAGCTGGTCCCTAATCCACAGGAAATACCCAGTGTCTCCATCCATCCCTACTGCTTACAGCAGCGACCCGGAGTGAGGGGGAAATTACTCTGCCTGCACCTTTCCCTTCTGCCAGTAGATGGCACAGCTCATTTAAATAAATTTGGAGCAGGCAGGAGAAGCGGTGGGCATTGTGGTTTCTTTCTTAGAAGTTCTGATTTTTCTCAGCTTTCAGTTTCAGACAAGACCAAGAAAGCTCACTAAAGGTTATGATTAAAAACCCCTGAGGTTTCTGCAGGAGAAAGTGCAACTGTTCCGTGCACCCTGGCACATTAAACACGTGGCACAAGGGCTTTTTCTTGAAAAAAATTTTTTTATTTCTGCTCTACCGTTGTGTGAGGAATATGATTTCTTACATGGCATATCTTAATTTCTCCCTTGCTATGCCTGCTAATTCTGCTGTTCCTTCTTCAGTTGCTCTTGCTGGCAGAGATGGATTCTCGATGGCTTTGTATAACTCCCTCGCTGCGTTTTTCCAACACAGGGATGTGGTTTTCACAGTTTTCCGCCAAGGCTGCTGGCTGTTAGCTCAGACTCCGGAGATTTACGCAGTCAGCTGGGGCCAGCCTGAGTTCAGTCTCCGCCACCGGTTGGAGGAACAGCTTGAAGTTGGTAAAACTGTTACGAACGTGCAAGCACTGCCAAATCAGAGCTGCGTTTATGACATCGTCTTTAACTCCTAGAGGCATTGAGGGTAATATTTGTCTTCCTGGCCAAATGCTTTAAGCAGGGCCAGCATTATAAGGCATTGTAACGTTACATGCATTGGATCATATGTAATCTGTCAGCCCGATGCCAGAATTAACTCACTGTTCCCACTCTGCGTACAGCCGCAGTGGGATTGGGGAGGCACGTTCACGTGGAGCATCTTTGTTTTGAGCATTTTTCTGTGCAGAGGTTGTATTTCACATTTGAGATGGCAGCATATTTAAGCATACAGAAACTGCAACTCGTTTTCCATCCAAAAGTCCCAGCAGTCTGAGGTACATGTGTCAGGCATCGCCAAATGCCTGAAAAAAAAAAAAAAAATTCAGAGGGGTACTTCATGTTTTGGACACCATTCAGATAAATCGTGTGATATAACCAAGTCAGTAAATGTGATCCAGAATAGGAGATAAGTGAAAAGCAAGGACAGTACAGCAAGGGAGCAGGGTAATAAACCACAGGCTGTCACAGAGTATGTAGAATAATTTATTCCAATTCACGCAATGTTAATTATGGAGCATTTCTTTAAACATCCATCGCCCAAATGAAGTGTTTCAACTCCGCCTGGTGAAAGTTGTTAACATAAAAATGCGGACAGGGTTCTCTCCAACTGGTTTTCAAACTGATACCACTTTGCATCGGTGTCAGTATGAGCGAATTCCTAACCTGTGAATCATTAACATACGCCATGGAATGGCTTTGCACGATACCTGCGTATTAATCATGATCGTCTGCTCTCGATTGAGTCATTATAAATCCCCAGTAGGTCACCGGCCTCCCTGAAATTGCTCTGGGTTTTGGGAAGATCTCTCAAGCGTGGGTCACCGGGACGCAGTTTTCTCTGCCAACGCGCAAAGTGCCTCTAACCCAGGAGAGATTGCGGGCGAGGATCTCACTCATGCAGTGTAAATTGATACAGCTCCAGTGCACTGAACAAGGCAATGCTGGCTGGTGCCAGCGCAGGACTGGCCCCTCCATCCCCGCCTCCTCTCAGCTCCCTCACACACGCCACGCTGGCCAAGATGGGCAAGCTGAGCTGGCCATAGCCACCATCTGCACAGAGGTCGCCCAGCCCTTGAATAGGATCAAGCCCGTCCTTTGGGCAGTGAGAAGGTAGAAAAACATTTTTTTAGCCTTTGCGTTTCACTGGCAGAAAAAGAAAAACAAAACTGTTGAGAAAAGACATTCCTAACAAATGACATACTTGTTCTTTAAGGGGTTATTCCCCTCCTTTATGTATTCATAAAGATGATAAACAACATATGCCTGAACCGTGCTGTCCCCATCTTGAAAAGAGGTGTCATGCCTACCTCCCAGAGGCACTGCGACTTGTAATTACTGCTCTCAAGTGATGCAAGATCCCCACGCGAGCAGCGTTACATAAAGTTTGTTGTTGTTTGACATACAGTAGAGCAGCTAGCCAGCACGGAGTTGTTATTGCACCAGCGACAGCACAAACACCTAAGGAGGGACCGTCCCTGCCCACGGAGTTTGGACAAGCAGGGAAGTTGAGGCAGGGATGACTGAATGTGCCCGAGCAGGTTTGGGGCAGAGCTGCCGTATAGAGACGGGTCTTCGAAATCCATCCCCAGCAAACAACCCCAAATTGTATTTTCCTAAGAAGTGGGCAACCTGAGCATGTCGTGGGCTAGGAGGACTCAGCTTTTATGGGTACTATGCCCAGGTTTTTGCTTTAAGGGTGCGGTGAAAGCAGGGTTAGAGCATAATCCTACTCTCGGGGCTATGGAGGGAAGTTTTATTGCTGCCTGAGCTGGGGAGAGGAACAGACTTTTAAATGTACAGTATTTCTAGATCTGGAAGGTGATAGTTAATCTCAGCCAGGGTATAATACGCTGTAATAGAAACCCAGCTTGTCTGCATGAGACTCCAGTGGCAGTCAAATCGCCTTTCAGTGGGCACTGCTCCATTATTTAAAAATCGATAACAGAATATGAAGCTTTCATCGATTCCCCTCAATTTTTTTTATTTTTTTTCTTTTTTTTTTTTTTCACCCTCCAGGAGGGTTTTTGCTATCCCTGGTGTTTGGCTGTTTCTTGTTCAACCTCTTTGTCTTCCTATGGCACCTTCATCTCACCCACAAGCCCCGAAGCGCAGGGGGGGCCAAAGCCAGCCTGTCATTTCTGGCGTGAGAAGGACCTTTTCCATCGAGAGAGAGGAAGGGTCCCGGGGGTCTGGGGTGATTAAACCTTACCAGTGGATGGGCTGGGAGTGGGGTGGGGTACTTTGATTTGCTGCGGATCACCTGCTGCGCTGTGTGAAGTTTCTATAGAGGTCCTTTATGAGTGCTGGGGAGGGGGGAGGGATGAGAGGAGCCCCTCCTGGACGGCGGGGAGGCCGCGGGGGG
>NW_020799091.1:3053945-3062139 GCF_003259725.1 Athene cunicularia | reverse complement strand
ATAAGAGACAGCCCCCATAACGGTCGCTTTCCCCCCCGTCCCCACGGCACGGTTCCTATTAATCATTTAACGTTCCAACCCTTTGAAGATAGCACCAGTAGTGCTGCGATAGCCTTTTGTGTCATTAGCGGCTGAGATCAAACACTTCAAAGAAGTTGTAAAAAGAGGGTCCAAAATGCCAGCTCCGTCACATTCCCCACTCATTGCAAGAAATAACAGTTCTCTGCGCCCTGAGCCGTAGAGCTGGGGAAGGCGCCTACCTCGAGCTGCCATCCCATGACTCGGCACATCGCTCCCCGGACTGAAGCCGGGGTCCCGCTCCTTGCCTCGGGTGACCAACCTCTGCCAGGCTGGGACACAGCCTCGGGGAGAGACCTGGGTGCTCTCCCTGCTGGCTGGGTGTGGGGGGCGCCCAGAAACCAGATTGTCCTTCGGTCCCGTTGCTTTTGCCCGCGTGTGTTTTGGGAACGGCAAGCCAGAGCAAACGCAGCTGGTGTCTCCCCGGTGCCTGTTTCCAACCGATGGAAGCATCGCAGCCTGCCCTCGAGAGGGAGGTGGATGGCTGTAGTGCCCTGTCACCGCCTGGGGCAGGGCCGGAGGGGTTTTGTGATCCGCTGGTAGGAGCCTTGTCCTGTACGGGTGCAGCCCCGTAGCCCTTAGTGGTGCCACCTCCCTTCGCAAAGGGTCGTTTGGATGAGATGCTGGGGGCTATGGTGTAGGGGAGAACCTCTATAGAGTCAGGCTGATGGTTGGACTCGATGATCCCAAGGGTCTTTTCCAACCTGAATGATTCTGTGATTTATCTGCATGCCCCGTCGCTCCTGACAGCGCTTTCCTTGCGTGCCTGAGCCCCTTCGAGGGAGGGTCAGGTTGCCTGCGGGATGGAGCTGCGAGGGAATCCAGTTCTTTTGCTCCTTGTTCCCCCCCCCCAAAGTAGAGACAAAGGTAAAACCGGGTGTTTAGATTGGAAATATCAATCCCCTGATGTATGTAGGCAGGCTTTGTGGAGATGGGCAGAATGACTTGGTGCATGCTGAACTGTGGAGGATGCTTTTAGCTTAATGGAGCAAAGCACCTTCCTCCTGCACAAATCAACTAATTGCTGATCCTGAGTCACCAGTGGCCTTAACTCATCAAACATCATTAGCTCCCCAGCATCTGCCCCATGAAAGGGCACTCACATCACCTTCTGAATATCCAGCTTGTGCTCCGGCATTCCAGCAAGCGCTGAATAAATCTGCTAAATGCTCTACACGAGGGTGTGACACGCCGGCGGTTAGCGCTAATTATCGATGGGCATAAGAGCGCTTTTCATCCAGATACATCCCAAAGTGCTTTGCAAGCCACCTTTGTTTTCAAAACATCCTCATTCCCCCAAGAGGAAAAACGTGGCCGTGGCGAGATGTGCCAGCCTGTCCCATGCAGCCTCCGCGGGGCAGGACGCGACACGCGGCCGATGGCCCTCGAGGGCGTCCCGGGGCCCGAGCGGTCCCAACGCTGTAGTCAGTGGGACTTCCCTTCCAGTCATGCCAGTTGTGCCAGCTTCCTGCATCGGTGGCTGGATTTGAAAGCGTTGGCCTTAGCTTGGATTGTGTCTCGCTCGGTGGTACCCCATCGCCTTGCTTTTGCATGCATTATTATTAATGTCATAATATTTATATAGCTGCATTGTGCAGTCAGGTTGTGGGTGCGGTGATCAAGTTGTTCTCTTCGATGATGGTTCAGAGCAGGTAGATGTGGTAGAGCCTGAGGCTGGTGGCTTTGCTCCCCTATAACCTGCCTTCATCTGCGACAAACCCACACGGTTGGATGTTGGTTTTCATGCACAAAAGACGAATATTCAGCCACCACAGTGTTACACCAGCTTTTGTGGGGACTCAAAGGGAAGGCGCTGAAGCACTGGCTTTGCTGCTTTCCTTATGCCTTCAGTTTATATTCTGCTTTGAGACCTCAAAGGAGGAATCTCAGGCTGCAGGATGCTGCTAATCAGGTTTGAAGTTCCTGCTCTGGCTGTATTGACACAGGGAAGATGATAGATTTATTTTTAATTTGACAAGTGCATTTCAAATATACATGTCTGCACATGGGTGTGCTGCTGACGCTGTCCTTGAAACACTCAGCTTTCATAAGCTCGGTTTTGTTTTGGTTTTACTTTTCAAGGAGATCCTTGACAAGAGAGGAAGGTGCTTAATTTTCTTTCTAACTTCCATCCAGAGCGGCTGGGGAAGCTTTTCTCCACATCTGATACACACAGCGTTAATCTGTATTTACAGCAGTACCTGCTCGGTTTCACTTCAGAGGACTGTGTTTAGGTGAGATTGTGGGATATTTTAGGTAGGACCTCTTTGTACAGTGGTCTGGGAAATAGCTGGAAATGTTCTCTTCTGTTGGGAGACACTGAAATGATTAAACGACTGCTTCAAGGTTGAGATGAATTGTGCTTGTAACTGGGACAGGGGTTCATGTAGACCTTAGGCAGTTTGGCCATGACCTCTGATGAGCCCTATAGGTGCTACTGTAGTATTGATAATAAAAATTAACCAAATAATTGAAGGTCAAAAGTTACAGAGAAACCAAAATACCACCTTCCACCTCCATTCTGCTTGGGACACCAAGCTCCATCATCCACTTGCTTGATCTTTTTTTTTTTTTTCTCAGACAAACACTTTTGTATCTTCATAGAATCACAGAATGCTTTGGGTTGGAAGAGACCTTTCAAGTTCATCTAGTCCCACCCCCTGCCATGGGCAGGGCCACCTTCCACTAGACCAGATTGCTCAGAGCCCCGTCCAACCTGACCTTGAACGTTTCCAGGGATGAGGCATCAACCACCTCTCTGGGCAACTTGTGCCAGTGTTTCACCACCCTCATTGTAAAAACTTTCTTCCTTATATCTAGTCTGAATCGACCCTCCTTTAGTTTAAAACCATTACCCCTTGTCCTATCGCTACAGACACTACTAAAAAGTCTGTGCTCACCTTCTGCCCTTCTGACTTTCATGCATGGATGGGTCTCCTTGTAGACAGCCGCAAAGCACAGAGCTGTCTCCTTAATTCTCCTCCTTACAACACCCATGAAAAAAATTTTAAAAACCCCAATCCCTAAACAAAACCCTTGGCTTCAGTTGTGTGACCGATGAGCTGAGACCAGCGCATGTTGTGCCGGTCTGTACTGACTCACTGTCTCCTGGTGCTCCCCCGCTGGACGTGCCTGTCTGTTGTCTCCCAAGTTAGACGTGGGTTTAGAGTGGCATTTTGTGACTGTCCGCTACCGGCACGATGGGGTTTGGGGGTGGGCTCTCCGGCAGGAAAGCAATGAAAAAAAAAAAACTGCTGTCGTTGTAGAGGAGCTTTTAGCATGCTATCATTAAATCAGTGTGCTTTGCCTGTTCATTTATGCATCGTGAAGTCAGAGTGTTTTCTGTCTGGCTGAGATGCATGTCTACAGTTCTGACTAAAACAAAAGCTTCTCGTCTTGCACTGGGTTTACAGTCCTTTAGTGCTTACACACACACACTGGTTTAACTCGGGGGAGAGTCTGGCTTTGAGCATCAGTGGTCATTTTTACAAGCAAAAGCAGTTTCATCAAGGTCATCAGAAGATCTGCTCCTATCCGATGGGGTGAGCAGAAGAGGTTAGGGGGGATATAACAGGCTGTATTTACTGATCACAGCCCTGTTCCTAGGCGTAACTCCCTGATGATGAGCTTCTTTTGTCCCCTGAAGTAGATCCTCCATATCCCACTCGAAGATGCATAGCAAAGATGTCCTCGTTAAATGAGGGTGTAGGATGTGGGCTGAAGCTGGACCACTGGAGCAGAGAAGTCTTAGGCTGCTCAGAAGGTTGGGCTACCAGGTGAGGTTTGACACGGTGCTAATCGGGATGAAATTATAGAGCAGGAGGAGAAGAAAGGACATCCCTTTAACTCTGCAGCAGAATACAAAGAAATGGGTATTAGGCAAAGTGTGGGGTTTTTTAATTTTTCTTTTCTCTCTTAAAGTGTTTTAATGGGTAGCTGTCATGTTCAGCTCTGCCATGCCTGATTCAGGATGCTCCCCTCTACCGAAAATAGGAAACAGTTGCAGGGACTCCAGAGAAAAGCACCAAAAAATAAGCAGAAACCTAGAAAACATGAAAAGACTGAAGGAAATGAGGTTGTTTAGTCTAGGGATGAGACGGCTGCGAGGAGAAATAACAGTCCTCGAGTATGTCAAAGGTAGCTGCGAAGGGGAAGGGAGGGAACTGTTCTCCGTGGCCAGTGGTAGGAGGCCAAGAAGTGCTGAGCTCGAACTGCAGCAAGGGAAACAAGTGTTAGGAAAAAACTTCCTAACCTCTGACTGCCAGAGGAGCGGAGCAGTGGAACAGATGGTTTGGGATGGGCTCGGAGTCTCCATCAGTGGAAGTTTCAAAGAGCAGTTTGGCCAAACTGTGCTTTAGGAGAGCTGTTCCTGTTTTGAGGCAGTGGAATAAATTTGACAAATTCTCCAAAAGTCCCTTCCAGTGCTGACTTAGGTGAATTTATGGATTTTTGAGCCTGAGTTCAGGGAGGGATAACAAAGAGGCTTTAGGACACAAATCATGTCTCCTGGATCTGCTGCTGGGACTCTGGGAAGTCCTCTGACCCAGGGCAAGCAAGTTCTTTGTAGAAAGCTTTGACAGCACTGAATTTGATGCCTTTGCATCTTACTCCAGCTGTCAAGCTGCCTTGCTGCACCCTGCTCCTCCCATGTAATCTCCAGGTTTGATTCAAAAAGCCCATCAGACCTTTCAGCTGTTGTGATCTGCCCCATGATTCAGAGGAGGGATGAACACTTGCTCCACTGGAGAAGGTTTTGCAGGTCAGGGGGTGCATTTTGCTTGCAAGGGCAGTGCCCACCAGCGCTCCTGCAGCACCACCTCTCTTGTGCAATGCTGCACAAAGATCACACTCCGTAACTTGTTTCTCTGCTGCATCATTGCTGATGAGTCAAAACACCCAACCTCTTCCCTGCAACCTTCTCTCAGGGTCATTTTGTTCGACTGTGGGGCTGTGTGTTCCTTTGCCCGCTGTAACATTTTCTGGCAACAGTCAGATGGTAGGATATTGTCATCGTGATACTCTTGATATAATAAATTGCAGCTACTTGAAGGATGGGGGTGATGAAGTCTTGGTTCATCAAGACTCTCCTTGGTTGTAGGAGGTGACAAAATAAGGGGCAATAACCACAAACCAGCTTTGGAGGTTCAGGATGGGTCTTAGGGAAGCTCCTCCCATAAGAGGGTCGTGGTGTAGAGGAACAGGTTCCCACAGAGGCTGCAGGGTCTCAGTCTTTGGAGGTTACCAAGATTTGGCTGGAGAAAATCCCAGCTGACCTGATCTAGTCATACCTCAAATGTAAGGTTGGACTGCAGACCTCCTGAGGTGCCTCTAGCCCAACATTTCAGATAACCTCTGTGGCATCCACACTGCGGAGCCACAAATCTAGGAAGCAATGTAGCTGCTTTGGCCCAGCTCCCTGGGCAGGTGGATAGTCCTTGTTTTGTTTTCCACCAACACGAGCAACCAGGGAGAAGTGCTGTGCTAGAGCAACTCTTCAGCTGCTGAAACTCGAACTGGTTTGGTTAGGGCTAACCCACATGTCTTCCCAAGGCATTGCATCAACCGTAGAGGTAGGGAGTCCACGTGTTGTGTGGGGAGTGAAACCAGTGTATTTTCCTGGTGCTTTGGCTTTGCTAAGACAGCTTGAGTGAATGTTCAGCTGTCTGTCATGACTTCAGAGCTGACCAATGGTTGCAGCAAAGTCCATGGTAGATGTAAAAGATTGATGGGGCAAAGCACAGGTTGAACTTAAGACAGACAAACAGCAGTTAAGGAAAGTCTAACAGGAAGCTGGTTTAGAGTCTCTTTGGAAGAGAGCAGAAGTGATACTGAAACCCTTTTTTTTTTTTTTTTTTCTTTTTTTCTTTTAGCTAGTGTCAGATGCAAGAGGTGATGTAATAGTGTTTACCAGACCGAAGAACATAATTTATAGTAGTGACTCAAAGGCAGAGCAAATATTATTTATTTGGATTTCAGTAGCAGCCGAGACAGCTGGTAATGGGGCTCGATGTGCTGGGTGTTTGGTGAGACAAATCAGCCCTGAAGGATCTGGTCAGATGGGGAAACTGAGGCACAGAGCAGGACGGTGGCATGTCTGTACTTGTGGTCAGGGTCATTCCCACAGCTGGGAACTCAACTTGACTCTATCACTTCTACCTGAGCCAGGGGTTTCCGAGCTGCTCGCAGGCTGCTGAGGATGTGTGAAGCTACGGAAAGGGGTTGCAACTGGCCCACAAAAGTACATCGTACTTCTGGCAGGGATTTAGATGGAGAGAGCACCAAGGTCGTCTGGGGGCTCTCTGAGATGAGTTGAACCAAAAGATTTGGAAATTACTGCTTTTGATATAAACTGCACTTCCTCCCAGTACTCCATTCAAGCGTTTAAAGTCTCACTTCCCTATCATAATGCTTAGGTGAATCTTACAGCACCTAACAGTGGTGATCAAACATATTTACCCCTATCTCAGGAGGTGGGAGAAATGAGGAAGAGACCTGGGCTTACTCCAGGGTGCACGGAGAGCAGCAATAGAGCTGAAGCAGGTTTCTGAACTGCTGTCGCAGGCATTTGGCGCAGCCTCTCCTTCACCTCTCAGCCCTTCTCCACGGGACAGACCCATCCTGCCAAGGATTTGGGTAAAAAGAGATTAAGCCCAAGATCAACAGTATGCAAAGGGTTATTATCCCACACCACGTCCATTTAATGTAATTTTAATTGCAGCATACCTAGGCATATCGCTTGGTCGAGAGGCGTCGTGTAAATACAGGCTGTTGTGATTTCTTCATCTAGGGCTGTGAGCGGGAAGCCTGGCCCTGCCACCAGGGCTGGGGAGAGCCTGACCCATGCCACTAGCTGGGACACCTGGCTCTGGAGAGGCTCCCAAAGCTGCTGAGCATCCAGAAAGTCTCCTGGAGCATTCTGGATCTCTGCTGTGGGTCACTGAGCAGCACCTGCAGGAGCATTCCTCCTGTGGATGAAGAAGCTAAGAGCAGACCCGCCCTCAGAAGCTTCATTTGGTGTCTTCACAGTCTAGTGGTGGCTCCTGTAATGCTGTTCAAATAATAAAAATAGCGTGAGAAAGAAAAATCCTCATTCTTGTTTGCACATCAGATGATCTCTGTGCCTTTCCTCTGGTCCTTCCCCAGCACGCAACACTGCAGGCTCAAAAGGAGCCGAGCAGGGAAAGGCTGGGCTGGGTTTTTGTTTGCCTTTTCCAGTCTCTGATCCCAGCTGAGAAGTTCATCGGTGTTAGAAATGACGTGTTTACACTCTTGCACACCACTGTGTTAATATCCCACCGTGGCTGGATGCTTGTAGGCAAAAGCTTTCAGAGCTGCTGTCCTGGAAATGCTGGTGTTAAGTGGTCCAGGTCTTGCTCTCACAGAGGAATGGGTGGGTTTGCTCCTCCTTCAGCTTTTTCAGTCTGAATCTGGAGAAACTGGATCATCACCTGAACACTTTGCTGCCACGTGAAACCAGCTTTGTGGTTATTGCAGGTTAAACCAGCAGCAAATTGGCAGTGAGTGTCAGAGGCTGTATAGATGCAGTCAGCGTGGAGCATCCCTTCTCTTTCTTATTCATGACTGACAACAAAAAAAGCAAATATTCAGCGTGTGAAATAGCAGAAAACAGACCTAAGAGCTCAAGAAGTGATCCAGGCCATGTGCACGCCTCCAGGCAAACACGCTTGCACCTCAGATATTCCTGCAACAACCTGGCTTTGAAATATGCAAAGAGGAATTAATTCATCAAGGTCGCCATGTAAACCTGCACAGTGCAGTCGTACACACGTCATCCATCATATCTAGCCATACAACTTAAATATGTGCTGTGTTTAATTTTTTAAAAAATAAATAAATTTTAAAAAATCAGCCTTAGTCAAAAAAAAACCCCAAAACCTTCATATTCATCATTAACCTGCAAGCTGTGCCTTTAAAGAATGGAAGGAAAATATGAGTGCTAAAAGCATGTGTTTCTTGCTGTGTAAGATAGCCAGCGGTGCCTGTTTCTCCAATGAATCTGGAATAATTTGATGCCAGCAACCTGGGGAGGGGAGTATTTAATCTCTGGATTTGTCTTTTCGTATTCGGTTCCTTTTTTTTTTTTTTTTTTTTCCTT
>NW_020799091.1:3033523-3053895 GCF_003259725.1 Athene cunicularia | reverse complement strand
TGGGGGGTGTATTTATTTTTTCTTTCTTTTCCCAACACCTTTTGGACACATCCACATTATTTCCGCACTGTCTCCTGGATCTAAGATGCTGTCCTAACTGCATCTCAGTACTTGTTATGCATCTTATTCCATTTAAACCTGGTGTTTTCCAAAGACGTTTGCTTTGGAAGGCATTTAGACATCTCTTTGGTGGAGTTCCAGCTCCCGCATCCATATGGTAAAGATGGAAATAACACTTTGAGTCAAAGATTTGTGGTCTTTTGGATTTTGTAGATTTTCAGTGATTAAGGTTTTCTGATGATCACAGCTGCTGCCTCACCCTTTCAGGTTCCTCACTGACCTTCTGAACATCCCCATGGACTTCCATGTGGCTGCCAGAGGATGCAAGCTGACTTGCTAAACAAACTCCTTGGCTACTTAACACAATACTTGAGTGAGGATTAGGTCTTGTTTCCAAAACTGATTAGTAAACCCTCTTTTCCCTCCTCTTTTCTGGTGACACTGAGGTGTCTTCTTAATTTTCAGCTTCAGAGAGCTGTGTCACACGTACACGTAGGTCGGGTACTGTGAGCTGCTGTTGAACTGGGCGATACTTATGTTTGTCTGCATTTTTTCACTCATAGTAATGTCAGTAATTGTGCTGAATGGGGTTATTAGTCATTGCTACTGATCTCTTCCGCAGATCTTCATCCACATAGTTACTTAAGCATCTTTTGGGTTTTTTGTTCTTTATTTGTAGGGAGGATATGTGGGTTTTGCCTGCTCCCTGGTTGCTCTTGGCTTGAAACAGTGCCCCAAGGAAAAGGGAAGATTGGCTTTGTAATTCAGCTCGGGGTTTCAGTACTCCTGGGTTGCTTCTCCTTTGCAAAATCCCACTCACCACCCCTACAGAGGCCACCTGGGCACCTCCAGATCTCCTTCCTCCACACACTGCTTTCACATGGGTGCTGTGCTTGAGAGCCATTCAGCACAGGAAGGGGCAAACACAATAAATGCCCCTTCTGGCTTTTTGACAGCAGAAAATAGCCACTCTGCGTCAATGCCATCAACGCTGCACACAGGTCCTTTGATTCTGGGCCTCAGTGTCGTTCCTAAATAACTCCCTCCAGATAGGAAGCTTCCAGGAAAACCTCATTTGCTTTGACTCAAGAAGAATCGATGACTTGAGACTTATGTTCTCCCTCCCTCTCTCCTTCCCTGCCTCCCTCGCCCACTGTCCACTGCATGTAATGTCAGATTGGAGTTTCCAGCGGGGTGGTGGGGAATAGAAGGGCTCATTGTTTCGGGGGTCAGGGCGCAGGGCTGGGGTGGCAGGAGAGAGGGGAGTGGAGCTGGCAGCTGAGCCCCGCTGCTACCTCCAGCCTGGCCTTATATTATCCGTAGTGGCAGCCGTGCAGACAGTGAGCAGTCTGTGACTGTGGCAGGCTTAAAGCCTTTGAGGGAGAGGAATAAATAAAATAAGTACAGGGGAAATAAAAAAAAAAAAAAAGAATCTCAGAATAGATGGGATGTAGGGGATGACAGGGAGTGTATGGAGTCCTTCTGTCTGTGCTGAGCAGAAGAAGATGCTGAGAAAGGATGCAGGCTGGTCCCTGCTTGAGGCTCGGAATTAGGGTTTGGGGTTTGAACCTATCCCTGACTGTGTGGGTCCCCCTCTGAGCCCTCTGTGTGCGTGGAGTGAGGCAGGACCGGGAGTGGGGAGATTTCCTGCCAGCGATCAGGACTTTATCCTGCAGCAATGTGTGTGTGGGTGGACCCCTGACACCAGAGTCTTTGGAGAAGGGTGACGAGAGTGATTAGGAGCATGGGAAAGCTTTACACGACAGGCCTCCGAAACGGCAAAGGACAGCCACCTTCCAGAGAGAATGAATGAGAAAATGCCCTGATAAAAGCCCACACGGCTGCCATCTGCGCAGAGAGGGGCCAGTATTTTAGCTTGGCTTGTGGGATTTCTTCCAGGAGCACCCCTGGGTCCTACTCCCAGGAGGCCCAAAGTGTTTGGTACATCACCAAAGGGAGAGGTGTCCCACCTGAACTCACTCCTGGAGAGGTGAGATTTGCAGTCAGGAGAGGTGATCCCTCAGCATCAAACACAGAAGGGGAGCGGGTCACAGGTGTTAAAGCCTGTAAGATCCTTTTGCTTCTGCATCCTTCAGCAAGTTCTGCCTCCGCTATAAATGTGCAATGGGAAGAAACATGCCTCCTCCTACCGAGTCTGAATTTGCACGTTTTTAAAGTATATGAGACATGAGTAATGCAAATATCTGCAGTGATAGAAGCTGATACCATGAAGAAAATGCTGGAAAGGAACAAAATCAGTGATTTGAGGTTTAAACCAGTCAACTAGTTGGCAGTAAGTCCTTCCTAGTGGTGAGGCTCCCTCCACCTGCCTTTTTGGAGAGGTTCCACCTGCAACAGGGTGTACTTCGACCTGGGACTAGCTAGATCCAGCACCATACTATGGAGTTGCTCCCAGTGCCATCTTTTGAGCCCCTGCCTTGCACTCCCTTCAAAGTCAACCTGAGGGAGGGCCTGAAAGGATCAGGCCCTTGTCTCAAACACTTGCAAAACATGTTGGCTGAGGCTTTGACTGGGAATCAATCAATATGCTCTTTTTAGCATCAAATCAGTACAGCCAGCTGGCGTGCAGACATACAGGGCTGATGGATCATGTGCTGTCACACGGAGGTGTACTGAGGAGTGAGGTTTGAAGACAAAGTTATGTGTAGAGAAGAAGGTTGTCTGCAGGGTTGTTGGTTTTTTTTTTTAACGCTGAAAGGCACTTCACGTGCAGCAAAAGGTGGGGCATCTTAGAAGTTGGTGACGTGAATGGTGCTTTGCAAAATACGCTCAGTCGTGTGTTAAGTATTCACAGTGGAGCTAAAAATGAGTGTGTGTCTCGGGACAGATGGAAACTGGACCTTGTGCATTGGTCTGGCTTGGAACTGAAAAAGGGACATAAAGCGAATTCTGTCTTGTGCTAAGCATAGGATATTTGTGAAGCTTTTTGTACGAGTTTTTAGTTAACTAGGGTGTTTGATGAAAAGATTCTGTTTGTTATTGTTTCTCTGTCCATCCTGCTGCTTGGAAGAGTCTGCCATGACCCACTCACTGCTTTTAAATGCTGTCGTTAAGGCTAGGCGGGGTGAAACGTGGACCTGCTGCTCTGATGTGCTCGTAATTTCAGATAGGATTGGGTTGTTGAGTACCATTTGGGGATGAGAGGCTTCAAGATTTGCATTTGTAATTAAGGAGAAGAGCTTTTAAAGCCTGTTCTTTGCATTTCTTTGTACCTGAAGCCTCCCACTAACCAACTGTAGCTCAGGTTGAGGAGGAAGGTGAGAAGCCAGAACGACGTGTTTAGGGTTTACATGCTCCCCTCTGCTCTGTGCATTACTGCTGAATCAGCTGTAATTTAGGCAAGGTTTAACCTTCTTTTTTCAGTGCGGAAGGGCCTGGTCAAAACCTTGGATTTGTTTCCTAAAACACATGGGAGAATTTTGACTAATTATATATATTTTTAAAAAAATAAAATATCAGTTTGCTAGAAAAGCAGACACCAAAGCATGATCAGAAACGCAGCTGCGGCGCTCTCCGAGCTGTACCTCTGACATCCATTCCCAGCTGGAGTATATTGCTGGATATTAGCGTATCTGCTTCTCCCATTTCCCACTTTTGTACCCAAAGCCCAGTGACGTGGGCTGGGCTTGGGTTCATTTTCTTTCCCCCAAGCTTTAGTCCTTGCACTTTCAGCTCTCTCACTAATATTCATTTATCTACTCTGAATAGTACAAGGTCTTGATATCACAGCACCGAGGTGGGTTGCCAACACAAATGATTTTAGCCTTGCACGTCCCAACAGAGCAGAAAGTTGGTGCAATGCGTTGGACACCCAATGGGTCTCCAAAGGAAAAATCACCTCTGTGCTGCCAGGTTGCGTGCTGGATGCTGGGGTCTTGCCATCTCGGCTTTATAAGTAGGAAATTAAAGTGTACATGGATTAAGTGAATCCTTTGGGGTCTGCAAGAATTCCATCACAGCACTGGGACCTGGACACCAGCATCCTTCAGTCCTATCTTCATCCTACTTGTTTCTAAGCCGCCTCCCGGTGTGCTCTGTCCCTGCCGTCTCATGTTGAGTAAGTCCAAGTTTCCTAAGCCCAGTTCACCTTGTGTGTGCCTTGCCTTCAAGTCCATCGGATAAGGTTAGGAGTGAATTCAGCCTGTTTAAAATCTCAGTTCAGCTGCCAGACAGAAAAATCTGTTGAGTGGAAAGTCAATCAGACATGGGAAAGGAGGGGGAAAAGGCGAGCGGTTGTCGCCGGCGCCACATTCATGGTAGGTCTGTGCCATGTTGAAAAACTTGGTGGATTTATTCTGTTTGGGGAGTAAACATGTGGCAGTGCACACGCGTGTGCTGGTGTGCAGTCGGGTAATAAGAGTAAATCTTGCCCTGTTTTTGAGAGGCTGGGACTAAAACATGGTATAATAGTGATGAGTATAATTTTGTACGGTGAGACGGTAATTTACTGTGCTGTTTTGGCCATCAGCACAACAGCTAGAGGCTGCTAAGATAATTTAGTGGTGGTTTGTGGTTATAAATATGTTTCCATCGTGACTAAGGATTCTAATAGATATTAAATTCAGCCAAGGGGGGTTTAGTATTTTATTTTTTTTATTGCATACTGCCCAGTGTTTTTGTTTTGACTTATTAATCTTGAGGAATAAGATGACGGATGGCTATTAAATGTTTTTCTAATGTTTAAAATGGGAATTATAAAGGAAAAAAAATAAATAGAAGATGCAATTAATTTAGTGTAATCCAGTTGTTCAGCAGTGGGGCTCTGGGGTGTCCTCTTGGCTGCTGATACTACAGGGGTGTTAGATGATGTGCAAAGCTATTGTAATGCGATTCTTTGTCACATACAAGTTTTTTACTTGAAATATTTTGGTTAAAAGGGAAAATATTCTCCATCCATCTTGTCCTCATGCAAGATAAATTGTGCAGAATTAAGAACCAATTTTTGAAATTTAAACACAACCTCATCCAAATGTCAAGGTGCCCACATGTCCTCTCGGGACCTCAGAAGCCCTCAGGACCTTAGCTGTGGATTTCCAGCCATGTCCTGCATCCCTGCAAAGACCTCCCTCCCACCACTGAGAAGCAGGCAGTGTGAGAAGCGATATGATCTGCTGTGGGAATGCCTCGGCTCTCCTACTCTGCTGTCCTAATCTGAATAATAACAACAAAAAGTTTGAAGGCTCAGTTTGGAATTGGATAGCTCTCCAAAAATAGGCTCTCCCTGGAGATATCTCCTACTTCCTGCTGGGCTGGAAAAGCTGTGCTGACAGCCTTTGCACTTGGATATTTAGGCATCTCCTGGAACCTAAAGCATGAAGGAATGCAAAATAATAGAGGAAATCAGTTGAACTTGTTAAATTTCAGAAGAGCATTTGGTTTGAGCTTTGGAAAGTGTTCCCCCACACCCTTCCCGTGTAGAAAGGCACCTGGGCCAAACCCCAATATTTACAAATATTTTTGAGATCTTCCAGGTTTTGGAGCTCAAATGTGTGAGATCTTCCAAGCTAGACCCTCTTTCTATAAATAATAGCTCTTGGCTTGAATGCGTCTGAGCTCCTGGAAAGTGTGGACCCCAAACAGGGCTCCTTGCATCCAGAGCTGCGTTGGCTCCAACTCTGTCTTCATGTGCTCACAAGTGGGGAAAGGCATTTCATTGAAAAAAATCCAACAAACTTCTGTTATTTTGTTGTGTTGGAAGGTCTCTGACAGTCTCAGGGAATAGCTGATATCATCCGGTGTATCTTAGGAGTTTGTCATCGGGAGCCTTATCTTCGGGATGATGGGCTGAGCCTGGAGGCAGCAGGCTTGGAGGTTTCCTCACCGCAGATCTCTGCAGCCTACATGTTTTGGTACCCTCATCTTCCTATTTTATTGTAGTCTTCCTTTCTCATTTCCTTCTAATTCTAACGTTTAGAGGGTTGAGGGCAGGAACCCACTTTTCCCAACGTGTGACAACTTGTATTTTACTCGCTGAGGACCTGGTTTTACAGCACCGAGTAGAGCCACCTCTGCAAGCCCACCTTAAAATGAGTAGGAACGAGCGCAGAAAGGCTAACGTGGCCATCCCCATGCTGCAGAGCATCCCAGAAACCCAGGCTGAACCTCTGCCTTCACACACAGCCGTGCCACGAGGAGCAACCCCCTGTTCCAAGCAGAACTCTGCAAAACCAAGGCCAAGGTACAAAAAAAAAAAAAAATCAGTGTTATTAACCTGACTTGCCATGTGGTGAGCCTGGGCTTGGGAAGCTGGAAAACAAATCTATATTTCCAAAGTGGTTGATTAGGGATTTTAGTGTGAAACTCCTCCATCCTCCTGCTTTAAGATTTCCACAGGGATTACTGGGATGATGCGTGTGGCTGGAATTTCACCCCGCTGTCTCCCCAGTCACACCATCACCAGCTCTAAAACCCGTGTCGAGAACAGAAGTTCAGTTTCAACCTTTCCCGGCTTGTTTTTCCCATCTGTTTTTAACAGCGTGTTCTTGCCACTTGGACCTTTCTGGGCTCGATCTTGTGATCCCTGATGTAGTATGACATTTCCACTTTATTAGGAATGCTTTTGTTTATTTGCTGGGTGGGTTTTTTCTTTTTTTTTCTTTTTTTTCTTTTTTTTTCTTTTCTTTTTCCCTTTTCCCTAGGTTGTGTGGAGGTTTTCTGCTTCAGCTGCCAATACAAACGTCCCTTCCGTGCTGGGAGGTGCCACCCACACCCGTCCTCTCTGAAATCAGGACAGTTATCTCAGCAGTTGCAAGTCCTTTGAGTTGTTTGGGGCCTCTTATTAAATAAAAAGGAAGCCTGATTATTTTTTTCCTGTCCTTTTCTGCTGTTTCATACAAAATAGCCATATCCTAGAGCACTGAAGCAAGTGAGTTTTTAAGAATCAGTTGTCTTTTTTTAGCTTACTTAAGGAAAACCAGCAAGAAGGGACTCAGGGCTTGAGTTTGCTGGTGGCATTTTCAGTTTAGCCAGCCTGTGTCTACTGTTCTTAGCAGATTGAGTGTATCCCCTGTTGCAAGAAAGTATGAGTTTGCTTCTAAGGTGACGGTGGCTGGACCAGCTTTCACATCACTCTATCCTTCCATTTTTTGTATAGAAAGCACAATGTTTCCCTCCAGCACTGGACAAATACAATCAACAGATGAGTATCAATGCCAGGGCAATATTGCAACTGCAGTTCAGCTCTGCGCATAGTGTGCTGCTCTCCATAACCTACGTGTCCCTCTCTAAAACCTCCTTTATTCTCCTGCCTCAAAGAAATAAATCAAGTGATACCTTTTGGAGACCTGTATTCAGTTCCTGGCTGACATAAATCCCACTCTAGACTTCAAAGATGCTTAGTTGCTTTTCTAAAATACTTTCAGCTGTACCATCCCCGCCCATCAAGGATGCGGTGGTGTGAGAAACTGCAATCTGAATAGGGAGCAGTGGTGGTTCCGGGGGGTTTGCATCCAAACAGGCATTTTTTTAAATCAGCAGGAGAGTCCCGTGAGCATCCAGCTGTGGGAGGATGGGGCTCGTGGTGGCATGGGTTCCCGTGCGCCTTGCTGGAGCTGCCAGCCCTTGCACCACGAGGAGCAGGTTCTTCACATCATCTTCTTGGCTGGGGGGCAAGGAAGACACAGGGATCAGATTGCACATCTCTATCAGGCTTATATTTATTAAACTGAACCAAATATCAACTGCGTTCCTAAGCTGGGAGGGTAAATCCAGCAAGCACCGTGTGGCTGTAACAAGCCAGGAGTGGAGATAAAGCTGATTCACTCTGGGTCGGTTCAGCCCACACTTCAGTAAAGCTTCATGACCAAATCTTTGGTTGTTGTGACCCGGGAAGGATCCTCTGATCAAATGACAGGGGCTGCTGAACCCCTCTCCTACACCTGTGGTCCTGTACGAACACAACCCACAACCGCTGTCATTTGTTCAACATGTGGGAAATCTTTGTTCTTTGCCATCAGGATCACAATTTGGGCCTGTAACTGTAAGGGTTTGCAACCAAAAATCATTTACGTAGCCAAAACTACCCAAAAAAGCATGGAAAGTCCCGTGGACCTCAGAACCGCTGTGTCTGCTTTTTTGATTCTTTAAATGTTGGCCTTCCCAGGAAAGCAGAGATCCCTCCCGAGACCCCGCGACTCTGATTGCTTCCAGCCAAGCAGCAGGGGCATGTTTCTGTCCAGTCAATCTGGTTTCTGCATCAGCTTTCCCCGAGAGCAGCCTTTACCTTGTTCTGTCTTTCCATTTTGTGTAGAAATCGCTGTGCATCCCTCCAGCGCTGAAGGAAAACCGTTAACAGATGACTATGCCACAGCAATACTTGGTCCAAGGCAAAATGACCTTTTTAATATCCTCCCCCGAATGAACTGGAGACCGTGCTGGCTCCCGGGGTTTTCTTGGGACGTGCTTTGGTCAGCATCTGCCCAGAGATGCTCCCAAAGACCTCACCTCCTCCCGTATAGATTAAGATTTGCTGGTACCCCGCATTAAACAAAGTCGAGGCGAACGTTATCTTCCTGTTGCATTGATTAGGCGTGTTTAATGGCAGATGCCGTAAAAATAAAAGGAATCATCAATAAGAAGGACTGATTGCAAGTGCAGATGCTTTGGAGCAGGACTGGGGGACAATCTACATGTGGCAGCCAGTCCTCAGCTGTGTGCCTTGGCTGGATTCAGGACCGAGGGATATAGAGGATAAAACACCAGGCAGTACCAGGCTGCTTGGATGGATTCCTCTGACTTGCTGTGATACGCTGAAATAGCCTTTATGGGTTTATTTTTAACGTTGGGGAAGGTCTCGTCTGCTGGAAATTAAACTGATCGATATGCGCTCAGGGTCCTCGTCTGGCTTGAGATGGCTCCGTGACGGATACACCTGGCAGAGCCCTTGACCGTCGCCCTCCATGGGTGCTCAGGGAGGGAGCACGGGGTGGGGGGATGAGGATGGGGCGGATGCTGTTGAGCCTGAGTGGAATTTGGCCTCTGGGGGCTTTTGCCCCAGGGATGACAGGGTTTTGTGCCCACTCAGGGCCGGCTTTCATCCTGCAGCAGGATATTGAAAATAATAGGGTTTTCTCATCTTTGTGACTGTTTTATGAGCCAGCTTCTAACAGTGTCCCTGTTTCCCCAGGGGAAGTGGCTGCTAATTTTTTTTCTTCGCTTGTTAGACTTGCTGTGGGTCTCCCTGACGGAGGATTTTTGAACAAGGTTTTCAATATTCATAGACTTAACTACGTCATGAAAAAGGGGTCATTAGTTCCTCCAATTTAATCTCAGATCATTAAGTCCATGCTACTGCTTTCCTGTGCCATCTTTTATTCTCCTTGTCCTTCCTAAGTGCTGTTTGTTTTTTTATCGCTCTGTGTATCCTTTCAGCAATAGTGCTAGCATATTTATTAGTATTAATTGGCATATGTGCAACAAATGTCATGCAAGGATCACAGAAGCCGTTGCCTTGGAGAAATCAGAGTATTTAAACCACATGGGGAATCAGAGGCACCAAAGAAACCAGATGGGCATCAGCTGCAGGCATGCCCTGACAGACCTGACCGTGATTTCTTCCTAAAAAGCAGTTTGGACCTTGCAACTGTTGGCTCACGCTTGCTTTGAGCTACTTCAGCCGTGCCCTGGAAACCAGGTGCTACCCAGGTCTTTATTCCAGCAAACCTGCCAGCTTTTGCACTGCCTCCAATCCCACAACATGCAGCGCTCCCCCCACATTGTGCCACCCAAAACCCACCAGCCCGCGCGGGGCTAAAGCAGTGCTGAAAGGCAAAAAAGGCAATACTAATACTAATACTAATACTAATACTACTACTAATAATAATAATAATAATAGAAGAGGCCTGTTCTAGAGATGATAATATTTTTCTCGAGGTGTCATTTCAGAGCTACTTATCTAGTTTTAAAAGCAATGCAAGAAGAAGGACCAAAACTGGAGCTTCATGCACACTTGGAAGGTAAAAGTAAAGCCAAAAGGGCAAAAAGGAAGGCTGAAGTCCTGTTTATTATATTTTTAGCCCACTGAGCTGCCTCTTAGTCTTGACGGGGGACAATAGGCACTTGTTCCCAGTAAACGTCCCCCAGCCAACAGCATGTGCTGCAGAGAGGACTGGGAAGGAGCTCCTGGGGGTTTGACCACAGCCGCAAGCCCCCGGGGCTCGGCTCAGCCCGGCCACCCGCCCGCGTCCCGCTGCGCCGGGGGAGTTTATTTTTCCAGTGCTCCTACTCAGAAACATTTGGCTAAAGGAAAAATTGTGGAGGAGGTTTAGCTCCAGTGAGCACAAAAACATGTGTCCTTGTAGTATATTGCTTGCTGAGTGGTGGTTTGGGTTGGTTTTTTTTTTTTTCATTTTCTTTTTAAGCATATCTGAGAGCTTGGGAATCATGTGAGGAGGGTGGGGGTGATGCCTTTCAGATGGACGCAGGGCTGTGTAAATACAAGGAAGGGAAATCTTTTCTGCCTGATGCAAGTTCTCCCAGCCTGTTTTTTTTTTTCTCTTTTTCATACAACTTGTTTGGATAAATAAGTATGAAGATGCCAGAGTCTAGGGAAGCCTTTAAAAGTCTCCTCTAAAACCCCTACCTTAAGCTACTGTTGTCCCCAGGGTGACCACCCATCCTCTTCCCATGACTCCCAGAAGTGCCTGCATGAGGAAACAGGCTGGAGTGTCAGCCTGAGTCCTTTTTTCTTGCTCCATTACCTGGTCACTATAGGGGAAAAAGGGAAAAGATGCAAGGAAAATTGGCTTCTGGACTTCAAAACTGAGGAGCAAAGAGCTCCCCTCCCTCTATCCCCAGTTTATTCGTGCATACAAGCTCCTCTCTCCTGCCTTCCACAAGTGAAGCATTGCTTCATCCAGAGACGAGATGCTGAGCAAACAAATCACAGGTCAAAGTCTCCCACTCCTTCCCCCACCACATTCCCATGCGCCATCCCCGCTGCCTTTTCCCATGCCCTTTGGGGGGAGCAGGGTTGGTATAGCCGGCTGTCAGCACGGCGAACGCGGCCCCGCGGATGTGAGCTGCCTTTGGCAGGCGAAAGGGGGTTGTTTGGGAACGGCTTGGAAGTCTGGGCAGATGGTTTATACCCTTCGCCGTGAGATGGGGTCGGCAGAGTTGTTCTCAAAGGGAAAACGATGATGTGGCACCGTTCCGTGAAGCTGGTTGCAGGCACTGAAGTCCTAATCAAACCCATGATAAATCCTGTCTTGGGTTTGTATGGTGGCCACAGAGTGACAAATAAATCCCCTCTAACCCTGGGGGGATGTGTACGAGGAGCAGTGCACATGGATTTGTCTACCTTGGGATGTTATATCCCACGGAGAAGCTGTGAAACTTGGCTGGTAGCGAGCTAGGGGATATAAAAATATATTAGATTAAAACTTGAGCATGCTGGGAAGGAGGAGAGTTAGGAAAAGAGGGAACCACAGGTTTGTAGCAATTTTGGAGAGAAAACCAGAATATTATGGGTGCATCTGGCATGGGGCAGAGGATTAGCAGAGTGGAAGGTGGTTGCTTTTTGGCTTTATCCTTTTCCCTATAACGTGAAGACCATTCGCAAATCAAACCACCTTGTGAAGTTAAACTCACACCGCCCAAGGAATCTGCTGAGCTCAAAGATGCCTCCAGCCAGCGTGATGGACCTGAGTGAAGTGAGCCTGAGGGTATTGCTCCGGAAGGTGGAGAGGTGGTGATGCAGAACCGCTGCTGCATCTGCTAGTCTTTGACATCTGTGCTGCCTTGGCCAGAAAATCCCTAACCCAGATAAAGATGGAGATGAGGCTTTGCAAGCGGGTTTATTCCACTGAATTGCAAGCACCTGCTGTAGCCAGCTGAATTCTCCTTGGGCTCTTTCTCTAGACAGTTATTTTATTTTCTGGCCCGGAGCTGATACATGGCCACTAAATGAGGTTTTAATAGTGAACTGACTCATCTTGACTTGGTCATGCTGCAGGCATGCAAGTCCAATCACCGTCTGGGAAGCTCTGTACATGAGACTGCTGTGATGCCCACTCATGGGTGAGGAGAGCTGTGGCCTTTACGTGCACGAGCCGTGCCTGGGGTGGGACATCCCAATGAGCTGGTTTCTAGCTGCTCCAGTCAGTTGTCCTGGGGACTTTGCAGTTTCTCTTGTGCCTGCTGTGGGATTGACCTGAGCTCACTGGGTTACCCTGGGGTAAAATACGATGGTCCCACATGAATCCAGTGGTCTACAGGAATTCAGGAGGGAAGCAGTGGAGCTGCTGAAGAGAGGATCAGGTTATCAGCCCCATCTCTTTGTCATTCGGGTTGGTTTTGTCCATTAGGGAATAAGTTTGCTTCAGTGTGTGCTTATCCTCCCATCTGAGTTCTGGAGGATGGGAGAGGATGCTTATAGGACATACCACGTTTAATCCCAAACTCCAGTGGGTGCTGAACACAGCCATAATACTCCATAAAACAGCACAGGACCAACACGTGAAAGGACCCAGTTGGGTATCCTGGCCTCCATGTGGCAGACTCTGCACGCATTTAAGGTACCATTGTGGTCCCTGCAACAAAGCGTTTCTGATTAATTCCCTTCAGATGCGATACCTCTGCTCTGGTCTGCTGGGATCAGGGGCACAAGGGCAAGGGTGCCAAGCCTTTTGAAAACTAATTATTTGGTTTTGTAGTGTGATTTTTCTTTTTGTTTTCATCCTCTCCCCCACTTTTGAAGGTGCTGAGAAGTACCACCTCTGAAGGTGCTTCTCAGAAAGCATCATTAGATGTCTTAACTTTATCCTTGGGGTTCTTTGTTTGTTTAAGTGGTTTGGTGAAAAATCCACCTGCTAGAGTACAAAGCTGATCTGGGGTAAAAGGGACTAACTTGGACATGAGCCTGAAGATCTAGCAGGACATGGTCCAATCCTCAGAGACTGGACAGTCTCAGTGGCTGCTAGATGTCATCTTAGAGTATAATGGTTCTGTGAAGATGAGTGGGAAATCCAGCAGAAGATGGGCATCCAACTTCCTTAAACTCCTAGAAAATCATGCAGGAACAACAGTTTATCTCTGGCAGCTCCATGCCAATGAGGTCCTTAGCAACTGCTCATCCCTTGGCTCAGCCTCACCTCCTGCCCCATGCCTCCAGAGACTGCACATCCCACAGAACTGCTGGGTAAAATGGGGGATTTCCTCTCTTACAAAGCCTGGAAGCTGGGTGTGTTTTATGTCAAGTGCTAATGGTGTAAAATCTTGAATAGAGCTGTTAACGTGAGCTGCTGGACTATCTCGGGGACTTTCACTTCTCATATCCCTACCTTGCCACTTCTGAAGTTTTCCTGCATGGCTCAGTCAAACCAGTCCTTTCCCCGGGAGCACGCACAGTGGAAATCTTACAATTTGGTTTCTTCCTGCAGCTTTTCGTTGCTTCATCGGGTCTGAAGTGTTGACTCATCAGTCTTTCTTCATGTGATTCCCTCGAAATAGCTTCCCTCGGGCAGACGGCGTGAGGACCGGGCAGCCTCGTCGGCACAACTTCTCTTTGAGAAGCTGCCATAGCGGCTGGTCCCTCCGGGGTCATTCTGGTCTCTGAAAGGTTTTTTTTTTTTTAAATTTTCCTAAAAGCATTTAGAGAAAAATCTTCTCCTTTAGGTTTTTACCTAAAGGAGGACAGCTCGTGTGAGTGACTTGAAGCTACAGCTAACAGCCTTGTGCACTGGGTGTCATCGGGGTCTCTGAAGTGTTTTGAAATCCTGGATGAAAGGTCGCTCATCCTGAAACGTCCTTCCTTCCTCCCGTTGGACACAGTGCCAGCAGAAACCCTGACACGAGCTCGTGCACCAACTCTTGTGATTTTATCAAAACCTTTCTAATTTAGACTTCTATTGCCCTTTAGGGTTACTTTTTTGGTGCAAGCAAGTGTTTCCTGCTAGATTCCGGGGCAGTTGTCTAGAGGAGCAGGGAGCAGTGATTGCTGCTGATGTTGGTGTTTGAGATGACCCCACAGCCCATTGCTTGCAGCTTTCCCAGCTCTCCAGCCCCTCTCTGAATGCTTCCACACCGCCCCGGGTGCCAGCTAGCATCACTGTCTAAGAATGAGAAGTAATTTAGTTTCTAAGCAACCTCTCGCCTGGCCTCTTTCTAAAGAGTGACTTAGCATTTTCCAAAGGAAAAAAGGGACTGTGGATAGCAATGTGTCAAGGCAGGTTCTTCTAATGTGCTTAACCCTCCAGATGCCAGTTTAATGAGCATCCACTGAGCATCAGCTAGCTGGGTCGCTGCCAGAGGGGTTGGTGTGCTGCAGGAGGCCAAGTTCAGCCCATCTTGGGTGAGCTCAAATAGGGATTAAAATCTGTAGCTGTTAGGAGCGTTTCTAGGATTGCCAGGACTGTTTTTTTTTTTTCCTTATTTCCTCTCACTGCTTTCATTTTCCTCCTGACCTTAAGACATTCTGCTGTCAGTTTATTTCATCTTCCCTCCAACCCCTTCAAAAACCCAGTAGAGTCAACAAATGTCATTGTATAGGGTGTTTCTGCTGTGGTGAATATTGGTTTTATTTCAAGCCATCAGTGCCTAGCCTGAAAAATGAATTAGCAGGTCACGTTCCTGTCCTAGCCATCTCCGGATATCTGAGATATGTTCCTACCACCTTCATTAGAGCTGTACCTCAGTAAATCAAGATTTTTACTGTGTTTTTCATATTCCCATAAGGAAAAGCTTCAGGTGAACCGTGATTTTTCCCAGGTTATTATTATGGAGAAGCCAGAGCCAAAGCATCAGGCTGAATTTGTACCTTCAGGGTATCCAGCTTTCACATGGGACATGCTGATTCCTGATCTACTTTTTCCATTCAGTCCCTCCTTCATCGAGGGTCTCAACTCCTACATTGAGCTGAGGGGTTGGAGGGTGATGTGTTTAGAGATGCAACTGTAGAAAAAGGAGAAGCAGCTTGAAGATAGAGTAGATGAGATGGGAGAGATATCTACTCGAGTCCAGAATCAGTGAGGCTGGGAGGGACTTCTGGCAACCATCATGTTCAACCCCCTTCCCTGAAGCAGGGTCACCAAGTGCAGGTTGCTTGGGATTTTGATTATCTCCAGGGGTGGAGGCTCCACAACCCTTCTGGGCACCCTGTGCCAGTGTTTGACCAACCTCACAGTTATAAAAAGTTTATTCTTATGTTTAAATGCAATTTCCTGTATTTTTAATCTGTGCCCATTGCCTTTGGGCACTATTGAGAAACGTTTGACTTGGTCATCTTTAGTTCCCCTCTAACAGGTATTTATACACAATAATAAGATCCCTCTGAGCCTTCTTTTCTCCAGAGTGAACAGTCCCAGCTCTCTCAGACTCTCATATGTCAGATGCTCCAGTCCCCCAATCCCTTTCGGGGCCCTTTGCTGGACTCTCTCCAGTATGTCCATGTCTCTCTCTTACTGGTGAGCCCAGACTGAAGCTAGCACCTGGAAGCATCCCACCAGGGCTGAGCAGAGGGGAGGGATCCCCTCCCTCCACCTGCTGGCCGCACTCAGCCTGACACAGCCCAGGAGGCTGGTGACTTCCTTTGCTGTGGGGACGTTGCTGGCCCATGGTTGACTTGGTCTCCACTAAGACGCCCCAGTCTGATGAATGAAGCTGCTTTCCAGCCAGTCAGGACCCAGTGAGACCCACCTCACTGCCCAGTTACCTAGCCCATACTTCACTAGTTTGTCTGTGAGGACCTTATGGGGGATATTTCAAAAGGAATTACTAATGTCCCTGTAAGAAGCACCCGCTGCTCTCACTGGGCTAGTCATCTCCCCGTAGAGGGCTATCAGGTTGGTCAAGGGTGATTCAGGGATCTTACTACAGAGGTGTATGGGGTCAGAGGGGGTTGCAGAAGGTCAAGGTGACATAATTTCGGTTTTGTTGGAGCATTTCAGCTGTGATATTCATGCTCTAGTAACATCTAGCAGCAGGGGAGGTGTCCCCTGGGCATGCACGGGGCTCCTTTGTGGAGCTCAGCAACACAAGGGGTTGATCATTTGGGATTTGCCCCGATGGCTGCCCCTACAATGGGTGTGCTGAGGCCAGCATGTATCTCCTGGTCCACTCACATCCCCGTCTGTGCCAGGAAAACGAGGCTTCTTTCTCCATGCTGCTGCACATGAAGCCACATATCCCCTCTGTGCAATTCAACATGCAACTCGGTTGATATGCAGTGAGGAGCAATTTCTTTTCTTTTTCTTTATTTTCCCCTCCTTGCGTTCCTTCTACAGAGCTAAGAGAAATAGGAGTGACAGCTTGGTACGTTTGCAAAGCCATCGGCCAAGAGGGGCTTTGCCCGAGGAGCAGTTCTGCCAAGTAAAGAAATGGTTTTTAACCCAGCTGATTGAAGCCAAAGCAGGCACAAGCGTGTCCTTACATTAAGCAAGAGCCTCACTAGCTCTCGGGGGTCAGATTGAAGTTGGGAAGAGCTAATGGCAGGTTTGGGAGTAGGACCCAAGCATGACCTAATGGTTGCTGATGACCCCCTCTGCTGCAGCAAGTTGTGTGTATATACTAGGAAAGAAACACTATTAATTTTTATTCCCCTTTACTTAAAAAAAAAAAAAGTCCTGGCAGAGAGCCAGCATGCAAGGAATGGGTAGGCACACTGCCTCGTTTGTTGGAATGGCCAACAGATTAAATTAAGGTTTAAAAAAAAAAAATTAGAGAGTGAGAGAGAGAACAAGTGTTTTCTATGGGCAGAGTTCATTCGCAAGTCACTCATTTCTCTTGCTCTTCAGGGAGTGATATGAGACAATTAGCTAATTGGTTTGGGGAGGTGACCTGTCAGTGACTCAAGGAGGAAATGTCTCCTGTGCAGTTTGACATAAAGAGTATATTTTCAGCCCATTGTGACAGCTGCAAGCACCCCCCATTAAAATCAAGCATGTAATGGCTGTAATAACGGCAAGCTTGGAATCCATCACAGCAAGGGAAAAGCAATGAAAAACCTGGTAACACGCACTAAATTGTAGCCAGAGCTAGTATGTTACATTGTCAGGTTTGAAATATTTCTGAATTATCTTATCGTTAGCGCTGCGTAAGCATCTGAAGCCTCTCCTAGGTTGAAATCTTTCCCCAATTACCTTTTTAAGCCCTATGGTTCAGCAGCTCATCTGCCTTCAGAGCCAGGTACCTGTGTGTCTTCTTGATGGAGCCAATGATTGTGTGTAAAGTTGGGAGGGTTTATAATCTGGGATTTTAGCCTAAATCTTTAGAAAAAGGGGCCAGTTGCTCAATTTGCTAAGAGAATGTGGATTTTCCACATTTTTCTATAAATTCTCAGGACCTGAGAGTCAACGGGGTGGCTTCCTGTGTTGGGTGGCATTTGGGGCAGGAGCTGGGCTGAAATGTCTGAAATGTCCCTATCAACCCGCTGCGCTTAATTTTGTGTGTTTTGGCAAAAGCAGTAGGTTGAGGGGAAGCAGTGAGAAGGGAGAAGTTTAGCCAAGAAGGCAATGTTATCCTCACGCCCTCAGACCCATGCCTGCACAACCCCTTGACTGCTGATCCCACCAACACAGCAAAAACCAAAATACTGAAGTGAGCATGTTGCAGAGACGGCGGTCATGAGATAATTAGACAAAGAAAAGCAGGAAGTCATCTTCAGCCCAAGTGATATAATTTTCCAGAAACAGAACTTCATTCACGTGAATGTTTGGGGGGAAAAAAAAAAAAAAAAAAAAGCAACTATGGCATCGACAGCTTTTAGCTGCTGATGGTTGGATGGAGGAGCAAGTCCCAGCCTGGTGCTAGGATGTACCTGATTTCCCTTATGGAGGTGGCTGGTCCTATCTGAATATCAGGTGCCTGAAAATTATTGTTATAAGGTTTGGGAAACTTTAGCTAGCTTAAAATTCTGGCTGTTGAAGGGCTGATTTTCTAAAAAGTTTTTTTCTGCAAACCTTGAAGTCAGGTACCTCGCCCAGAGCCTAGAAGAGAGCCCTGTCTTGAAAACATGCTGTTGGGTTCCCCCACATGGATGGGGAGGGCTTGTTGAGAAATCTAGGAGCGCTGGGTCAGTCCAACACCTGCTTGGGTTGATGGGTTTAGGCAAATGGTATTTATGGGATAAATTAGGAAGGGAGATGTTTTTCATCTTGGTGACGTGCCTGTGTTGGTGTCAGACAGTTTCACCGCGGCACAAACAGGAGACGGCTGCTATTTTAAATCATTGCTACACAAGAGTTTCTCGTAAAGGTCGTAAAATTGAAATAAACCTCAACGGACTGACCCATCATTAGTGGTAAAACCATCTATGCACCAGTACAGGCATGTCCCACAGTAGGGTAACAGGACGTAAGAATGATTTCCAAAAAAAAAAAAAAGAAAAAGAAAAAGGCATTTTCCAAACCCTTTTATTTTTATTTGTGTTGCAGAAAAAATTTAAAATGCTAGGTTACTTCCTTTTTCCTGAAGTATTAAAATTTGTTGAAGTGTATGGACAGCTCATGTTTACCCATCTTACCCCTCTGACTCCCTGGTTTTCATCCCTAAAGGTTATAAGCCAGAAAGAGTGGCAGAGCTGCACCATGCTGGATCCCAGACTGGATATGTGTGGAGAGGAAAATAGGGGCAAGTTAAGTAATTACAACCACGTAGAACAATTAGAAGGTTGTTTGGGGTTTTTTCAGGATCCAAAAAAATCTTATTGCTCAGCCACCACTTCATCACTTCATGCAAGCAGTGATGGAGCCTGTGATTTGCTGACCGAAAGGGTGAAGCTCTGATTTATCTAATGACCTCATGCAACATTTGGGGTTGAAGTTCCCAAATCCAAAAAAAAAAAAAAAAAAAAACAACACCCAAAAACCAACTCCTCCCCGAGCACTGAATTTCTTTAGTGTTTATTTTCTCTATTCCAAATACTGTGCTCCAGAGCACTCCAGTGAATCTTCAGTGCGTTGTACAAGAAGAGGGATCAAAGCTCTTGTCAAAGAGCTCTCAAAACCTCTTTGTGCAGCTGAGGGAAATTGCTGGCTGCTAAAGGGCTGATTTTCTTAAAAAGTTTTGTCTGCAAACCTTGAAGTCAGGTGCCTTGCCCAGAGCTTAGAAGAGAGGCTTGTCTTGAACCCAGGAGAGCTGCACATCAGGAGTTATGCTTTCAACTAGATAAAGGGCTGAGATCTCAATTGTTTTAACAGACTGAGGTGGGAATTTTTTGATAAATTATTTTTTGGGGTCAGAAACATTTGAAATTAATAAAAAATACAGAGAAGCTTTGCTTTTCCCTACTCAAGAGGAAAATTCGGTGGAAGCAGGGAATAAAATCTCCCTTCTGGCCAGACCTGGGCACCATCTTCCTGGATGCAGGGCATCCCAGATGTGGAAGCCTCCCCGCAGGGATCCCTCCCAACTTTATTGATCGCTGTGGCTAGCAGGGGACCTCCTGCCTAATTTTGGCAAGGATAGGATGTTATTTTTCACATTTGTCTTCGGCTGTTTTCCTGGGGCTGGCTGCAGTCTGCTCTGAGGGCTGTTTGCTGGGAGGTGTTTGCTGAAATCTCCACAGAGGTAGAGCCGCGTCGGGAGTTTTCTATACATCCCTCGCTCTGGGCTCACTGCAAACATCCTGCCAGGAAGAGGAAACATTTCCTCTGCCCCAGGATAACCTGCCTTCCTATAGAAAGAGAATTGATGTTTCCGGATGGAGCATATGGCTGTGGAAGAGGAGCCTGCACACGCTCCTGCTGCGCCTCAAGGGCCGGCTGCACTGTTGGTCAAAGTCAACGGGATGGCTTGACATGTTGAGTGGCATTTGGGGGTAGGACCTGCATGAGGATTCTTCTTGGAGATGTTCTCCAGGTGCCAGAGGGAGCTCAGGACATCTGATTCCTCCCTTGAAGCAGCGGTGTATGCAACAATGTCCATGCTGGCATGCAAGGATTGAAGCTGGAGGGAGAGTGAAAGCTGCTGAGTGTCATGACCTAAGAGAAACAACCAAAAACCAGGGAAAATGGGAAGAAAGAAGCGAGATGGAGAGGAAGACTCCAGGAAATGAGGTGGTTTGGGGTTGGTTTGTGCTCTTTTTTTTTTTTTTTAATAAAGCGTCCAAGAGAAGATTTCCTGCTGTTAGAAAGGGACAACAGAGGAGGGAAGCTCTTCCTAAAAATAATCAAGAGCTGCCTGGCCTCACTAGACAGCTCCTCTGCAGGGACCCTCGGGTTTGACAGGGGATGGATCAGCCGGGTCCCAAGGGCACATCCACTGCAATCCTCTCCTTCTTGTTCGATAGCAATGCATTGATCCAAGCAGAACTGACTTTTTCCTCTCCCCTCCTTTCCTCCAGTATCCCCCCCCCCCCC
>NW_020799091.1:3013107-3033473 GCF_003259725.1 Athene cunicularia | reverse complement strand
CCCCCCCTCTGCTCCAAAAATATCTGGAGGTCTGTCACTAGAGGTGATGGGGAGGGAGACAGGTGTTTGCAAAAGGGAAAGTCTGGGAGAAATCCTGGGTTACTCACACATGCCAGTCAAGAGGTTAGAAATAAGGAGGGTGGGATGGGATGTCTTCAGAGTCTGAGGGTGTTGTGCATCTGAGAGCAAAATGTGACTGTGCAGGTGTCGGTGCTGTGAAGGTGGATTAGCAGTAGGGCAGTGCCTTGGGTAGTACAACCAGTGGGTGAAATAGTGTGATAATTGGGATTTTGAGGGTGCTGACGCTTAGCATGGGCAAGTGGGAGTATGTGTCAGTGTGTGGCTACCTGCTCATCTCGCTACGGCATCGTACTTGCTTCATTGATGGATACATCAGTGGAAAGGGGAGCAAGATGAGATCTGGGTTAGAAGGCAAGAGGTGAGCTCCTCTTGCCATCTCTCCCTGATGTGCCCAGTTCTCATCCAAAAGGGTGTTTCTGATAACCACCTTCTTCATGTCCCCAGAGAGCTGGCAGAAAAAAAAACAAAAAAAACCCAACACAGCAGGCAAAATAACACTGGGCAAAGAGCTAAGAATAATTCACAGCTGTGGCTGCTGCAGTGGGCATTTCTTGCAAAATAAAAAAGAAATAAAAGTGATAATAAAAAAATCGCCATTAAGTTTCCAAAATACTCACAACAAAGGAGGAAAAAAGAAAAAAAAAGAAGATAATAACTTGTCAGTCCTTCCTGCTGGGATTGTGTGGCACTGGCACCGCAGGGGTCACCACATGTTAAATAAATCACTGACAGCTTTTTAGGGGCACAGCTCCATCACTGCAGCTCAGCCCCATCCTGCAGATCCCGGGTTGAGTTTCTGAAATTCTACTTTTCATTGCTGTCTCCTGGTTCAGTATACAGCCAGCCTCGAGATTGCTCTGGCTCAACACAGCAGCCGAAGAGGCTCCTGGAGGGAGCCGGTGCTTTTATGGAGAAGGAGATTATCCACTTTTTAATGATGTTAAAATACAGACAAAAAGCTTTGGGAGCATTGTTATCTGATCCTCTTCCCTGCATCAGCCACAGCTGGAGTCAGGGGGCTGTTACACCCTGTGTGCTGAACATGTCCTCTGCTGCCTAGATTAGGGGCATGCTTTTCCCCAAATCAGACAATTTCACTATTTTGGGGATTCCTCCACCTTTCCCTGAGTGATACTGGCCACACTTTGAAGACAAGGTAGAGGCTGGAGAACCTTTGGCCATGACCAGCAGATCCCAAGTGGTCCTTGGGAAGACACACGGAACGTTAGGTGTTCAGCATCCCCAAGACAAAACCTCCTAGATCTGAGTGGGTTTTCAGATCTTCCTCTAAAAACTGGGGGGCATCACACAGTCAGTAGATGGGAGATTGCTGCTGTTGAGCCACAGCTTTCTTGTAGCAGCACTTACGGCCAAACCAAGTGGCAGGGAAATTGTTGCAGCATCTGGAAGAGTGATGGGGGGGTTTGCAGCTTTCCGTGGCTGTGCTGGTCCCTGCAGCCTCTCTTTGATGGAGACGTAAATCCAGGAGAGCTCAAAGCCGGTGGGGGTTGTCTGGGTGTTAGCCTGAGTGTCTGAGATGAGAATCTTGCCCTGAGTCTGTATTTCTGCTGCAGTGGTAACTTGGGCCAGGCTGGAGCAGGTTTGGCTGTTGAAATCACACCTTGTTCGGTTTAAAACCTGCATCTTCTCCCTGGTGCTGGGACCCTCACCATTCTACTCCACATCTTTCATCCCATCCCAGGACCCTGAACTTCCTGAGAGCAGTCGTCCCTTCCTAACTTTGCTTTAAACTTCTCTAGTTAAATGATTTTGTCTTGAAAAATAAAAAAAAAAAATCCCTTTTCCTTGAATTTTTCCAAATTACATAAAACATTTGGATATACAAGAGACTGGGATGCACAAGAAGTGGGTTGCTGGACCCCACCTGAGCTTCAGCCTGGGTACAAGCATATTATTCTGAGCATAGCCATCAATTCTTGCTCAAGCGTGGCATTCTGGACAAACTTTTTGTCCAACCTTGATCAACAAAATTGCAAGCAAAGGACATTCATCCTGTAAGGCTGTACATAGGAAATACAAACAAATCCTTCCTGGGGTGCAGTTCTTACATGCTCTAGTATAACCTTGGATGGTTCCCGGATGCTCTGCATGGTGCTATGTGCTGAAATAATGATTGTAATAATCGATATTTTCACATTCTTGCCCAAATAAACCTCAGGACTCCCTAGAGGAGCTTCCCAGCTGCTGTCGGAACTCCTCTTGGGAAGCACACAGGTGTGGGGTGGGAGAGAACAGCTTTGTACAACCGAAGTGATACTGTGAGAGGTGAAAGGGGGTGAATGGGGCAGCTTTTGCAAGAAGTGGGTTTGAAATGGGGTCAGTTGCATTTAGCAAACACTGGGCATATATCTTCCCTTATAGTCCCTAATGGGTTTGGTGTCCAGTCCTAGAACCAGTCTGCATTTCTGTGAGCCTACAGATGAGAAAATCTCTTCCACCGCTACATAAGACTTACCCCTAAAGCCATGAACGTGGGTTCCCGGAGTCACTCGTGGCTGCTGGGCCAAAACCACAGCCATCTTATGCCCCAGGCATCCCAGGACACAGCAGGTTTTACAGCTGACGCAAGCTGAGGTCGTCCAAGATGGGGACGGAGTGAGGGATTCGCCTCCAAAACAGCAGCTCTGGGTGGATGCAGTGCTGTTCAGCTTCCCCACCACTGCTTGCAAGCGCGTCGGGAATCCAAGGGGGTAATTAAATCACAGGAGCAATTTACTGTAGGCCCATTCCACGCAGCTGCGAGATGGCTGCCAGTAAATATAAGAATATCAATATTGCGGAGCGACCACAGGTTTGGAAATCAGTGACGCAGCAAGCGCGAGGCATTTTAATGCCGCAGAGGAGAGGAGGGAGGGATGCCAGAAGCCAAAGACGTGCCGTTTGCAGGTAGCAGCACACTAACAAGCCACATGTTGGAGTCTCATTAGCTCCCGAGACAAATGCACGGCACTCAGAGGATTTGAAAAGCTCCGTGCCATCGTGGGGGGGGGGGGGGGTGGTGGCGTCTCCGCAGTGACTCAGGGAGCATGACGGCACCCTGGTGAATCCAGTGCTACCTCTGCCTTTTAGGAGAGCATCTCTGTGGCACCTTCATTTTGTCAAATTAAGGCAGAAGCAACTGCTGAGAGTTGAAAGCCTGGCTCCAGGCTTCCAACAGGTCCGTGCACCGTTGTCACATCTCCTTTGGAGATGTCCCACTCTGGCTGACAGGCAGCCTGCCCACGGCAGGGTAGTGAGGTTCTTCCAGCAGTTCTGCCTTGAAGCAAGAGCTAAGAGGCGGTTCTGGGAAGGTGCAGGTGGTGGGGATGCCTAAACTCTCTTTGCTGAGAAAAAATGCTTGGCTGAATTCTTCCCAGAGCAGCGTGAGTAAGAAGAAGATGGGGAAAAGGGTTTTAATCTCAGTTGGAACATCCATGTTTGCTCCTGGATGAATTTAAGGGAGTGGTGGGTCATCTCCTGCCATAAGCAGATGAGCTAGGATGTGTTCAGCAGCCCCCTGCCACAAGCTGGGTCTTGTACCAACTCTTGTCCCCTGTAATTACCCATTCTTCTCATACAGCCCCAGCCTGAGATAATTCAAGACTCTGTTGCCCCAAGAGACTAAGAGGTCTAAACTACAAGAGTCAAACAGAAACTTGTCTCTTTGGGACAATTTGAAGAATTCTCCTCTTGTAAAAAATCCCTGAGATTTCCAGGTGCTTTTTGTCCAGTGCAGCTTTCTCTTGTCTTTCTGTAGCTGCGCAGAGCAGCTGAAATGGGGATTTGTCCCAGGTGGAGACAGCTTCACACAGCTGGTTGGCACATTGACATCAGGAACAGGCACAGGAATGTGCCACGCGTCCATCAGCAAGCTTGAGCCTGCCAGGACACTGTATAGGATGTGGCATTAGGATGTCCCTCAATCCTGAGCACGAGCAGGGGGATCAGGTCCTTGCCTGTGTGACCCCAGCCCGGCCAAAACCAAGATCAGGCTGATTTACCTTTCACCCTTCCTGCCCTGTCATCCTCTTGGCATGTCCGGTGTGATAATAAATTCAAATCTGTTAAGTGAAACAGCTGTGGCTTGGCTCAGGAGCTGAATTTAGGTGTTTTTCAGGGAAAGCACTGTCTGTGCACAGGGCTGGGTCTGCAGGCTTGCTGCTTGGGAGAACAGAGACATTGGGTCTGCACCATCACCTCCAAGCATCCTTTGGGAAGCCCAGTCTCCCACACTAAGCTACTCTCTCTAAGGTGGGACACAAGGATAACTGAGACCTGTTTATTTCTCAGAGGCAGGATTTAACCACCTTAAATTATTGTGAATGGATAGGGAAACATCCTATGATCTCCAAGCCAAGCAGGTCACCTTTAATTTCCTTTTCCTTCCATCAATAACGCTGGAGGATGGGTGTTTGATTTATTAAGCACTGAATAATAGGACTTTCATGTGTGTTGCTGTCAGAAAGATAAATAGGCTCCTTTGAAGGCAAGTCTCTAGGAGGTGGCCATGACTTTTTTTTTTTTGTTATATATATATATGTATACATATATATATATAAAAAGCAATGCAGACACCACCACCACCTCCCCCTCCTTGGACATCCACGATCCTTCAGGCCATGGCTGGCTCTCCCTCAGCCCTGTGCCATGTAACGTGCTCAAAGCAGCAATCCCCAACCTGCCCCGCTGGGAGGATGATTAATGCTTGCAAAGTGCTTGGAGAACATCAGATTAGTAGGACAGAGCCTCATTATTATATTAGCAATCACTGTGTTCCTTGGCCTTTTTCACTCTCGGCGCACTTAGCACAGCATCTAAAAGCCAAATGCTGTTTACAGGCGGACCTCGGTGAGTTTGGATGCTTCAGGGAGAGCTTTTGTGCTGTTCACAGGTTTATTTTTAATGATGCACCTGTGGTCCAGACTCTGCCGAGGTCCCCACAAACTGCTGCCCTGCTTTTCATGCAATGACCGTGCAGATTAAAAATAAAGACCACTGGGTACTCACAGTTATAACTATAGAAACCAAATATTTGGTTCAACTATAAAAGGCAGGAGTGTTTATGACTACAAGGCCAAAGGCATTTCCAGCCAAAGTGGAATGTATTTTAGTTCTGCAGACTATTTATAGATAGGCAGCCACTCTAAATTTGAATCTTTCCTTCCGTAAGCAATTTTTTGGTGCCTACTGGGATATATCCTTCTCGTCTGGGGTTTAGCAATGTCACTACAGGGAGTCAGAACAGTTTGGAGTCACCCTATAACACATAATGTCTCTGTTTAGGGGGTTTCTCTTGCAGTTCTGCAAAGCTGGAGGAGAACTTTGCTTGAAAGATGAATAAATATTTCCTGTAACTGTAAATTAAATATTTTGATTTGGAGCTATTGTTTTAAGCCTTCCAATTTGAAAGTTAAGTGTTACTTTGAAATGAAAAATTCAAACATGGTGATGAAACGCTAAAATTAATTGTTTCAGGGGCTTGGAGGGGATGTTTTCTTTTTAAAGGATGTTTTCTCCAAGTAAATAACATTGCAGAATTGATAGGGATTAGCAAAATATTTCTTGCCATGTCTATCCTTCTAAGGTTTCAGCTAAAAATCATCACCCATCCCTATGCTTTAGACTGGAAGCTGGTGGTGATAGAAGAGAAAAACAGTGTGTAGGTGGGGAAATGTGCTTGTTGAGCAGCCTGAAGACCGGCTGGGAGCAGGGCTGTGTGGTGTTAGATACCACTTGCCCTTGCCCTGCTGAGCTTAAAATCACACCAACACCCAGAAACCTTCTCCTTGTTGGCATCCACAGAGTGGAAACCCAACCTGAAGGTTGTGTGTGCTTCTCTGAGTGCCATCATGACACAACAGGTGCTATGGAGACCTACAGAGCAGCTATAAGATGAGGAAGCTTGAGTAAATTGTATGTGGAGAGACCTAAGCCCCAGGTAGCAATTGTGGTGGGTTAGTGCCTTCATTTCTGCTCATCCTACTCTGTAAAACCCTCTCAGTGATTTCCCTCTTGTCCTTGGTGTTTACACCCTTCAAATATTTGCAGACAGTTGAGTTGCCAAGCCCCTGCTAAGCTGCCGTTAAGCCAAGCTAAACACATTAGCTCAGAAAGTCAGTCTCTCTGACTCCGTAATAATATTTTGCTTTGTTCTTCTCTGAATTTCCTCCAGTTTATTGATATTTTCCTGGGATTGTGGCACCTGGCCCTGATGGTGATACAGGAGGTGCTGTCCTTGCAGAAAACCAAACAATGGATAGAAAATCCAGGTGCCTGTGGCATATGAAGCCAGAAGGGGCGCTGGGTTTCATGGGGTCTAGAAGCCTCCTTGCCTTGTTTGAGTAGGTGCAGACTGGAGGTGGCCCCTTGGTTAAACCCAGGGATCAGCTAATACAGGACCACGCGCTGTGGAGGTCAGTGGGTGCCTGTCTGATGGCCCTTCCCTGGGCTCATCCCTCCTGTCTTCTCCTTAATGAAGGTGGAAACTGAGCTTTGCCAGGCTCAAACCCCTCTACAGATCTGCAGCGCCAAAAAGGTCTTTAGAGATTCTCTGCCAACTCATCTATGTGGCTGGGGTGCTTTCCCCAGTAGAAAAAAAAACACTAATAAGCCTTATCTCTAGACATAATGATACAGCTTTTGAAGCCCAGCCTGGTCCTGCTGCCATCTCCTTAACCTTCATTATTCCATGCCTCCATTGCTCTCACTTGATCTTGCTGGCTGAAGCAAGGAGACGTCCTTGGCTTGGCGTAGAACTTCCTTTCTTCTGCATCCCAGGGTGCTAAGAACAATCACCAGGAGTGCCTGGGCTACACATGGAGCCCACCCTTGCCGGGAAGGAGAGCTGTTCCCCAGTGTTTGCTCAGGGTGGAGAACCCAGCAGGCTCCTTATTGCTCATCCTTGCTGGTGGGAGGGCAAGGAGGCCACGGGTAGACAGGGCAGGGATCCACAACAGGCTTCACTCCTATTTATTCAGCTGCAGAAACCACTTGAGCTTGCAAAGGGCACCCATAGAGTCAACACAAACCGCCTGCAGCAGCGTGGTGGGGCAGATTCAGGCTGGACTGGGAGTGCGGGGGTGCACGGTGGGGTTAGGGAGCTCACAGCAAAAGGAAAGCCGGGGATCCCATCCCCTGCGGATCAGGAGGTAATGTAATAAGGCGCGGCTTCCCTCGGACTCTTGCAGAGTACAGGGTATGTATGTATATCCTTGGAAACACCCAGCCAAGGAATCTGGAGTATTTTAACCCAGCACAGACTCCCTGTCTTTCCCAAACCCAACAGCCTACGCAAGTCAGAGCAGGAAAGCCACATACCCTGCGCATCCTCCACGGCCAGAGAGGTCACATATTTTAGTAATGTTGGTTTCTACAGATCAATTGCCTTCAAAGGAGTTTGCAAATAAGCTCCCGTGCAGGAATACGGTGACTCTTATCACGGTGCCTGCAGGTGCAACCCCTGGTCGTGCTGCGTCTGCGTTCCCATGCCCACACCTTGGTCCCCCACCCACTGCTGTGAGCCAGTCATCACTGAAATATGGAGGCTTATACTGGTGGGAGAGACATGCAAGTAGGATCAAATAAGCAGAAAAATATGAATGAAGAAGTGCTGGGATGGAGGTGCAGCATCCCAAAGTGGAGGGGAAAACATTTTTCAACTTCACTATGCACCTGCTCAGGCCACCAAGCTCAGCCTGCCCCACCAAAGGGTTTGGGGACAGGGACTCCCTGTGAAAGCTAGACTGGTTCTCCCCTGGCAGCTTGTGCAGGGCAGTCCTCACAGCCTCCAAGCAAATCACTCTGAGAAACTCCCCACTCCTTTTGGAAAGCATCCGCGGTTGTCCGTGACCCCAGGTTGCTTGAGGGGCACCTCCAAAGGCCACGCTTGGCTCAACGAGTTGGGTTCTTCATGCAGGTTGGCCACAAAGAACATTTCCTTCTGGCTTGCCTGGGCCAGACACCGTGTTCCCACTCCAGGATTGATCCCAGATGTGAGTTAGCATTACAAATACATCTCAAAACCCTCATTTCCCCCAGCTGCCAAGTCTTCCACCCCCACCCCAGTCCCTCTTCTAGAGGGATGATTAACACATGCTGCAATAAAACTCATCAGTTACTGCTCCTTCCACCCCTCTTTGCTGCAGCTTCAAGTTCCCATGTGCTGTTTTCTACCTCTCAGTTTGCAAAACTGTTGCAGGCAGAAAAACTACTCCCCACATACAACTACCCTTTCCACTGCCAAAGTGTTTTTGCAGATAGCAGCTCAGCCGTTTGGTTTGGGTTTTTTTGTAACATCCATCTGAGATTGGGTCTTGATTTGGCTCTTGGAAAACTGGGCACAACAGGGTAAAACCCCTTTCCCCAAGGGTTTTTGACAGAATAATGGCAGCTGCAGCATCGGATCTCAAAAACTCCTACCTCCCCATCTTGCATTTAGCTTTCTGCTGCAGTTTATTCTGTTCAGTCCCATTCTGTGTATTTTATCTCATCTTAACACCCAGGATATATAAACCTTGTGAAGCTAAGAATAATCAGGGATTAATGCATCTCAAGTCTATCTCCCTGGTTTCTCTCCAGGTCTTCTCCTAAGGAGTGAAATTTGGCACACTCTTTAGGTGCCCTCACGAACCTTTCGTTTAATACTCCCATAATATCGAAGTTAATTGGCAGCCAATTTGCCCATTGATAAAGAGAGTGTGAGAATGAGCTCCAACAAAGCATTTGGGCTTTAAAACACTCTCCAGCACCCACTGCTGCGATAGTCAGGGCACCGAGCAGGATGCAGCTCCCAACCCCCCGAGGTTTGAAGGTACCTTGCCGCGTCCTTTTGTCCCCACTGCACTTTCCAGGCGCCTTCTCGGTGATGAAGCAAATGGAGCTTTTGTGTCCTCTCTAATAGCCTGAGAATCCTGTAGAGCCTGAGCACTTTGCAGGCTGCCTTTATGGGAGGAGGGCGGCTTTATCTTTATGACACTAATGGAAAAACAAGACCTAATGACAGCTAATCCTGCTCATTTCACTTACAGGGCCACTTTTGGTGCTGAGTGGTATTTACACTGTCGGTTTGGCTTATCCAGTTTTGCCCTGCAGTGCCCTGCTCCTTCACACCCCACATGTGTTAGTTTGAATCAGGGGTTGCTGTGGAGCAAATCTAGTGATTCCCTGTCTGGAGAAACCCAGGAGAAGAAAAGAGGACAGTCTGTGTGTAGGTCTGGGAACCTTTGGCTGGAGGATGTCCAATATGCACCTTTGCGGTCTCACGAGCACTGTGATTCCCAGAATGTGTGGATGGGTTCGTCCACCACCCTTCATCGTGTTTTTCTTTTGCATTTTTAGAGGGGCCAACATGGTGGGGGGACTCAGGGTTTCCACAGGTTCAGGGAGGGATGAGCGCTGTGTGGGAAGGAGAACGGGGGAGTCATTTCTCTGGCTGTGTCCATGCGACGTATGGGCTGAATGTTTCCTTTGTGGTTTGGTCTGTGGAGGCTTGTGTCTAGCCCTTTGCTCTCGTGCCAGGGAGTCCCGGCACTTCCATCCTGGAGCTGTCTCGCTGAGACAAAGGACAACAGTCTGCGCACAACTTCCCCAGCTCTCCCCTTAGCCCTTCTGATGGTTCTGTGTTGGAGTGGAGCATGTTTAAGTGGGTCAACAAAGAGGTCATTTTTTCCCAGCGCAAAGTACCCTAATAAATTAACCAGTGAGAATTTTAATAATACATGAAAGGAGAGAGGCTCACCGCTTTTGGAAAGGCTTTTCAGCTATTGACAGGGTCAGCAGCTGGGTCGGTGGCCGTTGGGATTCCAGTGGAGGGAGATATGGTGGGCATCATCCTCTACCAATGAGCATCTTTGGGCCACTGGGCCAAAAGAGAGCTACCTCCATTTCAACCCACTGATATAAACGTTGTTAACGGCTTTTCAACACACATTAACAGGCAGACAGAGAAGCTGAGGGGGGGGGGTGGTGGTGTGGAATTAGCACCCACCCTCCTGTCCACTCCTCTGAAGCCTGAAGCACATGGGCTTCAAGCTGGGCTTCCAGCTGGGTTTCCAAAAAGATGAGGCTGTGTGATCAGTCAGGGGTAACAGTAGACTACTTCAGTTGTGTCTGGCTGCAGCCACTTTTAATGGAATAATTTAAATTTAAGGAGAAAAGGCTAATCCACAGAGGTCACACTAAACAGTCCTGTTCATCTGGTAGCTTCTCAGCTGTTGTAAAGTGGTTTTCAGCACCTCAGCTGATTTATTCCCCTTTGGCTTCCTTGATTTTAAAGAAGTCTTTAAACAAGGCAATCTGCTACCATGACCCCAGGTTATTTTTCTGCCCCGTTCAGCCAGATTTGTGGGCATTCTTTAGGTCAGTCAGAATATTTGATGTGGGATTCTCACTGTGTTGTTGGTCAGGCAGGAAATAGGAACGACCAGAAACCCTGTAGCATCCCAGATACGCTATTGCAAGAGCTTCTATGGGCTCTAATTTAAGAAGATAATAGTGACATGAATATTCGTTAGGAGTAGGTTATCTTTGAATAGGCCATCCGTTTGACCTTCTCGTATATGTTGGCTAAACTGTACTACTCTTTATCAAGTGACTTACTATGCACTTGAGTTCCCAAAGCCAAATAGACTATTTGTGCTCAGGAATATCTTCCCCAGGGTTTGCTTGCTGGCAAAAGGCAAAGTCTGGAGCAGACACATGGTTAATAAACTGCCTCAGCACTGTGTTGACTGCTGTTCCTGAAGGCCATGACGGACTTGGACAATGCACACAGTTGTATGCTGTCACAGCATCCATCAGACTCTGGCCATCTGCCTTTGAAGTGCTGCCTTCTAGGGAAGGTTTCTTTCTCCCTGCGAGGAAGCCCAGGACATTCCTTGCTGTCTTCCAAATCCTGTGTAGATGCATCGTCTCTGGAGACTGCCTCTCCTAAAGCCTTCTGCCCCAACCAAAACTGCCAATGGCCACTTCCCCTTGATTTTCAGAAGGGGTCCCATCACTGACGGACCATGGAGAGATCTGAAAATCTGGTATTTGAGGAAGAGGTGAGCAGAGCAGTATGCAGAGTTCCTGCAGGGAAGCTCATGGAGGTCCTGGAAGCAGCAGTCTTCTCACCTTGCCACCAAAGCACGGGAAAGAAAGACAACAGCTTTCCAGATATGGGGAGAAAGAGATGAGGTTAATCCTGAGTAAGGGAGTTACTTCCAATCCAGAAGGTAGAAGAAATGTTCAGAAGAGACTCTTTAAGCAGCAGAAGGTCAATGCCCAGCACCAATCCTGGGCCAAATGGTGGAGCCCACAGTTCTGTTAATGACAGGTCAGCTACAGGATAGTGAGGGCAGCCCATAGAGCCCCAAGCACCTGACAAGTGAATTAAAACCTGACAGATCCCGGAAGATGTCAGCCTCAAATGTAGCTTTTCTTTGTGCCATTTTTCAGAGATTACTACTAGGTCTCAGCATTTCTCTAAGTGAAGCACATCCTATGGCTCCTGCGGGGAGAAGTTGCCGGTGGCACAAAGGGTAATGAAACAGTAAATGTTGAAGACAGATTCATCAAACAGGGCAGTCTGTATCGCTTGGCAAGCAGACCCCATTTGAAAAAAAAAAAAAACATTAGAAGACAGCCCAATGCAAAACTGTACATCAAAGGAGAAGAAATCAAGACTGTTCCTACGGAAAAGGGCAGTGAATCACCAAATGCAGGATTTCCTGGGTTTAGCAGAAAGACATTTCATGAGCAGCTCCTGACATGAGTCGAGGCTGCAGCAGAAGCAGCTACAGTGACCTTTGGTGTTGAAATGAAGGGTTAGGAGGTGCATTTATTTTTCCTTATATACAGCAATGACAAAATGTGTTAGAGTAACTGGCTAGTAATGCCAATGCCAAAGAGAAAGAAAGGGGACATGAAAGTATTGAAGAAATGGTGTTTAGCACAGCAAATGCTTAGGCTGGCAGCTGGTTAGTTTTTTGGAAGAGCTGAGAGGTTGGAGTACACAGATGATTGTGCTATTTTTTCCCCACAAAGGTGCTAAGGATGCTCCAGTCTAGTGGAGAAGGGCATCACAAGAGCCCTTTGCAATTGCCAAAGCCACAAAACGACAGATTGGAAGCAACCCTCTCCCTGCTTTTTTTTTTCTTTCTGGAGATGGTGGCTAAATACAAGGACGAATGATCAGTTACTGGGGTCCATATGGGCATAAATGTGCATTTAATTAAAAGCCTGTGATATAGAAGAAAGCAGTTTGCGGTCATAGGATAATTCAGGTTGGAAGGGACCTCAGGAGACCCAGACTGCCTGAATCTGTGATTCCACACAGGTGAGGGGGGAAAACTGGAGAAAATTTCTTTCTGTAGGCACAGGGTTGTGGGACTGGAAGTGTTGTGAGGACTCAACACAGACTGTAACCAACGGGTGCCACTGACAGATGTTTTGGCTATTGGGAACATCTGGAGAGATGTACCTCACTGCGGCAGGCTTGAAACCAGAAACCTGTGTATTTTAGCTGGCCACCCTCAACCCAGCTGTGCAACAGGTGAGATTTGGACCCTTGTGTTGTGAAGATCTGGGGTTGTCCCCATGTGTACCCCGAGTTATCCTCTGCTGCCCTCCAGCCCAAGAGTCAAACTGCCCAAGCACGGTGCTTGCCAGGAGAGCAGTGGTCTGGGCTGTGAGCTCGGCACGATGAAGCCTTGGGGAGTGTTTGGATGTGCATGTGCCTTCTGTGAGTGTCTCCTGGAAACCTGTAAATCCCTCGGCAGGTTTCAGAAGGGCCTGACAGCAGGATGAGATAATTAGATCTCTATGAGTTTCATCTAAAAGGGTGAGCTGAAAGAGGAGAAAAATCCTCTCTTAACTAAGGAAACTAAGCTTTAGCATGAGCTTACACATTATGAAACACCAGGGAATCCACTTGTTAGGGTTCCCTTTTAAGCTGCAGGAATGAACCCCAGGTCCCCAAAACAATTAAGCCATGAGAAATGAGCCCACAGGTAGATGAGTGCTGTTGGTGCTGCTCCCCACGGAGCTGCTTGTCTCGTAGGAGCTTTTGACTCCATTTCTCACTTTTCCCCACATTTAATGTGTTTGGCCTCACAGCCTCCTGCCTCTTGCTTGCCAAAATACCAACTACACCCACTTTTCCTGGAGCAAAACCAGGACAGCATGTGAAGCTGTGATGGTTGGGCTCTGCCACGAGGGTCAGTGTGGACAATGCTGCCTCCCTTGCTCCTCCAAGCCTGGCACGTTTGAACACCCATAGAGGGTCAAACCCAAGTCCATCTACTGTTGAATGTTGTAGAGGTCCATAAGCAGGCATCTCGGGAAGACTCCCTCCTCCTCCTAATATTTTCCCTGGTGTCAAGAGTTTTCAGTACAGCCTTCCATTGCTACACACGATGGCACCTTTGGGGGATTTTGTTTCCATGATCGTGTTCAGTCTCCACTTGGGGCCAGCTAAACGTGAAGCTTCCAGAACATCCTTCAGCAAAGAGTCCCACAGCTCATTCCTGTGTGGCCCAAAGGGAAGTCTCCTTTTGTGTCACCTGAGCCTGGCTCCTGTTACCTTCCCATGATGTCCCATCACTCTTGTATTGTCTCATCACCACCTTCTCCCTGCCATTGATGGTTTCCACAGCATCTCTCCTATCCTGATTCTTTTCCAGACTGAGGAATTCTGTCTCACTTAAAAATTCCTTGCAGAGAACAAGGCCATTCCAGACCTTTGATCATTCCCCTTGCCCCCTTTGTGCTAGCTACCGTGGAGCACAGTGATTGTAGCCAAGGGGTCAGGGGAATAATTTATTGGCTTGGGAGCCAGAAGGCAAGGTAAGGACCTTGCCACCACTGTAATCTGAGCAGCCCTGGCTGGATTAGCTCTCTTCTTTCATTCATCTTCTGCCTTTTCTCTTCCAGTCTGGCATGTCTGAGCTAATGATGTTTCTCGCAGCATCTGGCATAAAGCGTCCCACATTTTGGATAATGTCTCATGTTGGGGGCTACCATGGTCATGTTTCCTTGACAAAAAAAGCTACTACAAGGAAAGATGAAAGTCCAAATTTTGTGAAGGCATAAGGATGCCCAGTTCCCATGGTGTTCCCAGGGATCTGGTGTTTCTTTTCCAGAGGGTTTGTGGGAATGTGTTGGAGAAGGTAAAAAAAAAGAGAGATTTGAGGGGGTGTGTTCCACCAAAGCAAACCGGTGCTCTGCAAAACATTGTATGACTGGACCTTGTGCCAGTTCCTGTATGTCGGGTGGAAGTTTTGCAGTTGGACATGCAACACTCCTCACTGATCTCCTAACTGAAGTCCCAATGGTGCAACTGTCTTTCTCTCAGAAAGGGAGATGCTCAAGAAGTGCAATTTTGTCACATTTTCTAACTCTTATGGAGGTTAGTCCATCTGGAGAGAGTAACACACTGAGACAACAGGACAGCTCATTAAAGTGGCTGAAAATTAACAAGCTTCGGAGTTTTTCTAAAATTGGAAATCATCCCTAGAAAGCCAAGCCTGTCCCAGATATCCTACTACAAGCCAGAGACACCAGGAGACCAGTCCCTTAGATGAGGGGAGAAACTTCCCGGCACTTTACTGTCATCTTCAGCCCCACAGCACCTCCAGGTCATCATCTCAAACCAAACAGGGGATGGTGGTTTTTGCTGTGCATAGAGCCTGTTAAGCTCGGAAGAGGTTCAGTGTCACCTTGTAAGATACTTTTTCTGCAGCCTTTAAGTGAAGGCAGTGGGATGGCAAGGGGAGGGGGAAACATCCTGACATACCTCTCATTCCTGTTGTCCACCTCTTATGTCTGTATTTCCCTCCACTTCCATCTGACAGATTGAGGGCAGAGCAGTTTAATTACAGGATTCACTCGGAGAGCTGACACAGGTGCCGGTCTCCAAGCCTCAAATGGGCTATTTCAGATGCTTTTCTTGGTTCAAAAGCATTGTTTTAAATCAGCTTTGCTTTGAAACACAAGCAGCATTCAGCGGTCGGAAAGGGTTCACTGGCTGGGAAACCTGTTTCTTATAACAGCCCCTTCCCTGTCTCCCTCTGGGGCTCATGGACGCTCATGGATGTGGGACAAAAAAAACCTCCAAAATGCAATGCCCTGCCTGAAAAATATCTCACAGCCAAGCCCAAGCCTGGTGAAAGCAAACTTTGCCATCTCCTGAGCATCTTCTCAGAGACTGCAGAGGACAGGCGAGAGGTGACACGGGGTGGGAGAGCAGCCACAACCTCCAGGAGAAGGCAGAGGGGAGATGGGCAGCGATGGGTTTTTTCCCATGAAGCCCATCACTGGGCACTCATGGGGCAAAACATCCCCGCAACAAATTTTGTGTGAGCAGAGATTGCCATGTGTTTGCTGAGGAAGTCTGGGGCAGGATCCACAACCCCTGCCAGCATGATGTGGGGTTTTTTGGGGGCAGATCCCTATTCTTGGGGTAGCAATTTGGCGTAACCCAAAGCTAAGGGTGAGGGAAGGGAAATTGCTGACAGTGCCGTGATATTTATTTTGCTCTTGCAGAGGCCAGAAAGCTAGAAAAACTCAGTTATCAAAATGCTGTGCTCGGAATCATTTGTTCGTGCCGCGTTCCCATGTCCAGCCCTGCTTGTGTAATGGTCGGGAAAGCACTTATCAGAGCCTGATACCAGGGTCTCAGGAGGGAAGAAAAATCTCGGAGCAGTTTGCTTTTTCTTCCAGAAACTCAAAAGTTGAAAAAACAGAGTAAACTCTGCTCTCGCTGTTGACGTGCTAGCGTGGCACGGGCTGACTTACCCCGGCGGGTTGGTTGGCGCTTGCTCACCTCCGTAGGGTTGAGTGTACTCAGTGGTGGTGGCTGGGTTTTGCAAACAGACTTGAGGAGCACCAGTCTTTATGTGCGTTGTGTAAAATATATATAGCTAGTATCATCATATATATGATAAATATTACATCACATAATAAGCTGCTGGGGCATCCTGTTTGGTTTTGGAAGCCCCTTGTCCGTGAGCTGCCAGTCAGAGAGGGACTTGGGGGTGTTGATTGACAGCCGGCTGAACAGGAGCCAGCAGTGTGCCCAGGGGGCCAAGAAGGCCAATGGCATCCTGGCTTGTGTCAGCACTGGCGTGGCCAGCAGGGCCAGGGAAGGGATCTGAGCCCTGGGCTCGGCACTGGGGAGGCCGCCCCTCGATTCCTGGGTTCAGTGTTGGGCCCCTCACCCCAAAAAGGCCATTGAATGACTCGAGTGTGGCCAGAGAAGGGCAACGGAGCTGGGGCAGGGTCTGGAGCACAGGTCTGCTGGGGAGCGGCTGGGGGAACTGGGGGGGTTCAGTCTGGAGAAGAGGAGGCTGAGGGGAGACCTCATCGCCCTCTACAGCTCCCTGACAGGAGGGTGCAGAGAGCTGGGGATGAGCCTCTTTAACCTAGCAGTAAGCGACAGGACAAGAGGGAATGGCCTCAAGTTGCACCAGGTAAGGTTTAGACTGGATATTAGGAAGCATTTCTTTCCAGAAGGGGCTGTTGGGCGTTGGAATGGGCTGCCCAGGGAGGTGGTGGAGTCCCCACCCCTGGAGGGGCTGAAGAGTCGGGCTGACCCAGCGCTGAGGGATCTGGTGGAGTTGGGAACTGTCAGTGCTGGGTTAACGGTTGGGCTGGATGATCTCCAGGGTCCTTTCCAATCTAGATGGTTCTGTGATTCTGTCAGCCTTCAAAGAGGCAGCAAGGTGCAAACCCGCCCACACAGCACCGCACCAGTGTTGGTGGGGGACGAGGATGATGCAGCTTGGTGCTCAGTTTGTCACTTGTGTGGCAGAGCCTGATGCTTGGGCCTAGTGAGGTGATACAGCAGTGCCATCACCCTGCAGCTTGTTCCCGCATCGTCAGGATGCAGCCGGGCCAAATGCAGGGGCTGGGAATCACTCTTGGGACTGGCATTGCCAAAAACAAAGCACCTCAAGGCCAGGGATGAAAAATCCTATTAGTGGCTCTGGCTTCTGGATCGGACCCAGACTAAACAGTTGACTGGAGACTCTGCAATCCCTCAAGGGCTCCGGGGGTATCGCCTGCAGCGTTGCTTTTGCATGACGTGGTCCCTTTCACCATGTTGTTTTTCAGGGGCTAGATGATGGGGACTTGGGGCAGAGGTGATGGTGGTGTCATCTCACACCTCCACTGACTGTCCTGCAGATCCCTGGGGAGCCACCGGCTCTGCCCGTCCCCACACAGGGGCACCCACCTGCCTGCACCTCCTTCGGGTGCTGCTCCTGTCCCCCGCCCCCCCCCCAAGGGTATGCCATGGCGGGGCAGGGGGAGAGATTTCAGCTGGGAATAACAGAGTGGAATACAGAACAGGGCTGTGTGCAGAAAATACTTCCAGATAACAAAATCCATGGCATGGTGCCCGTTCACAGCCAGCCTTGGGCAGGAGCTGGCCTCCAGCTCTCTCCTGGAAGCCTGTGCTTTCCCAGCACCTTCCCGCTTGCAGAGGCACTTTGCAGCTTTCAGCAGGAGGAATTACCCAGAAAAGGTTGCTTTACTCAAGGAGAGTTAAAAAATGCCAGTGCTGCCCTTTCTCATGCTCAGCGTTGAGGATGGGTGTGCGGTGGGTGACGGCACCAGTCCCGTATCAGGGCTGGGGGTCTGATCAGTCTCATCAGGTCTCTATACTTTGAGTTCAACACTCCTCGCCGGGAGTTGGATCTAATTATGGAAAACTAATTTAGATTTGGAGATAACTAAGATCAGAAGGGATCGTTGGAGATCTCCAGATCAACCTCCCACTCAAAGTGGGACCAGCTTGAAGTTAGGGCCAACTCTGGAAGTAAATCACATTGTTTCTGGTCTTGTCCAGGCAGGTTTTGAATGGACATCACCCCATTTGGGGCTTTTTTTTTGTCCTACCACTCATCGTGAAGCCTTTTACTTACATCTAATGGGACCTTCCCATTGCCTCTCATGCTGCCCCCATGCATGTCCCTGTAGAGTTTGGCTCCATCCTCTCTACACCCTCCATGTAGGAGCACTCCTGGCCCACCACAGGGTTTCCCCTGTGTCCTTCTTTCTCAGACATTCACGGCTTGTCTAGTGGTATAAGTACAACCTCACTACTCAAAACTATTTTGTTTTTCTATCCCATCCTTAATCAGGCTCTCCAACATCCCAGCAGAAACACAGTCGATGCCCTCACGTCCCAGAGAGACATCTTTATTTTCCTAAGATTGACCATGCAGCACTGAGCTACTGAAATCTTTCCAACCGGAGAACTCCCGCAAAATAAATACGGAGGGAAATGTTTTCCACATTGTGTCACTGCTTTTTTGCCCATTGCGTTCACAGAGCACAACAAGGAGGAGCGGGGCCTCCAGCTCCCACCGGTGTACCTTTAGCTCCGAGCCATCCCAACCCCTTCCTTCCCTGGTAGCAAACATCTCCGGTGGTAGGAGCTGGGTTTGAAGCGTATAGGTTTTTAAATGATATTGCAAATAGGTTTTAGTCTGTGTTGGAGCTTCACCTCCTTAAAAGCCCATCTCAGGCAGCCGTGAGCGATGCTCGATGCAGGGAGTCTCGCGCCTGCCGTGCTGCCTTCGGGTGGATTTCTCACGTAGCGATTCAGCGTGTGCTCTGAAGCCTAATTACGCTTCTGACAGTGGGGAAAAAAAAATCCCAGGAGGGAAGGTCAGTTCAGCAGCCCGAGATACACACTGGGTTGGGGGTTTTTTGCATCGCCGTTACTTCCCTCAGTCCCTCAGCGAGCCAGGAAAAAGCCACGCTGGACCCCAGCAAGGTTTGCTGTGCCCTGCAGGGTCTCGGCGCTGCAGTGCGGCATTATTAACGCTGCCAATCAAGCCTCCCCCAAAGCGATGCTGCTAACAAACTCATCGTGAACTCAGCCACGGCACACACGTGATGAGCGGGGGATCAGTCTCCATCCCTTTGAAGGGTGAGAGGAGCAGGGCTGGGACCTGTCTGTTCCCAGCATCATGTAGAAAGGTTCTGTGAGCCAGCAGCAGGCAAGGAGAAGGTGCTTGGAGAGTTATGGGGAGGTCTGGAAGGGCAGGAGGGGACTCAGGGAGCTCCTGTTTGCTCTTGGGCTCAGGAACATTGGGGCTTTGTGGAGGCAATCAGCCAGCAGAATTGTTACCTGAGCAGACACGGGAAGGGGGGGGTTTCCTCACTGCTTGCAAATCTTCCAAGCTGCATTTCCTTTGAGTTAGAGCTAACACGGGGAGGGGAGAGACATTCTTGCATGAATAATAAAACCAACATCCTTCTGTCCATCAGATGAGATAAAAAGCCTCCAGGGACACAGAGGAAGACAACATTATTATACAGGTCACCAATAGGTTATTCTACAATCCTCCTGTAAGGGGCTTCATTCCCTCATGCTGGTAGCATCAGCCACAGTAGGGAACCATGTCCCTTGTCCCCTGTGGGGATGGGGTGGCCAGAGCAGAGTCAGCCCCAGTGTGGGGTAACACAATCGGCATTGTTGTTGCATATGGCAAAAAACAATAACACTTCTGAGAGAGCCAAGACACCCAAAACTTGGTGCTCTTGGGATACCCCCATCATCTCTATCCCCCCTTCCTAGGGATGATCTTGCCAAGATGGCTAAAGTGGTGGCAACCAGGAGGGGACATCAAGGGGACATGGTGGCTGGGAAGAACAGTGAGATTGTGCCCGACATCGTGGTCCTTCTCACGTGCTCCTGAAGTGTGAGCTCCTCTCTGACACACCAGATGTGCCAGGAGCTGGAGGGCAAATGTGCTTGATGGGGTGCACAACCACTCTGCACTGCAGAGTGAAAATTGGGAGCATGCGGGGCTGGGACAGGCTCAGGACTTTCTGTGAGCATGGTGGCATCCCCGCCAGCAGCTGGTGGCTGCGGGGACAGTGACAGGAGCCATCCTGCACCTGGGGCTTCTCTGGCTCTGGGCAAATCCAGGACACAAGCACCTTCTTGCCTCTCTGTGGGGTTTTCTGCTCAAATTGCTCAGTCCCTGGCTTCATCATGGTGTGAGAAATTTGCCCAATGTCACGGCTAGGTCACTCATCCTGCCTGCCAGCTCAGATTAGATCCTATGATTTGTGTCAGATCAAATTTTGGAAGGTTTATTTAACACTGGTGGTGTGCTGTGCTTGCAGGGACAAACATGGAAGCAGGGAGAGAAGGAGCAGGGCACAGAGATTTCCTGGGAAATATATATTTATCTCTTCTCTCTTCTCTCCTCTCCTCTCCTCTCCTCTCCTCTTCTCTTCTCTTCTCTTCTCTTCTCTTCTCTTCTCTTCTCTTCTCCTGTCTCCTCTCC